>NC_091805.1:20000-320000 GCF_041296235.1 Equus asinus | reverse complement strand
TGAACACTGACCTATAAATAAGATAAATTAGAATTCTTTAAAAATGATCTGACATTTCTGGGAATTTTAAAAGCCCTAGTGTGAATTGAATACGCCCAGGTTTTCTGTAAAAAACACTTGAGCTGGTGATGTGTGCAATAAACTTGACCTTTCCTCTGAAAACATGCATTTTCCCGGCGTGCTGTCAGCTCCTCGTGTCCAGGTTACTGCGAGAGAAAACCAAAGGTGGAGCAGAGTTCACGGGAAGACGTGTTTACACGGTTCCTGCGAGGGAAAGACAGGTTTAGGCACAAAACAGTGTGGACAGCGCCAATTTCCTCTCCGCCCTGACTGTGTTCATGCCTGAGTTCAGCCTGAGTGTAGTGCTGTTCTCAGATTTAGGAAGATTAATAACTCAGTCTCCTACATGTGCAGCAAGGCGGCATTATCTCTTTTCCGGCTTTTACCCCTATAAACAGGGCCGTCAACAAAACCAGTTTCAGAGGAGTGAGAAGTCACTGCCTCTAACCAGGGCTGGTGCTTACTAAGTGAGCATCTATGTATTTTGAGCATCTCATCAAACTCACAAAATCCTCAGCAGTGCTCTGAGGTGGCACCATTATTGCCTGTGTTTGTGAGTGAAGACAGAGACACAGACCAGAGATGATGTCGAGAAGCGGGGGTGAGTCTGGCTTCTGATGAGTTAGCTTTACTGCCCCTCAAATTCACGTGCCTGGAGGTGTGGGCGGCTGTGTGAGCCGGGTTAAGCATGTGGGTTGTGGTGTTGGGCATCTACAAACTGTGCTGCTGGGTCTGCTGTGTGTATACCACGTGTGACCTGGAGCAGGTCATCTGATCTACCCAGGGTTTCCCAAAGAAACAGGGTAAAGGTCACCCGCCATCTGAGAGGACCCTTCAGTGTTTAATGGAGTTCAGGTCTGGTCTCTCAATACGTATTAGCTGTTATGATTGTTTCTCTCCCCCTAGCTCATGAGGTCCCCAAGGGAAACTTGTCCTGGTCACTGCTGATTGCTCAGTGCCCAGCACCATGCTGGGCAGATGATCAACAGAGGTGGAGTGAGTGAACGAAAGAGCAGTCTGAACACTTCTGCACTGAAGGGTGTTCACTGGCCTCTGAATGTGTGCCTTTGTCCCAAAGAGCCTTCTGTGCTTGTCTTTGAGGATAAGCTCATGGGGATGTTGAAGGTATGGGGGTCTTCAGGTAAGGAGAGGCCCTTTGCATAAAGAGCTCAGGTTATTTTCCCCCCAGGAGGCCCCAAAGGCTGACACAAAGTTCCCTTTGGGCCAGATCTCATGAAAAGTGGATGCTGGCTGGTAGCAGAGGGTCATCCAGACAGAAATACACATGGGTCTCTCTGGGCCATTCATTCATTCAACAAGTATTCATGGAATCTCTTTTGTGTGCCTGGCTCTGCGGAGCACTAGGGACATAAAATCCAGCAGGGTCAACTCTCTCTTCCCATGAGCCTGTAACCTGGGATAAAGACGGCAGCTGTATGGTCCCCATGCCCCTCTCAATCATGCCTGTGTTGTGGTGCCACGGGTCCCTGCTTGCTGCTATGCCTGGGCCAAGGGGTCACTAGAATGAGACCCTTCAGCAGCAGGCTCTCTGGTTTGTTCACTGTCTTTCCCAGGCGTGGCCATAATAGGTGTGCCATATACACTTGTTGAAGGATGGATTTAAACACAGCTGGCTCCAAGGGTGAACTCTGCTAACTGTCTCTGACTCCGGGGAGGTTGTGCTTCTGATTCTAGGTGTTATCAGTTTAGCCCAGGAAAGCTGACCTCACCTCTGGACTTGTTATCCGTAAACCTTCCAGCGAAGGCCTTCACATAGCTAGTGTAGGAAGGGCATGCTCTTTCCCTCTCCACGCGCTCCTGGGGACATATCTGTTACGCGTTACAGCTGGTCTGTGCTCCTGCCCTTACTTCACCCTTAGCATTAATAGAAAAATAAAATAGAATGAACGGAAAAGTGTCCCAATGTGTGACAAACATAAAAACTAAAGATAACATTTAATGCAGATATCCTGGGACCGATAGTCACTAAGGGTCATCAAAGTGGCAGCCACTCTACAGGCTAGGCCAGGTAGGCAATGGACCACGACTACACTGTTCTAAAATGGGCTGATTGTGATGAAGTGGGAAGAGAAGAGGATTTAGAGTCTAAGGTTTGCTTCCAACTGTTGCTGTATGGTCTTGAGCAAGTTACTGAACCTCTCTGGGCTTTGCTTTCTTAAATTGAAAAACAGTCATATAGGCAAGCAATCCCATTTCTGGGTATAGATCCAAAGGAAATGAAACAGTGTCTCAAAGAGCTATCTGTACTCTCATATTCATTGTAGCACTCACAATTGGCAAGACATGGAAACAACCCAAGGGTTCGTTGATGGATGAATGAATAAAGAAGATGTGACACACACACACACACACACACACACAGGAATATTACTTAGCTGTCAAAAGAAGGATATTCTGCCGTTTGCGACAACACGGATGAATCTTGAGGATGTCATGCTAAGTGAAACTAGCCAGACATGAAAAACAAACATTGTATGATCTCACTTATATATGGAAAAAAATCAAGTGCAACTCACGGAAGTAGAGTAGAATGATGGTACCAGGCCCTGGGGGTTGGTGGAGATGGGGAGATACTCGTTAAAGGGTACAAGCTTCCCGGTACAAGATGACTAAGTTCTGGGATCTGATGTACAGCATGGTGACAAGAGTTCATGAGACCATACTGTATACTCGAAATCTGCTGCGAGAGCAGATCGTAAGAGTTCTCGCCACACACACGAAGGGTAACCACGTGAGGTGATGGGAGTGTTAACCAGCTTGACTGTGGTAACCATTTCTCAAAGCACATGTGTATCAAATCATCACACCGTACACCTTAAATATATGCAATTTTCAGTTGTCAATTATACCTCAATAAAGCTGGAGAAAGTTAAATAAAAGACATCAAAAAGAACAATAGGGTTAAGAGGACCCACTTCCTAAGGTTCCTGTGATGGTTGTATGAGACCGTGCGAGCTGAGAGCCTCCAGCAGCGGAGGCTAAGTCATCAGTGCTTCTAGTCGGAGCCACTGTTTGCTGGGTTCATCTTTACGTCACAGCACAGCTGATAGGAGTCAACACGCTCAGTGCATGGACCACTTTTCTAGTTTTCCGCCAGGACATGAGGCCAATGAAATGCGCTTCAACTATTCTGCACTTGAACCACGGGCTGGTTGGGGATTGAATTCTAATCAGCAGAAGAGCCCGGTTCCCACTGCTGTGTCTGCCCTGTGATCACCGTCACTTGTCTCAGAGCTTCCACTGGCCAGAGCCGATTTCCTTCGCTTCCAGCCCCTTGAGCTAAGACTCAGCCATCTTAGACAGCATTCTTGCAGCAAGGGGTAAAGCACAGCATAACGAAAGATCCCAGATCCCTGAATGAGAAAGACCTGGTTTCAGATTCTGCCTCTGCTACCAGCTACACTGATTTGGGGAAGTCACCTAACCTGTCTGGGCATCAGTTTTTCATCCCAAATGTGCAACAGTATAATGATTATTTCAGAGGGTCCACTGGGCTTCAGCCCTCACCCTTCACATTTGTATTCTAGTCTAATCCTGGAATGATCTTTCTAAAGCATAAACCAGATCACGTTTCTTACTTGCTAAAACTCTTCAAAGACTGGTTGCCTCAGTGTTAGTAGTTGTGGGGGTGGGGAGTGGGTGTTGTTGGAAATACTGGTTCTCTGCCCCCACCCCAGAGTTAGTAAACCCTAATCTCCTAGATGAGGTCAGTTATCTGTAACTTCTTGTGGCTCTCCTGAGAACCACAGGGTTTATACTTGTTAGCTTAACCTCCCTGTGACCCGACCCCAGCCTCCTCTCAGCATCCTCTCACACCCGGCATGCCACAGGCTCTCTGCAGCTATACGACCGCTGACAGCCTTCCCAGCATGCTGTGTGTCTGTCCTTGCTCACATAGCTTCCTCTGTGGCCACGACTTTCCTACCTCGCTTTTCTACCAGGTAATCCCACACACAATTTACAATGCTCAAATAAACCGTAAGTACTCTGTGAAGATTTTTTCTGCCCCACTCTCAGACAGAACCGAATACTCTTTTTAGCCCCAAATATGCTGTACAGACTTGAAAATCAAGTGGACGACTCTAACACAAACATTCATGTTCTTGCCTGGAAGCCTTTACATGATTGCATACCAGTGGCCTCATTTCTCTTGGTATCACCAGCATCTGCACGTAATGCACGGCCAAAAAAATTTCCACGAAGAAGTGAAGCCCAACTTTTGAAACTATGAACTCTGGTACAGAAATGCGTAGCTCTGATGAATGAGGGTGCAGAACTGCAAGTTGTAAACGATCTCTTTGCCATTGCTGTGGTGAGAAACAAATCAGTCTCTCTTTGGGTCATTAAAGTTGGACCCTTCCATCCGGGCTTTGAGAAGTTGATTCTATTGAGTGCTGCCTTCTATTTTTCAGGGCAGTCAGTGGTTTCAGACGCTGGTCGACAGTTGTGGCATTAATACAGATGCTGACATGTCAGTACACCCAAGGAGCAAAGCTTTTTGGGGTGGGAAAATTACCAAAGCTTTTCATTTCAGTCCACCCCAGAGGTCTGAGGATGATATAAACAGCACGCTGCTGTATCCATCTGTGATTGCCCAGGGAAGTGTGCTGAGTTTTATGGGCAACCTGGTGGCAGGAGATATATTGTCCAGGGTTTTTCTACCTGCTGTTTGATTTATGATTGAAGGTCAGATATATTATGGCTCACCTGCCAATGCTAAGTACCTTTCATAAAATTATGGTCCTGCTGGATGGATGAATGCCCCTCAGTACACACTTTCCATCAGAGTTTTGTAGGTAACAGTTACTAATGCCAGCTAGTTCTTGGCAGTAGCATTAAACTTCAAGCCATAGGCAATGAGGACCCTTGGACCTTCTGATGTGTTGCTCAGGCCTTAAGATCTTTACAGGGAATACAAATGGTGGCGCTAAATCAGATTGACCTTTCTCCTACTCTCCTGAAGCTTCTTTTTCTCTCCAGTGTCATGTTCTGCTGCTGTAGAAAAGTTAAGGGTCTGTCAAACAGGTATTTATTCTTTGCTGAGTCAGGAACTCACTCTATAGCTGCCTATTTTTTATTCCTTTTCCATCTAGGAGGAGTGATTTTGGGCTCCAGTTAGGTGATGAATTCTGTTGAGAAATCCCTATATGAAGAGGGCATATTCACATTACATTCTGAAGTACCCAGTTGGCTATTGCTCAGAATATGAGAATATGAGATAGGTTTGCAGCCCAACGACTGCAGAACATAAGTGCTTGACCTTCTGTAAGGGGTTCCCACTTGCCATCTCAAGGTGGTGCAGTAGGATGTTGAGAGAATGTACTCTGAAGCTAGACAGAGCCGGATTGGATTCCTGCCGATGTCATTATAAATGACTGGGCTTCAGTTTCTCTCTGTCCTCCCCAGCAATAATGGTGACAAAGTGCCTGCCATATATGGCATATAGTAAGCATCCAGTAAATATTAGTTATTTTGATTGTTTTCTATTAGCATCTTTAGCTAGTGACCTTATCAAACCCTGCCTTCTCTGTTGATGGTTAATAACAATACCTTAACCCTCAGTGTACTTCTCTGCTTCAGCATTATAACAAGAATTCTCTAAAGGCCCTCTCACCTACAGTTCTCCAAAAATATTCACATCGGGATTTCAGCAAAATATTTATTATCCCTTAGTATAATTTTAGTATGTTTTTTCCAGGATAGAAATTTCCCAGAAATGGCTTCTCTGGGCATGCTATCTGTAGAAGTTTGTTGCCTTAGTAGTTTCCTACTGAGAAGACTTGTCCTGAGCCGGAGGTGCAGCAGGACGCAGGCGAGATGGGAGGCATTCAACACACAGCAGGACAAGCCGCGAGGCCATGCTTTGGCTCTTTATTTCTGCGCCGTGTGACTTTGGGTCAGTTAACCTCTCTTAGCCTTGGTTTCTATTTTTTTCTCATAAAATGAAGAATAACAACATGTGCAAATATGAATAACAAAATTCATAGGAATTTTATGACAATGGATTAAGAAAACAAACCCAGGTAAAGCACTTGGAACGGTGTCTGGTCGTATCCTGTCCCAACTGCAGACTTGACCTGAAATGTCCAGAATCCAGTACCTAGAGAGAGACAATCTAGGAACAAAAAACGTGCTTAGCAACAAGTAGGGATCTACAGGAAGCAGCCACTATTATTTTCTAGTGTAATTTCAAAGAACGTCTGTTCACCAAACAGTGTTGTGGGGAAACGCCACTGGGAAGATGTCCAGCAAACTGCGCACACGGTACAATGTCTGACCTCTCGGAAACATTTTTCACTCATCCTCCCTGATGGTGACACTCATGGGGAAAGTGAGGCAGCTCAGCCCCGAGTTGTCCGATCTCTGGGGCCATTGCTGACTGACAAAGCAGTGAAAGCTGAACCGTGGTGTTGACAGGAAGCATTTCCAAGACGTATGTGAACAAGGTTGCCCGGTTGAGGCTCTTTGACATAACCAAGTTGGATCTAGCGAGACCAAAGATTGGGTCCCTGACAGCACAGATGGTCTCTTCTTTGGCTTAGCAAAGCAGAACACGAGACTCAAAGTCGCACATATTGCTCCTGAATTAATAGATGGATGAATGAATAAAGTTTGGAGATGTTCAGCAAATGCTGCCTTTATCATGTGCCTTGAATAAAATTGGAGGTCAAGAAACAGTTATTTAATGAATTAAGTAGTTAATTAATTGAGATATAGTCAGGGGTTAGGTGACTCATGAGCCCAGGTGACTCAGGCTTTATTGTAATTTTTCTTCAACATCTCAGAGCATTTCAAATAACCTTTACTTTTCCTAATGGATGATTTTGATATTTTTCCAAATACTTACTAGCCAAAAACAGTCAGCATATTTTCTACAGCTTGGCCAGAATTATAATGTGTAGAAAGAAGGGCAGGCTAATTTTTAAAATGGAGTCGGAGAGGTTCCAAGTGGGGGATTGGATTGTCCCAGAGTGCTTAACTCTTAGTGATTGGTGTAAAAAACCTTTGAAGTTGAAAATGCAGATGTTTAGCTTTGGGTTCTCACTGTAGTCGCTAGCCACAGCACTATGCCTATTTCTCTCCTGCTTATAGGACCCTAAGAAAAGTTTCGTCGTCTGAAACAGGTCAACTGTGTTCTGACTCATTATTCTGCTCCTTCTTAGCTTTTAGTCGCTGTGAAACTGGAGCTTCATAGTACAGACCTCAGCCATCTCTAAGACACGGTATTCTTTCGGCTACTAGAAATGATCAAGAACCTTTCCAGTTACTGCCCAGCGTCTGTGGGAACGTGAACTGTTTACACCTCAAAGTGAAGTTCACATCCTCCAAAGTATCATCCAGCTGTCTCCTCAGCACTTTGAACATTTATATTAAAGGAACACAACAGAGAACCTCAACGCAGGCCACCCCACAGCGCCAACCCCCAAAGAAGCACATGTCCTTTCAGTTGCAGTCACTGCGATCATAAAGATATCTGGGTCTAATTATTTTCCACACCATAGACAGGACTATCTTCTCAGAGAACATCCTATTACTAAACAAAGATGCTGAAACTTTGGGTTGGTTCCTGTCATTGGATTTTGATATACGTTCTTGATTCAGTTGGGTTTTTCCACCCTTATCAAGAAAGCCCTTTTGGCCAACTTCTTTACTGCTGAGGATTTGTTCATGCTGCATCATAAGGCCCTATGTATTTAAGGGTTAGCTAAAGCACAAGAGATGCTATGGCTGTTTCACACCGGAAAGTCTAGAGCTGCACGGTCCAAGATGGCAGCCACGAGCCAATGTGGCTATTTAAATTCAAAATTATATTTAGTTAAAACTAAACAAAATTAAAAATTCAGTTCGTTAATCACAGTAGTCACATTTGAGTGCTCTAGAGCTGCATGTGGCTAGTGTATTGGGCAGCACATATCTAGAACCTTCCATCATTGCTGAGTGTTCTACTGGACAGCGCTGATCTAGGGCAAACAACAGAGATGTCCCAATTCCGTCAGCCTTAATTGGTGGCTGTGGGGTAAGCACAGGGCACATTCATCTCTGTTGGCTCAGTAAGTCAGAAGGGGTTGTGTTTATCCTGATGGTGTGGAGTTTTCTGTAGTCAGTTACTGGGTTTGAGCTTCAGGATTCTGAAATCCCGTGTCACTATTTTTCTGCCCCCAGCTGTACTCCCCGTTCCCCAATTAACTCTTTGTTTCTCAAATATTTCTTGAAGAATGGCGGCACACTGTCTGGCAGGAGGCGAGGAGAGAAAGCAACAATGATTAGAGGGCACGCTGATGTCTCAGCAATAAAACCCTGGCATTCTGGGTTTAGAAGTTCTCACATTGTAAGAAGTTCTAAAGTTTCACTTTAGAAAAAGAGGGAGCCTTTAAAGGGTTGCTTTCTGCTTTTTCTGGCAAACCTTAAATTCCTGGTTCAAAGAAAAGACGTGTATAAATGAGGCCCACGAGGCTTCTTTGACATCAAATCACTCTTCGAGCACAACATTTGGATGAGTTAAGTGTAAATGAACCAGAAACATATGGATTAAATTTCCCCCATGATAGTAAGAGGTTAGAAAAATTGAGGGGAAAAGTGCCTGGGAAAACGTATTTGGGGGCTCGCTGGGCCCTCTCTGCTTAAAAATCAGAGCAAACCATTTTGCTGGAAGCAAAATGTAAAGTGGAACCAGTCACCTTGGCTCTGCTCCTCATGCCAAGCTTCTGGGGGAATTGGAAATGACATGTGGGTTTCCCTTTTCCTTGATAAGACTATGATCTAGGCTGAGAGAGAGCTCCCGGCCATAGCTGACCAATGCTGAGAAGAAGGGAATGTGTGTGTGTGTGTTTGTGTGCACGCCCGTGTTCGGGGTTCTGCCTTCCCTGTACCAGTGAGCAGCGCCAGCTGACAAGGAGGTGGCCCTGGCCCACAGGCCACTTCGAGGAAGCAGGCTTTGTTGAGAGGCAGCCTCTTGTACCTGAATAGATGAACAGAGGCTCACAGGTCTCCTTGCAAGCTGCTGAAAGGCTCGGAGTGGGGAGGACCATGATCGGATCCCTCCCACAGCCCATGGAGGGCGGAGATGGAGAAGGAAAGATGTGGTGAAGGAGGACAAGTCAGGAGATGAGGCAAGAGACGGTGAGGTCCAGAATTCAGGGGAAAACAAAGATCTAGGAAAGAAAGAATGTTAGGGCTTGGTGACCCACTTGATATGGAAGATGAGATGAGAGAAAGAGGCAGGAGTTAAGTGATTTGTTCAAAGTTACATAACTTTTTTCACATCCAGCTCTCTTTTTACCCCTTTTTAGGTAAACCGGCAGCCAAGGATGTTCATTCTTTCTCTCAGTCTCTGATAACTATTTATTGTGCTGAGCTTGGGATCACTGTTGCGTAACAGGGAGATTACTCACTAGTGTCTTACCACAGTGCCCTCCAAAATCATTCCTGGAGCAGACTAGTTATCAGAGAAACCCAAATCGCTCACACTGCAGCCAGACTCCCTCAGAACCTCTGCTTAAAGGTGTTGAAGTAAGTTTAGTGGAGGGAGAGCTGCCTGCTTTCCCTAAATCAGTTTGTCTGTCTATGACGAGCCCTTGGCCAGAGCCACTTGGCAGGCAGCAATATGCTGCGTTAGAGGAAATTGCCGCTGTTGATACTCGTAGGCGCTTATAAATCACAACCTCCATGCAGGGTCTCAGATCAAGGTGCACCAAGTCAGGCCATTGCCCCAAAGAGGCAACCCATTCTTTCAAAAGGACGCTGCATCCCCTTATACTGTCAACAGAAGTGATTGTCAACAGCGCCTCTGCCCCTGGCTGGCCTTGGCCAGGAAAAAAGCATCTGTTTTTCTTTCGATTCAAGATCATATGGTTTGATGAGTTTCCACTTGATGAATTCCTGTTTAATGTAGGGCCGCAGGGCTCAGAGGGGATCACCTCTCAGAATTTACTGCGCTGACCCAGGAACTCATGCAGCAAAGACGAGATAGAGCTAATGTTTAAACTGAGGTCTATCCGCCTCCCCAGTCCCTATTCTGTCCACACCACCACTACTTGTGGGGTTGAGGGTAAGTAAACCTAATTAGCCAAGTTAATCATCTCTCCTCCAATTGTCCCTACCAAAGGTGCCACCGAGAGAGCGGGAGGGAGGACAGGCTACAGACCAAAGAGTAAAGAAGTCACAATTTATCCGCACTCCTAGGAGACACAGGCCTTGTGTTCCACCGCAGCACTTCTCTTTAAAATCACACTTATTATCTAATATGTAATTCAGTTGTAATTTAAATCATAATTTCTGAAAAATATTGTGTTTCTCAAATATACAGCATTATCGTTTTTATAATTACGATTCATTCTTGGCTACTATGTACTTTTTCTTAACAGCATTTTATCTTATTTCAATATTTTATTCTTATTGAGGTAACACTGCTTTATAACACAAAATAAATTTTGTGTGTACATCATTATATTTCTATTTCTGTGTAGACTCCATCATGTCCAGGATCCAAAGTCTAATTGCCATCCGTCACAGTACACAGGGGCCCCTTTACCCCTTTTGCCCTCCCTAAACCCCATTCCCCTCTGGTAACCACTGATCTATTCTCCTTATCCATGTGTTTGTTTATCTTTCACATTTGAGTGAAATCATAAGGTATTTGGCTTTTTCCTCTGACTTATTCCGCTTAGCATAATGTCCTTAAGGTCCATCCATGTTGTTGAAAATGGCAAGATTTCATCTTTTTTGTGGCTGAATAGTATTCCATTGTGTATATATACCACATCTTCTTTATCCATTCACCTGTTGATGGGGACTTGGGTTGCTTCCACATCTTGGCTATTGTGAACAATGCTTCAGTGATCATAGGGGTGCATAAATCTCTTTGTATTACTGATTTCAAGTTCTTTGGATCAAGACCCACAAGTGGAATTTCTGGATCATATGGTATTTCTAAATTTTTTGAGAAATATCCGTAATGTTTTCCATAGTGGCTGCACCAGTTTACATTCCCACCAGCAGTGTATAAAGGTTCTATTCTCTTCACATCCTCTCCAATACTTTTTTTTTTTTGCCTTTTTAATAATAGCCATTTTGACAGGTGTAAGGTGATATCTCAATGTGGTTTTGATTTGAATTTCCCTAATAATGGTGTTGAATATCTTTTCATGTGCCTGTTGGTCATCTGTACATCTTCTTTGGAAAAATGTCTGTCTGTTCAGGTCCTCTGCCCATTTTTTAATTGGGTTGTTTGTTTTTTTGTTGCTGAGTTCTATGTTTTCTTTATGTATTTTGGAAATTAACTCCTTATCAGATATATGATTTGCAAATATTTTCTCCCAGTTGGTGGGTTGTCTTTTTTTGTTGATGGTTTCCCTTGCCATGTAGAAGCTTTTCAGTCTGATGTAGTCCCATTTGTTTATTTTTGCTGTTTCCCTGGCGTCAGGAGACATATTCAAAAAGATACTACTAAGACTGATGTCAAAGAGCGTGCTGCCTGTGTTTTCTTCTAGGAGTTTTATGATTTCAGGTCTTACATTCAAATCTTTGATCCATTTTGAGTTAATTTTTGTGTATGGTGGATGATTATGGTCTACTTTCATTCTTTTGCATGCAGCTGTCCTGTCTTCCCAACATCATTTGTTGAAGAGACTTTCCTGTCTCTGTTGTATGTTCCAGGCTTGTTTGTTGAAGATTAGCTGTCTGTAGATGTGTGGATTTATTTCTGAGCTCTTGATACTGATCCATTGATCTGTGTGTCTGTTTTTGTGCCAGTACAGTGCTGTTTTGATTACTACAGCTTTGTAGTATATTTTGAAGTCAGGGAGTGTGATGCCTCCAGCTTTGTTCTTTTTTCTCGGGATTGCTTTGGCTACTTGGGGACTTTTCTTGTTCCATGCAAATTTTAGGATTCTTCATTCTATTTCCATGAAAAATGTTGTTGGAACTTTGATAGGGATTGCACTGAATCTGTCCACTGTCGGATTTCTAACACAGGGTAAGCATGGATGTGAAAGATGTGGTGGGCTCCAAATACGTATTGTCTGAGAAATTCATGATATGAGGATATGCATTCTTGACTGGAAATTGCTATGTTCACTGTGCTTTGTGAAGGATCGTTACTATCACGTTATTGTTGACTATCAATTACTGAGTTCATGTTGCCTGTGTGGCTTCCGGGAGGAGAATATCTGTTTTTGCTTTACAAAAAAAAAAGACTGCTAGTGAACATGAAAGACTTATTTACTTCAATGAAGATTTGATATCTTTCCTCTTTTCTAAAACCCCCAAGGTCACCCCTTGTTTTCAGAAAAAAAACTTAAGCCCCTTAGAGTGTCAGGCTCCTCACAAATGGACCATATAACACAGAGAAGGTAGATCCTCGTGGTTAGGAGCAGCTCTGGAAACAGCGTGAGTTTGAACCTGGGCTCTGCCAGTTCCCTGCTGTGTAAACTCGACCAAGTCACATGAGCTGTCTGCATTTCAGCGTCCTCATCTGTGTAATGGGAACAGTAACAGTACTACCGCATAAGGTGGTTTGAGGATTGAATGATTCGTTGTGTTGAAGCTTTTAGGACAGCCCCGACGCATAGTTAATACTCAATAAACGTCAGCTATTATTTTTTTCTCCAGTAGTATCTCCAAGTTGCCTCACCTAGTACTCTGTGTCTGAGCCAAAACTGCTTTTCGTTAATGCTAATCGTCTCTAGAAATTGCCATTTCTTTCTGACACATGTGAATTATTTTTAAACTCAGGGAAAGTACAGACTTTTTTTAAAAGGAAAGTCTTCATTTGATTAAATCTTCATGTCTATAAGAGAAATTCTCCTTGTATTTTTTGAACTTTGTGTCTTTTCTATATTTTAACCTTCTAGAGTGTAACAAATCCTTCTGATCCTGCTCCTTGCTCCACTATTATTTCTACTCTCATGACCACTCCTGCCGCCACTGCCTACCGTTTCTTGGGAACTCTCTCTGTTGGGCTCAGTGCCCAGTGCTTCATACACACTATCTACTTTACATCCTATAAAAACCTTAAGAGGTAAGCGCTAGTCGTTCATTTAGTTCATATTTATTCAGGGCTTCCTTCATGCATTTTGATGCTCTAGGCACTGAGAATACAGTTCTGAGACAAAAAGCTGCTGCCTTCCTGGGGCCTCCGCTCTGGCGGCTTCTGCTGCCACCTTTCAGGAAGGTGTCAGTTTCCTGTGCAGTTCACAGAGCAGCAGAAACAGCAAGGAGATCCAAGGCGTTTGGAGTCCAAATCCCACGCAGCCACATTTTCAAGGTGCCATTGAGACTTCTTGGTTTTCCTCCAGTTCCTATTTTCTCCTTTTCCTCCTCACATCCTCCATTTCCTGGTTGCAGATCCTGGCATTCTGAGGAAGTGGATTCTGTCTCAGCTCCAGGGATGTAGTCTAAAGGAAACCACCATGCCTCTAACTCTGCAAACTACAGAGACAGGCTCATGGCTGGGGTGGGAGCTGAGCTGGTCAAACCAAAGTGAACTCTGGCGTCTTTCCCTCGATGCAGGGACAGCAGCGTTCTCTCTTTCCCTGGATAGCATCCTGTGAGTACACGAGGGTTGAAATAACGACAGCCATTTTTGCCTCTGTGAGGGAAACCATGTGAGAATGGAGTCCACCCACGGAGGAAGGCAGAGCCAAGAGAATTTCAGAGAAAAGATGGGAGTCCCCGTGACATCATGCACCTCTGGTTTAAACTATGCCTGACGCTGCCATATCTCTGAGCTTGTCAGATTCCCAAGGCAGTAAGTTCTCTTTGTCTTTAACAAGTTTGATTTGGGCGTCTGTGTTTGTACTGTTGCTTTGTTCTGCCTTGTACCTGAAAGCATCTGAAGGATAGGCGAAGCAAAGGCCAGTGTCGGCGCTCCTCACCCACGTTCACTGCTCTCTTCTCGCCATCGTCTCATCTTGTCTGGATTTGTCTTTCTCTTACTCTTCTTTCTTATCTTCTCTCTTTCCTGCCCTTCCACTCTCCCAAAATTCGTATGACTCTTATCAACACTGTGGTAGAAACATTAACAGACATAATAATGAGCTCCCGAAATGTTTATTTCACAGAAAAATGTGTTAGGCTGGAAGGGACTAGGAGAGGTAATGTGTCCCAGCCCCTTCCTTCGGCCAGATAAGCTGTATTATTCTCATGAGGCAGATGAAGTCCAAAAATACTAAATGACTTGTTCAAGCTAGTTAATGTCAGACTGGGGAAGAAGTCCCAAATCAAGGGATCGGAGAGTCATGGCACCCAGAAGCTACAAGGACTTCAGAGGTCGTCTGGATCTTGCCCACAAGACTATAATTGAAGAAGCTGAGTATTGATGAGGTTAGTGGCATACCCATGGTCGCATTGCTAATTTGCAGCAGACCTAGGATGAAAGAAAATTTCTGAGTCTCTCTCTAATGCTATTTCCACTACATTAAACTGCTTCTGCCTTTTTAATTCATTTTTAAAGTGTAGGGTAATTGTTGAAATTAACATACCAGTCCTTGAGGAGGTCCAATGCTCTATCCAAATGGCTTGTTAAATCTCTTTATTGCCTTGATCTCTGTGGGAACTGTGTCCATTCTTAACACAGGACCATGGGACTCAAACACTTTAACCATAAATCCATAAATACGTTCTTCCTCTTTGTTGACATCAGTTGCTTCACACAGAAAGTACTCCTCACTGATTTTTAATACAGTATTTTCTTCTCTCACAGCTAACTCTCTAGCAGTCGTGGTGGGAAAGGGGCTGGACACTAAAAGCTTGCTTTTCCACCACTGCATTTACGTGAAGCAGTCTGGATTTTTATAATAAAAATACTTCACTACCAACAACTGCTTGGGAATTTTCCTGCCATTACAGCTGTCAAAACCCTGCCTCAGTTTCTTTTAGCTTTAGTGTCCAGAAGCAATCTCCTTCCATGTCACTCACCCAGACAAGTGTTTCTCAAGCCCAGTGGCCTGGGGCTGGCACCACTGACCTGCTGAAGGTCACTTCTTAATGTTTTCATTATTTTAGCTTCAAACTTAACTGCCCTGCTCTCCACTGTCTTTTCACATGAGAGTAACACAGCCGTGGGTCAAAGACTTGCATCCGATCTTCCTTCTAAGTCTGTGATTCTCAATTCTCTGGGCTGGGTGTTGGAGCTGGAAGACTCCTTCCCTCGCTAGCCTTCCGAAATGTTTTCACACTTGACAATGTTCTCTAAGGAAACAAGTTTTAATATTTACTGTTGTATCAGCCAGGACTTTAATGTTATGCTTCCGTACAAAAGAACTCCAAACTCTTGGTTGGACAAAACAAGGAAGTTTTTTTGTTTTTTTTCCCCTCATAAATGCTGCATGTGCAACGTGGGTCAGCTGGGGATTCCTTTCTGGGTCCTCTCATAACTCTTCACTATGCAGGCTGAATGGAAACTTGATGTTGCTGTGGCACAAAGAAAAGAGAGCTGTAGAAGGTTCAGCACTAGCAAATAGATACTCTAGCTCCAAAATGATACATACATGATTTGTTTCCAAATTTACTGGTCAAAGAAAGTCACGCAGCCACATCTAATTACAAGTAGATCAAAAGCGAGAGAAAGCCCTGTGTGCACAGCCCTGAAGACCAGCACTACAACACTTATATGACAATGTCTCTGACCGAGGAAGGAGGCAGAGGAGGATGAGGTGGGACCGCACAAGGGCTAGTGAACTTGAGAATTTACTTATGGTGCTTACATACTGGTGTTTTCTCTGCTGCCTAACCCTTCAGTGGCAGCTGGGTACCACAGAAAGAGGTGGAGGCAAACATCTATCTCGCCGCTAGAATACAGACTCGCTTTCTTTACTGGGAGATGGCGAGAGGTTGGGAAGCCGCAGAGTCAGTTCCAGACATCTTTAAGTAGCCAAAAACATCTTTATGACTTGGGCCTGTTTATTCTTTGCTACATTCTATCCAAATAAAAATGCTTGAGTTCTTCTTTATTATTACTCTATATTTTCAATAACCATTTTCCTTAATAAACATGGTTAATATTTTTTTTCTTCAGCAACTGAATGATTATGTTAAAATCAGCCCACAACTTCCACAACTGAAGCTGTCCTTTCTAATCTAATGCTTTCCTATTTCATAAAACTACAATTGATAAAGCACTTTAGACCTTTCTAGAGTATTTTCAATCTATCAAACATGCTGTTGTTTGGAATATTATTATTTTGAATTAGAAAAAGACCCAAAGTTTACAGGAAAAATCCAATACCTTTCCATATCCAGTAAAGGTGACAATCTAAAAAAAGCTTTTTCTGGCACTTTCTTGATCCTGATGTAGACCTCTTAATCTTTGGAGATGTATTAAGATCAAGAACAGATGTGCAAATCATAGCCTTAGAGACACATAATCTTATGTCAGTGACTTATTTTCCTTAGGTGGGGCTTGGTTTCCCTGTCTATCAATTGCTGTTGGTGCCCAACCTTTCCGGTAGAATCATTGCTTTTGCTTTACCTGAGATTTAAAACTGAAACTCTCTTCCTGAGGTCAGTTCTTAGTTCTAAAAACTAGAAGCCACTCGATATGGAGTCATGGATTGGAGGCAATCACATCACTTGTCCCTTTCAAATTCTCATTCACTCAGAAACAGCCTCTCTAGCATGGGAGAGAAATAGACCCCGAGCCTCTTTCAAACTCTTCTAGTGACGGAGAACTTACAAACTCAAACCTCCAGTCAATTCTTGTTGGGGGGACTAGAAAGGACAGATTGAGGTAGGTCATGATGCTGGAATAGGTTGAAATCTCACAATACTTATATTTAAATAAACCCATCTTCATGTGCCTCAATGCACTAACCTTATTTCTCCTCTTTTTGCACATATAGAACAAGTCTGAGGGCGCTTTCTTATATTTATTCTTCACATATTTGAAGTTAGCTGTCATGGCTCTTAAGCTTTTTGTTTTCTTAAGCTTATCCTGTCAAGAGCCTTCAGATGTTCTTTATATGAGATGGATTACAGCTTTCATTTGTCGCTGTCGCTGCTGAAGGCATAATGCTGCATGTGTGAATCCTCTGTGACTGGAATTTCATGATATGCTGCATGATGAGTTATTTCCCATCATGCTTGGAGTAAATGTGCCTTAGACAAACTGAGCACAAATGTGCTTTAGATAAATTTTTTGTGGCCAAATGGGGAATAGACTCTGTTTCAAAAGTTGGTGTAAATGTGGATGCATTTTGTGTGTAAGCATACAAATGGAGTAGAGATTATAGGAATATCAGTCATATGTCCCAGCCCCATAAAGATGGGGGCATATTTAAGACAGAATAATAACTCCGATAGTCAGATGACACCACTAATAACTCAACAGGCCCTTCAGAAGCTCTCACTTAAAAGCATCAATTCACTTTTTATTTGGGGCTCTCTGTCACTGACATGAATCAGTTCTTCTCCTGTGTCTGCTTTTCATAATGTATCTCCTTGTCCTCTTTTACCAGAATCAACTGGACATCCATCTCCTCATATCTAGAGTTCAGGTTCCCAAGAGAATCTGTTTGGTCCATAAAACCATCATTTCCTATTGGACAGAGCTTTTGCACAAGTGTATATTATAGGTTATGGTGCAGCCTACCTGCTGTCTCTCTTGGGTTAGATGGCCACCACTGTGGGTCCATCAGGCATGATCAGGAGAGAGTTGGGACATGTGACACACAACATGGCCTCCTTTTAAAAGGAAACACCAAGAGTTGCCACTTTATCAAGAGCTTTATGGATTCTTCTTTGGGATCAAAGGAAACGGAGTAGAAGAGAACCCGGCTGTACTCCTGGATCAACTCATTGACCAAGTGGGAATAAGACAATCTTCAGGGTCTCTTCTTAGGACAATTCCCTTAGCTCTTGTAATTTTGGAATGTTCTATCTGTTAATGATGGGCTATTGATTAAAAAAGCACCAGATAAGGGAAGAGCAGGTGGTGTCATTGCCTGGTACAGGAAAAGTTTCATCAAGGCAAGGACAAAAAGATACATTTCTTTTAAAAACTAAGCCCAGTACTGAGCACACAGTAGGTCTCAATAAATGCGGATTGCTTAAAATCCTTTTCGTGAGAACCCAGAACCTTTAAATAGAGGTCTCTGAAAACAGGAAACTGTTTTCGACAGAAAGGACTGACCTTAGCCAGCTAGGAAGGAGGAGATAAGACTCTGGCATAATGCCTCTATGGCTACCTGGGCATATTCTTGTGGATATTGTTTCGTCTTAAAGATTAAGCTTACTCCGCATCATGGAAAGCAGAACTTAGAGACAATAGACAGAGGTTAAAATAAGCCTGCTTTCCCCTTAGTTTGAAGAACTTTCTAGTGGTCAGGGTTTTCAAAGACGGAATCAGCACTTTAAGAGTAATGCCTCCATCTTCAGAGGGCTCCAGGGAATGGCCACCTGGCATGCAGGCTGCGAAGTGAGTCCCACCATCAAATACCTTTTGTGGTCCTTCCTGACCTTCAGTGATTCGTTTCTCCTATCTATATTCACATGGCTTTTGTGCACATCAGTGATGGCAAATACCTGACACAACTACTATCACTCCTTCTCCCAGGTCCATGGCAGACATCACTAATCAATCACAGACGCTGCCGCTAGAGTAGAGTTAGGCCTGCAGATGAAACTTTGATGAGGACCTCGGACTGAGCTCACTTCTGATTCTGTAGCCTCATTGTCCTAAATGCAGGATTTGGCAAAGCAGTTGGGTATTTGTCAGGTTGGTGCAGCTTCAAATACCTCCACTTCCAGCTTTTCCTGGGTACAACTAAAATGAACATTTGCCATAAAATCATCAGTCTTGGTCAGTTTCCAGTTTCCAATTCAGTTATTTTGCTTTTCAGCCTGCCATTACTTACCTGTATATCTTTTTTGTTTTTTTTCCTTTCAGGATTAACCTAGAGCTTTGCTGAGGTAAATTAAAATTCATGTTCAAACCTCTGAAACTCAGACTTATCTCCCAGATTGTAGTTTTCCATAGAGCAGGAATCTAATTCATTATAGTTTAAAATCTCATTTAGCCCAAGTACTAAAGGAGTGTTTCTGTTCAGAAATGAATCAAGTGAAAAAATCAATTGGCCAACCAGGAAATGCATTCAACTGATCATCAGTGAAGAAGAGATCTACCTGTGTAAAAGGCATCTACTCATGAGACAGAAAAGTTCAATGATTCCCAACCTGGTGCTCCCTTTTGATTACACACACACACACACATGAATGCACACCTGCTATTTATCTCCATCTGCATGTTTCCTAGAGATTTCCAACCCAACATGTCCAATATGGAGTTCATTGTCCTCCCTTCTTTAAACCATCTCATCATCCTGCATTTTCTATCATTCACTAATTCAACAAACATTTATTGAGCATCCATGTGTGCTAGTAATTGTGCAAAATACAGTAAATATAGCAAAAGATGAGCATATCTAGTTCTTGCTGTCAAGAAGCTTATGGCATAGTAGCATAGACAGACATAGAATAAGCAATTACACAAGTGATTGTTCACTAAAGCTAGAAACTGTCATGCCCACTCTCTCTTGCTTTCAATCCTAACATCAAATAAATTGCTGTTTCTCCAGATTATATTTTCTAAACTCCTTGAATCAGAATCTTCCTATGCATTCCTACTTCCACTGCCAGTTTTCTCTTATCATCTCTCACCAGCACCAATAATAATAACCAGTGCAGTATTCTCCCTTAAATGCATTTCTCACATATCCATCACCAAAATGACCTTTCTAAAGTGCAAAGCCCATCTTGAAAACCTCTGAGTATTCCTAGGTATAAGTTCCAAGATCTTTCACCCCTTCCACAGAGACCTCCTTGGTCGCATAACAAACCTACTTCCACGTCCATCACTCCTGCTCTTTGTCCCAAGTTCCCACAAGTGTTCTCCACGTGCACATGCAGTACGTGCCGCTCTGGTTCTGCTCAAGTGTCCCCTCTGCTAGAGTCCTTCTCTCTCTCTTTGGCTTCCCTAACTCTTGACTATCTTCTAAGACTCAAGATTTAGTTCTGAAATCTTCTCCCAGCCTCTGAGGATGGATGAGGACTCTCACTGCACTCCCAGACTACCTGGATGAGTCTCAGTCAGAGCACTCACCTCTTGTGCTATAATTTTCTGTGTATAAATCCGACACCTTGATGTGGCCTTGGGCTCCTTCAGGGTGAGGCTCTATCTTCATCATCTTTGGGGCCTCAAAGCCCATTTTAGAGTTTAACACATAGCAGGCACCCTAGAAATATTTGTTTAATGTATGCATGAATGAATAGTCTACAAACAAGACATGTACATTTTGGGGATAAAGTATTTGTCAGTCAAAATATATCCATTTTATCAACATCTGTCTGTCTGTTTGTCTTGCTAAGCCATTTGATTTACTCACATGCATAATGAATCAAGACTTGATGGCTAGATTGCACCTAATCCAAGTAATAGTAGCTATACAGGCAGCGCTGATTTTTGGTTAATGCAAATACTTTATCTGGCTAAACAAGTCCAGTTTATGTGAAAAAAGAAAGAATACACTTTTACAGCTGTTTTAATATACCATCAAAGCTCCAGGCTATCCACATAATGAAGAACTCGATCCATCGCTGCATACTGCTTTAGATCAAAACTCCGTCCTGCTTGAACCCTATCACCAACCAGTCCAAGCTGCCTTCACTACAGAGTTAGTCTTAAGATCTAGTCTTCTGCTGAAGCATGCACTATTTTGATATCATTATATAAATCTACCTATCATAGGTGGAACAGACCAAGTAAGAGAGTGAGAGGTAGCTGTTATGGTGTCTGCTTTATTCCGCCCTCTTTGCATGCATTATTTCCAATTTTCCCAACAACACAAGAAAGTAGGTTCTTATTAAATCCATTGGTATTGAAACCAAGATTCAGCTACGTGAAGTAATTTTCTTAGGAAGCCACAGTTGGCAGTGGTGGTACCAGGATTTGAACACAAACGTTTCTAACTACAAAGTTCCCCATCTTTGGCAGTTTTATTGTGTGTACATGGTTTGGTTTCCTCTTTCATAACACACAGATGTTCAATAACGGTGTTGGGACCAGGTAATGAGGCTGAGCTACTATGATACCGGTTATTGGAAGCTAAAGGCAATTTGGTGGGTGTGGAAGGATGGGAAGAGGGAGAGCACGAGGATCAGTCTGAGAAAGGGAAGGGACTAACACCAGGGATGAGCCACCATGTGCAAGAGACCATGCATATGTTAGTGTACATTTTATCTATCTTCATAACATTCAACTGTGCTATTATCTCCATTGTGTAGATGAGGAAACTGACCAAAGACATTGAGTATCTTGCTGACCCTTAGTAAGCACTCTATAGAGGTGGCATGAAGACTGTGGTTGACAAAATGTCCACAAACACACACGGTGGTGCTGCCTCACCTCTCTTTTGAGATCCACCTGCAGCCCAGCCTGCTGCCTTTGGGTCTTTCCACACCCAATTATATCATTTGATGATTGAGCTGCCAGGACAACAGGCAGCCCTTTTGAAGGCAAAGTTAAACAGCTACGTAGAGAGGTGACTGGATTGTCCCCTAGTATCCACTCACCTTTAACTTTGAGATGAAATATATATTTTTCATTTGTATGATTTTTCCCAGGTAAACAGCAAAATGACTGAAGAGGTTGAAAGTAACCTATTTGCTGAAAGAGGACAGTAGTTCCCATTTCTTCCTTTCTCTTTTCTTTTGCTAAATTTTAGTTAGCACTGTGCTCAGAATTTCACATGGGTTATCTCATTAATCTTAAAATGAACACTACATGTTATATACTATTTATTTACCCATTTTACGAACAAGAGAACTGAGCCTTAGCGAGGTTGATATATATCACTGCTGGTACATAGCTGGGAATTCAGAGGCTTTATCAAAGGAGAAATTATGCAACACTAGCCCTGTCAAATGGAAGCAGAAGAAACAGACATCAAACAAACAACTACTTGCTAAATACATATTCTTTTATCAGGATAATATATAGCATACATAAGAGTTCGGAGACATAGCATAAGGAAAAATGTAGAGTAATTGATGGAAAACATCCTTTGATACAGAAGAGTAAATGGATTATTGCAACCCAGTTTAACAAAACATTTCAGCCAATAAATTCATTCTAGCCATTAAGGCTTCCCAAGCTGGTGAGGCAGCTGGCCCCGTGAAAAGCAACTGAGATTTAGCGTTACAGCACTTTGTGACATGTTGAGTCTAATACAAGTTTAGGAAATTATTAGTGGATACATACGTGAGCCACAGTCCACCTGACGAGATCTTGAACTTTCCTTTTTTGAAAGATTGTATTTTGAAAAAAATATTAAACATTTGGAAAGAATAGAAATTGTACAGTTGATATAAAGTAGTGTATTAAGTAATTGATTCTGGTAGGAATTTATGAGCAATTTGGCAGTGAGCAGAGAATCTTAACAAAATTACCTAATGAATTATAATTTTATTTTAAGCTTATTACTTATCTGCCAAAGGAAATCATTATATATATGTCTATATGTCCATTTCTCTATTATATATCAATCTATCTGTCACCTACTAATGTATTCATGATATTAGGGTAGCCATCTAACATTGTTAATAATATAGAGATAGAGAAGCTTCACATTTGTACTGAGTATTTTTGTTATTGTTAATGATACCTGTCCAACAGAATTTTACAAATTATAGTCTTAAATGCACTTTGTTTTTGAGTAGTAACAGGTTTATCATAATGTTTCAACCCAAATGACGTGATACCCAAGCCAGCCAGGGCAGATGAGGAAAAAAGATGGGTCCTGAAGAGAGAGTCAAAGCCGGGTTGGGAGAAGTGTCAAATATTACAGTCCCAAATCAGAGACTGTCTAGGTTTAGTCTCAGATTTGCAATTGCTGAGACTAGCTTTTCTCCCAGTTTTGTTGAGATATAATTGACATGAAATGTAGTGTACGTTTAAGGTTTACAACACTAGCTTTTCTAAAATATGTTCTCTATTTGAAGTTTATTCTCCATTACTTTCTCATGTTTAATATTAATACATTGTACACAGACACTGCATACTCTATTGCAAACTCTCAGTGGACAGACTCTATTTTGTTTATTTCTTTACTTGTTAATTCATTTAACAAAGGTTTTCTTCTCATCTTCTCTGTGTCAGGCAAGTTTGCAGACTTCAAATGACTTGCAATCTAGTGAGGGAAACAAAAATAAACAGACCCAATACAGAGATCCGTGCTCGAATCAGAGCTCCACGGTGGAGAGGCCATGCAGGAGAGAAAGCTAATTTACTGTGAAGGTGATGGAGCTCAGAACAAAGGGTTTTCCAGGTGAAAGGACTAGTCCTCCTAAACACTGGGAAATGCGAGGGCACAGCACATTTCACAAGGTTTAAGTATTTCAGCAGAGCTCACAGGATAGGAAGTCAGAAATAGGACTGGAGAGAGTCAGCAGATAGAAATTGATGTCATGCTAAGAGTTTGTGCTTCGTCCTAGATGTGGTAGAGCAACTGAACATATCAGTAGGAGAGTGACAGAATGAGACACGTTTTAGGATGATCTCTCTTGCCTCAGAGTGGAGGGTGTACTGGAGGTGGTCAGGCAAGAGTCAAGGAGACCACTTAAGAGTCTATGGAAACATTTCAGGAAAGATACAGAGAAATAAATAATGGGGGTTGGGGTAGGGATCAAAAAGGAGCAGAACAGAATCTCAAAATAGTTAGGATTAGAACTGGTGTACCTCGGATGTAGTAGGAGGAGGTTGAAAGAGGAGGATAAATAGTTCCATTTCCACTTCCTCAAGGTCTAACCTCATGCTTGACATGGAACTCACTCAACAAGATGTTTGTACAATGAGTCAGTAGAAAAGTAAATGAAGCCTAAACGCCATCATTACTGTCTCATTATCACCAATGCCATCGAATGAATGGTTATTAGGTAACAGGCTCTTGTGATTTAATATGTTAATACACTGAATATTCACCATAATCCTGTGCCATGGGTTCTATTTTATTTCATTTTTACAGATGAGGAAACTAAAGTTTACTAAAGTTGCTAAGTCAGTGGAGGAGTCATAACTTGGGTCTCAGAAGTGTAAGTGGAAAATTTTATCTCCTATACTATTTCAGAGAGTTGACATTTATCCACTGTTCCTTTACTTTGCAACAATGCTATGAAGAACTAGTCTTACGTTTCCAAGGGAATTGCTTTCTGCATCGTGCAGAGTACCCAGACGTTGCTGTCAGAGAAACAGTCAAGTTGGAATGTCATGGAAGATGGATGTGACTGTGCCCCAGAATGAGCCTAGAAACTTGGGAGAACATCACTTGTATGAAAGTCTGCCTTTTCATCTGTGAAAAATCAACTCACAGAAACAAAAATCAGGAGGAAAGGAACAGGGTGCTTGGTACTCCGTGGCTCCATTAAAGACAGCATGAGTGACACTGTGTTTTCTCTTCTCCACAATGAGCTACCTCACTGCCCTTGTAATTGCATATGACTGTGAATGATTTAACTTAAAATGAGCTGTGGCTTAGCTTTTTGCAAATATAGGCTTCTTAGGTTTCTCATTGGTTTCTTACGTTTTACCAGATCTTGCCACCATGATGAGAGGAAGTTCCTTAACAGGTAAGATTCCCCTCCGTGGAAATCCGTGGGGTCACAACTGTCACCATAAATGTCAACAAGCTAGAGCAATTTGATATTATCCCTTGAGCTTTTTCACTTTCCTATGACCAAAAAACAATTCATCATCATCATGATCACCGTCTCTCAGCACCGTCACAATTCCTGTAATCTGGATTATGTTTGGGAATCTACAAAGCAGTTCCATTTATATCTCACTTGATTCTCTCAAAAAATATGAAGTAAAAAAAACCAGGTATTTCTTTATTGCTTATGAAAGACAAAATTCAAAGGAGTTAAGTGACTTCACTAGATTGTATATTTGAAGAATCAGAGCTTAGACCTAAGAATCTAAATACAATATTTTTCCACTAATTAAGTACCTACCCAAAGACTTAATTAGCAAAAAACACTCATAATATACAAGCCTTTAAGACATGGGAGGAAGGTAACCAAGAGGAATAGGGTTTTATTACAATAATAACATTTTAAATTAAATAATAAGGGAAATGTCAAGGTTAAGTAGGTAGAATAAAGCAAGATCAGGAATATTTTCTCCCAGATAAATTAAAGAATGAAATAAAAAATAATAACCATGAAACAAAAATGAAACTATTTAAAAATAACCAAATAGATCAGCAGCCACAGCAGCCAGCAATAAGGAGGATAATGAAGTTAAACTGCGAGTCAAAGTGTTGGCCAAGGGCAGACATGGAGGCTCCAGCACAGCAGGCTGAATGGTGCAGCTCTGTGCCTGCCCCCAAACTCCAGGGGGACTGAAGAAGGAGGGGAGCAGATTCCAGCCTAAGAAGTCACGCCATGTCTTCCAAGTTAGAAAGAAATAGGCTGATGGGGAATGGTGAGCAGGTAGTCCTGGAAGATGTCAAGTAGTCTCCCATTTAGGTATAGAATAGAATTTTTTTAGTCAATTTTTATTGTGGCGAAATATCCATAAAATTTACCATCTTAACCATATTTGAGCATACAGTTCAGTGGTATTCAGTAGATTCCCACTGTTGTGCAGCCGTCACTGCCATCCATCTCCAAACTCTTTTCATCTTGCAAAACTGAAACTCTGTGCCATGAAAAAATAACTCCCCATCCCCCAGCCCCTGGAAACCACTCTCTGTCTTAATGATTTTGGCGACTCCCCATACCTTACAGCAGTTGAATCATACAGTATTTGTCTTTTTGTGAGTGGCTTATTTCATTTAGCAAATGCCCTCAAGGTTTGTCCGTGTTGTAGCAGGTGTCAGAATGCCCTTCCTTTCTAAGGCTGGACAATATTTCATTGTATGCATACACCACATTTTGCTTATTCATTCGTCTCCCGGTGGACCCTTGGGCTGCTTCCAGGTTTTAGCCATCGTGAGTGACGCTGCTATGAATGTGGGGGTCTCAGTCAGCTTGGGCTGCTATAACAAAATATCACAGATTGGATGGCTCAAATAACAGAAATTTATTTCTCATAGTCTAAAGGCTAGACAGTCTGGAATCAAGGTGCCTGCAGGCTCAGTTCCTGGGGGGAGCCCCCTTCCCACCTTGAGACAGCCTCCTCTTGCTGTGTTCTCACACAGCCTTTCCCTGCTGCATGTGCCTGGAGAAAGACGGCTCTCATCTCTTCCTCTTCTATAGGGCAGTAATCCCAACATGAGGGCACCACCCTCACGACCTCATCTAGATCTAATTACCTCCCAAAGGCCCTCTAACTACTGTCACGGGGGTGGAGGGAGGTGGGGGGGATGGGGGAGTTGGGGGGTAGGGCTTCAACATTCACATTTTAGGGGATACACACATTTAGCCCATAACAATGGGTGTGCAAATATCTCTTTGAGACTCTGCCTTTAACTCTATTGGGTATACACTAAGTGGAATTGCTGGATCATATGGTAATTCTGTTAAGCTTTTGGGGAACCTGCATGCTATTTTCCACTGCTGTTCCATTTTACATTTCCACAGAGAGTGACCAAGGGTTCCAATTTCTCCACATCCTCACCCACGCTTGTTACTTTCTGTTTTTTGTTTTTGTTTTTTGGATAGTAGCCATCCTGATGGGTGTAGGTGGTATCTCATTGTGATTTTGATTTGATTTGCATGGCCCTAAGGATTAGTGACACTGAGCATCTTTTCATGTGCTTATTGGCAACTTGTATATCTTCTTTGGAGAGATGTCTATTCAAGTCCTGTGCTCATTTTTAACTCTGTTGCTTTTTTTCTATTGAGTTTTAGGAGTTCTCTATATATTCTGGATATTAATCTGTTCTAAGATATATGAATTGCAAATATTTTCTCGCATTCTGTATGTTGCCTTTTCACTCTGTTGATAGCGTCCATTGATGTACAACATTTAAAAATTTTCATGAAGCTCAATTTGTCTATTTTTTGTTTTGTTGCCTGTGCCCTTGGTGTCATAAACAAGAAATCACTACCAAATTAAATGTTGTAAAGATTTTGCCCTACGTTTTTTTCCTCTAAGAGTTTTTTACTTTCAGTTCTTATATTTAGATCTTTGATCCATTTTGTGCTAATTTTTGTATATGGTGCTTGGTAATGATCCAGCTTCGTTCTCTTGCATGTGGATATCTGGTTTTCCTAGCACTGTTTGTCAAAGACACTGTCCTCTTGTTACAGGCTCTTAACATCAGCCCTGATATCAGTTCCACCACACTGAACCCAGCGTATATGGGGTTAAAACTAAAACCCACCACCCCCTTTCCTACTTCACTAGCTCTACTCACATGTAAATACCTGTTTCTTTAAACTTGGACTCCTTGAGCTTTACAACTAAATGGGAGTTACAAATTGTTAAAAGCCCAGGTGGCCTGGTGTTGGAGGCACACTAAAGTTTAGCTAATCATGAGTCCTTGAAGTTTGCCAGGAAAGCTCCTGTCTCAAGAATATCAAGGAGCGGAAGCTTCCCAGACCTCAGCTCCTAGACTCCTGGCGCTGGAACCCGCCTCAAACAGGAAGATGAGACAAGAGACAAGGGCGAAGGATACCCACCTGCCATCCTCCTATCTCCCCCTCCCCCCCCCCCCACTGCCTTGCTGCAAGCAGCCTCTCAAGGCCAAAGGCAGGCTGGTGGGAAAGCACCGAGCTGCACAAGCTACATGCGCCCCCCTCCCCTACCCAAAACCCCAAATAAAAATCCCTACCCATTCCTCATCGGGGAGCTAGCAATTTTTGAGGCATGAGCCCTTGCTTTGCTCCCTGTGACTGGCATAGTAAAAACCTTCCCTCTTCCACTCAAGACTCTGTTCTCGTTATTTAGATTGGCATTGGGTTCAGAGACCGAACTTTCGGTTACACTCTCCCCTTGAATGGTCTTGGCACACTTATCAGAAATCATTTGACTGTATATGTGACGGTTTATTTCTGGGCT
This sequence comes from Equus asinus, assembly GCF_041296235.1. NCBI lineage: Eukaryota > Metazoa > Chordata > Mammalia > Perissodactyla > Equidae > Equus > Equus asinus. The sequence continues at coordinate 291,925 of NC_091805.1, read as the reverse complement.
TTCGGTTCTATTCCATTGGTCTACATGTCTGCCTTTATGCAAGTACCACACTGTTTTGATCACTCCAGTTTTATGGTAAGTTTTGAAATCAGGATGTGTGAGTCATCCAACTTTGTTCTTCAGCAGGAGGGGGAGAGATTTTCAACACTGGGGGACAGGGATGCAGCAATCGCTGCTGGCCTTCATGTCTGAACCTCTGTGATCAGAAGCAGCCATCAACAAGCATCACATAGATCCCTGATTTTTTGAGGATGTGATCCTCAATGCCCACCCTGGTTCCTGAGAGCTTCATGAGAGATGCTCCTAAACCTGTGCACAGCTGGCAGCCGCTCCGCTGGGGGGTGGGGGCTGGGTGTCTGCTGCTGAGCCAAGAGCTGAAATGAACTGAAATGAACTGCAACTTACCTTACAAGCCCTCCTGCGGAAGTTGCAAGCCTTCAATACACTCCAAAGGTCCCAAGTCCTTATATTAGACAGATTCTGCCAGCACAGTCATCAACTAGGTGGAGACAGATTCCTGGGGCTTCCCACTCTGCTATCTTCCCAGAATCTTTCTCCTGTAGCGTATACTTCTTAAATCCACTGTCTTAGTGGTTATTTGGGCTGTTTACAATTTATAGCTACTAGGGATAAGCTGCTATAAATATTCTTGTACTCAATTTCTTGAGAAGACATTTTATCTTGGTTAAATATCTAGGAGTATAATTATTTGATTATGTCATGTGCATTTAACTTTATAAGAAAATGCCAAATAGTTCTGAAAAGTGATTGTATACACTCTCACCAATAATGTATGAGATATCCTCTTGCTCCAAAACTTCTGATATGTTGTGTTTTCATTTCCATTCATTAAAAAATATTTTCTGTCTCCACTTGTGATCTTTTTGATGCATGGATTATGTTTTTTAACTTCTAGATATATTTAATTTCTTAAGATATCTTATTGTTACTTGTTTCTTCTAATTTAATACTCATGTGATGGGGAACATTCTCTTTATTCCAATTCCTTAATACTTATTGAGACTAGTTTTATGGCCAAGCATATGATACTTCTTGGTGAATGTTATATGTACGATTGCAAAGAACGCATCTTCCCCAGATTAGAGTGTAGTGTTCTAAACATGTCCATGAGGACAAGTTGGTTGATAGCATTGTTTAGATCTTTTGATATCCCAGCTGATATTCCCCCAATTTCTTCTCCTGATTTATTAATGTAAATAACTGATAAACGGGTTTTGAAACCACTATATTTGTAGATTTTCTATTCTCTTTAGTTCTGTCGGTTTTTCATGTATTTTGAAACACTTATTAGATGGATACACGTTTAAAATTGTTATGTCTTCTTGGTAGACTGACTCTTTTGTTGTTGTTTTGTTTTTGTTTTCAGTTGACTGTTTTATTTTAGTTTTTTTGTTTTTATTGCGATAACATTGGTTTACAATATTATATAAATTTCAGGTGTACATCATTATATTTTGATTTCTGTGTAGATTACATCATGTTCACCACCCAAAGACTAACTACCATCCATCCCCATCACATGTGCCTAATCACCCCTTTTGCCCTCTTCCCTCCCCCTCTGATAACCACCAATCCAATCTCTGTCTTTATGTGATTGTTTGTTTTTTTAATCTTCTAATTATGAGTGAGATCATATGGTATTTGGCTTTCTCCCTCTGACTTATTTCACTTAGCATAATATCTCAGAAGATATGCAGATGGCCAACAGGCACATGAAAAAAATGTTGAACATCACTAATTATTAGGGAATGTAAATGAAAACTATAGTGAGATATCACCCCACCCCTGTCAGAATAGCTCTAATTCACAAGACAAGAAATAACAAGTGTTGGAGAAGATGTGGAGAGAAGAGAACCCTCGTACACTGCTGGCGGGAGTGCAAACTGCTGCAACCACTATGGAAAACAGTATTGAGATTCCTCAAAAAACTAAGAATAGAACTACCAAACAACCCAGCTAATCTACTGCTGGGTATTCTTCTGAAGAACATGGAAACACGAATGCATAAAGATACATGCATCCCTACGTTCAGTGTGGCATTATTCACAGTAGCCAAGACTTGGAAGCAACCTAGGTGCTCATCAAGGGAGGGATAGATAAAGAAGATATGGTACGTATACACAATGGAATACTAATCAACCATGAAAAAGGATGAAATCTTGCCATTTGCAACAACATGGATGGACCTGAGGGTATTATGCTAGACTGACTCTTTTATCGCTATGAATGTCCCTGTTTTCTCTGAGTACTCTTTCTCTTGCAGTTGACTTTGTCAGACGTGAATATAGCCACACCAGCTTTCTTACACAAGTTTGCAATGTATGTTGTTATTTACCCTTTAATTTTCCACCAGTCTGTGTCTTACAAGCAGCAAATAGTTGGGTTTTATTTTTTATCCAATCTGACAATCTCTCCTTGTAGTTGGAGTGTTTAGTATACTTACGTGTACTGTGCTTGTGTATATGGTTGCGTTTGAGTCTTGCGCTTTGGAATTTTGTGTCATTTTCAGTTGTCCTATGTGTTATATGTCCATCTGTTTTTATTTTCCACTTTTTTTGGTTGAATCAAATCTTTTTAGTATTTCATCTTATCTCTTTTCTTGCCTTTTAGCTATAATTCTGTGTTTTCTCGTTACTGCTCCAGAGATTACATTATGATATTTTAACTTACCTCTGTCTGTATTCAAATATTTCCTGCTAATTAAGACCTTCAACAGTATACTACGCTTGTTTCCAGTCTTACTTTACTGTTTGTAGTCTCTTTATCATATATTTCATGTCTCTGTATACTATAAACCACACTATTTATTATTATTGATATTATATTTACCTTAAATAGTACATTGTCTTTTATAGAAATTTAAATATATTGATCACCCTTTCTTCCTGGATTTTGGGGCATTCGTCTGGTATTATTCCTTCCCAGCCTGGTAAACATCTTTAAGCATTTCTTTTAGTGCAGGTCTGTGGGAGACAAATTCTTTCAACTTTTTGTTTTCTTTTGTGAGAAAGAGTGGTCCTGAGCTAACATCCATTGCCAGTCTTCTTCTTTTTGCTTGAGGGAGATTGCCCCTGAGATAACATCTGTGCTAATCTTCCTCTGTCTTGTATGTGAGATGCCACCACCACAGCACAGCTTGATAAGCAGGGTGTAGGTCCATGCCTGAGATCCAAACCTGTGAACGCTGGGCCACCAAAACTGAGCAGTGAACTTAACCACTACACCACCAGGCCGGCCTCTCAACGTTTTTTAGTCTTAAAATTGCTTGATTATTGCCTTCATTTTAGAAGAATATTTTTACTGAATATATTTAGTTTCATTTCTTTTTTATTTCTTACTTTTTACTAAATCTTGCTTTAAATATTGGAAGAAAGTATATTAAAATGGGTCACTTTGGCATCAGTGTTATGCAATTTCGAAGGAGGAAGGGAAAGTCATTTGATTGTTCACTGGAAGTTTACAGAGAAGAAGGAATTTGAATTGAGCTTTAAAATCTAGAAAACTCACAGCAACAGACACACTAGAGGAGAATTTTTCTTCTTTTAGTTCAGCTATCAAACTGTGGCTTTCTACTCCTTATTTGCTTCTTTCTAAGGAAGGAGGAGAAATAGATCTGATTATGGAGACATCACATCAGAGCCGGACATCCACTGAGGCACACTGAAGCCATTGCACTGAAAAGGCAACAGAGTCCTCTTCCACTCTCTCCTGAACTCTCTGGCATCTGCATTATTATCGCGATTGGATTTCTGAGTCAGGTCACAGTCCTTTACTTCCACATCTGTACTTCTGGTAAGATAAGTGTACTTATCTTCTTTCCAGAATCAATTCTCCCCAAAGTCTGTGTTTGGGGTAAAATGGTAAAGGTTGATTTACTGGCCTAGGTTGACTCCTCGATTCTCTAATCTAGTTCTATTAGGGATCCATGGGAAGAAAGAGTTACCAAGGTCTCTGTTTATAAAGGTGATATGTTAGAATTTATCTTCTAATGTCTCTTCCCTGCTTGTTAGAACCCAGTTTAGAGGAGAGAGAATGAGAGAAGATGTGATTGTCCCCCCAAAACTCCAACACCTGTGAAAAAGTAGAAGAAAACAGAGAAGGACCCATAAGTTTCATAAGTAGCAACACTGAAATGTGGGGAGCAGAGGACAGGTAAGAGGGGTTTCAGTCCCACAGGCAACTGCTCTACTGAGAGGTGGAGTGGCTTTGTTACACAAGACCATAAAAGCATAGAATCTCCTTGGCTACTAACAAGCTGTGTCCTCTGGTGTAATTCAGTGAGAAGACAAGTAACTGCAATGATGTATTCTTTGTACTTTTTCTTCACGGAAATGTAATATTCTGTAATGAAAAATGCCAGAGACCCTAGAATTAGACTTCATGAGTTTGAATATTAGTTCAAACACTTTTTGGCAATAATCACTTACTGGTGATCTTGGGCAAATAATTCAAACATTCTACACTTTAGGATATTCATCTATTAAAATGGAATAATAATATTATATATAAGGCTAGGTATTATATGAAAAAAATATATATATATTTTAATGAGGCAACCCATATAAAATTCTTGGCCCAGTTCCTGGAACATAGTGTTTAATAAATGGTAGCTTAAATAAAAACAAGCTTGACTATGCATTCTTTCATTCTGTTGAACACTTTTGGAGTGGAGGAGGAAATGAGAGCAAAGGGGCAATATGAAATATTATATCCAAGGGTGTAAAAGGTCTTAAATATACCCCAATCTAGCCTACCATATGAAATTTAGGGAATGTAATGAGGATCAGAGGGAATAGGTAGGACTTCCACAAGATTACAGGACAAGCTACTGGAAGAGCCAGTTAGAGGACTAGAGTGTACTAATTCATGTTGGGAGGAGTGAATATGAATTTTTAAGAAAACTATTATATTTAATACAGTTTTATGTCAGCAACCAATCCAAATGTCTGGCACATTGTAAATGTTAAATAAATGAATATAGAAAAAATGATAGAACAGTAGAGGGTTTAAAATATGGATTCGGATATAAATTAGACAGAAAGACTAGAGACAATGACAGCATCCTGAAATAAGCAGAGCCCTGGTCTTTTGAGGAGCCTCGTCTTTGGCTGATGTCTTCAGTTTTGGGTGTACTATCCTGTATAGCAAAGGCCAGCAGGACAAGGGTCCACTTTCCCACTTCCTTCAGTTGAGAAGGTCACTGAATCCCAGAGACTACAACTTAGCAGGATCTCAAGCTGGTGACTCAGGAGCAACCGACTGCAGCAAAAGCTACTTTGAGAAGAGTTGAGTGGTATTCACGGGTGCCAGAGAGAGCCGAGGAGGATACGGCTGCAGGAAATTACTGTCAGCCTTCCATCCTCCCAAACGTGTCTTCAGATGGCCTCATGTTTCATCGATAACCTAGTTTAATCCTAAAGATAAAGACAGCTGGATTCAAGTATAAAGTGTACTAGTTCAGAATATTTCAATCCTGAGAGAGCTAAATAAGCATTTGGCCCCAAACATCCAAGAATTGAATTGGCATCAGGGGAATGCAGTAAGAGATAGGAAGCAAAAGCAAGTGAAATAAAGTAGCATTTACAGAATGGAAGAGTAAGGACCTCCAAAAATATGCTCCTTCAAATAAGCAATGAGAACACTGGTAAAAATGGTTAAAGGCCCTCTTTCCACACTGTGGAAATTAACAATATGAGGAGTGTTATTTCAAGAAAATAGCTGTATCGTGGTAAGAATAGTAAGCTTTGTGGTATTTTTACTTCCCCTATACCCATCACTGTCTCCTCAGCTCCACAATAATCTTGAAAAACAACAGCCTTGCAACAACAGTAGCTGTGACAAGTAGCAGCCCAGCAGGCATTGGTAGGGTCAGAATTCCCCTAAAAGCCCCATCTCCAGGTAATTATCACTATTTGACCTATCTGGCAACTCTCTGAAAAGCTGCATTCTCAGAGTTTGTTTTTATTTGACCTGACTCAAGGCTTGCTTTGTGTTAGCAGACCTGTCTCCGGGATGTTTGTCAAAAATAATTAGTTGTAATCTCTTAACAACGCAGCTGCCTGAGGTGGTAATACCAGATGTGGCTAACAAGAGGCTGAAAAAAAATTTAAAAAGAAGTTGGAGAATGTGATGTCCATAGGGAGCTTTGAAAAGCTCTAACACATTACTGGGAATCTAGAGGTCCCCAAGCCCAAGAAAGACTTAGAAGGTCATAGTCTCTCACCTCTGTCTGACCTTGAATCTTTGCATAAACAGAAAGTAAAGGCTAAGGCAGAATTATAAATTTCCTTTCAGAGCCTTGAAGCTATGTACCTTAGCCACAGCTGGGACACTTATCAGTTCCAAACGTTTAAGGAAATTTCTGTCTAATAATTGGCTGGCCATTGAGCTAACCAAGAAGAAACATCAGTAACCACCCATGAAAAAGAATACAAAGTTTACAGAATTAGACCAGGAAAGTCACTAAACAAACAAACAGCAGCAACAATAACAAACAGCAACACAAATAAGCCTGAGGGGGAGGGAAACTGTTTTCCAAAATTGCCACATTATAATCCTTAAAATGTCCAGTTTCAGCAAAAAATGATAAAACATACAAAGAGAGAGAAAAATATGCCCCATACGTAGGGGGGAAAAAAGCAGTCAATAGAAATTATCTGTGAAAATGCCAAGATGTTGGACTTAACAAAGATTTTAAATCAGCTATTTTAAAAATGTTCAAAGAATTAGAGGAAATCATGTCTAATGCACAAAAGGAAAGAATGAAATTGATGGGTAATTAAATAGAGAATAGCACTAAAGAGATAGAAATTATTCAAAACAAAGAACCAAATAGAGATTTTGGAGTTGAAAATTAAAATAATTGAAATAAATTCATTACTAGAGCCCAATAGCAGATATGAGCTGGCAGAGGAAAGAATTACCGAATTAAACAGAAACAGTCAACTGAGATTATTCAGTCTGAAGAATAAGAAGAAACATGAATGAAAACCAGTGAACAGAGCTTCAGACGACTGTGGAACACCACGAAGCTCACCACCCCACACGCGGCTAGAGTCCCCGAAGGACAATGGCCGAGAACTTCCCAAATTAGATGACAAACATTAACCTGCACATCCAGGAAGCTCAATTAAGCCCAAGTAGGAATAACTCAAAGAGAGGCATAACTAGTTACATCAAATACAAACTGTTGAAAGACGGAGAGACTCTTGGAATCAGCAAGAGAAAAGAGACTTCCCAGGAGCAAGGGGCCTTGGACAACGTCAACAGCTGACATCTCATCGGGAAACACGGAGGACAGAGGGCAGGAGGATGACGTAGTCAACGTGCTTTGTCAACCAAACATTCACTATTGAGCAAAACTATTCTTCAAAAATGAAAGAGAAATTAACATATTTCCAGATAAATAAAAACTGAGAGAACTCGTCACGAGTACACCTGCCTACACGTGGTGCTTCAGGCTGAAATGAAAAGACACTAGGCAGTGACTCGAATTCACTTAAAGACAATAGATAATTATAAAGCATAGCATATAAAAGTATTTTTGTTTATAAGCCTTTTCTTCTGTTATCTAATTAAAAGACAACAGCTAGAGCAATAATTATAGAACTGTGTCAATGGGCATATAATGTATAAATATATAATTTGTATGACAATAAAAGTGCAAAGGAGGTTGGAGATATATTGGAGCAAATTTTTGTATTCTATTGAAATTAAATTGGTAGTAACCTGAAGTAGATTGTTTTAAGTGAAGATGCTAGTTGTAATTGCCAGGACAACTACTAATGAAATAACTCAAAAATATGAAGAAAGCAACAAAGAATTAATTGGTACACTAGAAAATACATATTTAACACAAAAGAAGGTAGCAATGAAAAAACAGAAAAAAGATATAAGACAAATAGAAAGCAAATAAAGTGCCAAATGTAAACCCTACCTTATCAGTAATTATGTTAAAAGTAATTGGATTAAGCATTCCAATCAGAAGGTAGAGACTGATGGAATGGAAAATAAAACATGGTACAACTGTACATTTTAGCTTCAAAGTTACTTTAAAGAGACTCATTTTAGATTCAAAGACAAAAATAGTCTTTGAAGGTAAAAGGATGGGGAATTGTACACCGTGCAAACAGTAACAGAGAGTAGTTGTACTAATATGAGACAAAACAGACTTTATGACAAGTTTAAAAGGATAAAATAATAAAAGTGTCAATACATCAAGGAAACATGATTATAAACATAAATGTACCTGACAACCGAGCCCCAAATACATGAAACAAAAACTGACATAATGAAGGGAGAAGTAGAGAATTCAATAGCAGATGTTTGAGACTTCAATACCTCGCTTGCAATAATGGTAGAACGAGGCAGAAGATCGACAGGGAAACAAGACTGGTGCAGATCAGCTGGACCCAACAGACATCTGAAGCTCACGCCAGACAACCACAGCAGGACACGTAGTCTCCTCAAGGGCACACTGAAAACCCAACACTTTCACGACAAAAACAAAGCAACAAAATTAGGAATAGACGGGAACTTCAACTTGATAAAGGCCATCTGTGAAACACTCACACCCAACATGATGTAATAAGACTGAAGATTTTCCTCGGCGGATCAGGAGCACAACAAGGTTGTCGACTTCTGTTCAACATCGCACTGGAGCTCCTAGCAGAACACACAGGCGAGAAAAAGAAAGAAAATGCCTCCAGAATAGAAAGGAAAACGGAAAACTATCTCTATTTTCAGGTCTTTTATATAGGAATTCCTAAGGAATCCGTAAGAAAACTACTCGAAGTAACAGACAAGTTCAGCAAGGCCGAAATATAAAAGATCAATATCCAAAAATTAATTGTATTTCTAAACACTGGTGATGAACAATCTAAAAATGAAATTAAAGAAACAACTTCATTTATAGTGGCATCACAAAGAACAAATTTAACCAAAGAAGTGCAAGTCACATACAGTTAAAACCACAAAATCTTATTGAAAGAAATTAAATAAAATCCAAATAAACACAAAGACATCTCACGTTCATGGATTGGAAGACGTCATTGATTTACAGGTGCAGCACAATCCCCATCAAAACCTAGATGCCTTTTCTGAATATATTGACAATCTGATTCCAAAATGCATATAGAAATGCAACAGACCCAGAATATCCAAACAATTTTGAAAAAAAATTTGGAGGACGCATGTTTCCTGATTTCAAAACTTGCTACAAAGCTACAGTTATCAAGGTAGTGTGCTACTGTCCTAAGAAGACACAGATAGATCAATGGAATAGAATTGAGAGTCTAAAAATAAACCCAGATATTGTATGATTCCACTTATATAAAATGTCCAGAGCAGGCACGTTCGCAGACGGAGAAAGTAGAGTCAGGGATGGGGAGGGAGGGAGGTGGGTGGGCAGTGACTGCTAATGGACCCAGGGTTTCTTTTGAGCGTGATGAAAATGTTCTAAAATTCAGTAGTGATGATGGTTGTGCAACATTTTAAGAGGCTGAATTTTGTGGTATGTGAATTAAATCTCAATAAAGCTGTTATAAAAAGTAGAAGAAATAATCTACTCTTTAGTTATCCATTTTTTTTAAAAAAAAGATGTCTACGGCGTGTAGAATAGCTTGATTTATTAAGTTTAGAGGAATGTTTAATTTTGCAACAATCACAATAGACTTTTTGAATAATGGTTCTATTTTCCTTCCAGATTCCTCTGGTTCTTCTTCCATCCAGAGATTCTCATCTCTACTGCTCTTTTGTTCTTTCCTTTCTCATGAGGATTTACTTATTGCTTCTATAATAACTAAGGGAAGGAGATAGCATCTAACCGTTTTTTTAAAAACCCATAATTTACTTTTTAAATTTTCCTCAAGGAACATTTAAAGGACATGACTCCTTTTTCAGGAACAACCAGTTCACCTGCTAATACTGAGGGTGAGGAGGACGGCAGAAGAGGCATTTACAGTTTACCAAGGTAAAAGCAACAACACTTTATTTTCCATTTAAGAAGCAAATGATTAAAAAGGAAAGAAAGCAAGCAGTGCCCATTGCTGCTGAGCAAACTGACATCCACTTGCTCCTTTTTGAACCAGGAAAGTAGAGGCCAGAAGTAAAGATGTGGGTAAGGAAAGGGATTCCTACAGCCCTGAGGCGGAAAGGGCCTCAGAAATGCCTCATCAAGCCCCGTTTACACACGGAGAAACCGAGGACCGAGCCACATCCCTGGTGACCAGGCGGGTTGCTGAGGTCTTCCGGTTTCTCCGTCAGTGCATTTTCCACGTTGCCCTTTTGGCAAAGATGCTGATTGTCCAGTGTCCACTCGTCCCCCTTTCCGTTTGAGAGGTGGGTTTAGGTCACGTGGTCTATTGCTCAAGATGCCCCATCTCCCAGTGTGGGAGGCTGGGCATATGTGACTGTGCCCCCTCCCTGAAAGGAGGCTGCTGGCCTGTCTTTGCTTTCTTCTCAGTTTTCTTGAACTTCCTGAGAAGGCCAATCCGTAGTTAGAGAACATCTGCATTTCTGTGTGACTCTGTGACCACAGGCTCCAGAGTCCTAGGCCATTTACCTCCCAACTGTTGCACAAACCCCCGACTTCTCTCTTACGTCAGTCCCTGTGCCTTGGAGTCTTTGTTACAGCATCTTAACCTGCATCTAACAAGCACAAATGGGAAAGGAGGATTTCCCTGAGGACGAGGGATGCACGCTGCCCATCTTGGCAGTCCCAGGGTCTGGCAGTGCCTGGTGCCTAGCGTGTGCTCATAAAGGACTGCTCAGTAAGGACAAGGCGGAAGAGTGGAGGGACAAGAGGACAGGAGGGGAGTTGAACGTGGCAAGCAAGATGACAAAACTACCAAACGAGCAGTCAGTGAAAACTCAAGTCGCTTTGGGGGAACGCTTCCACAGGGCCCTTTGTCTTCCTTTGCTGGTTGTCACACTCGCAGTCCACAGAGCTGCCTGGCCGAGGGACAGAGGGGTCTTCTGTTAGAGGGTTCCCAGGCTTCCCCTGGAGGGTCCAGGCTGCTCTCTGGCCCAGGTCCTGATGCGAGTCTTGCCTTCTAACACAAGGACACAATTGTGGTTAGTTCTAAGGACACGGCAGTCGTCGTTATTCCAAAGCACCTGAGTGTCACGGGAAGGGCAGCTGCCCTCCAGAAAAGTCACGTTTTCCTTCAGCCTGTGAGAAAAGCTGTCAGACACAGGTCAGCCAGACAAGCCAGACCGGTCAGGAAATGGGTGACCTGGGTTGGCAGGGCTCACTCCTAGTCTCTTCAGGCTCCTCGAGAGGGCTGGTGAAGACGCTTAGAACACCCTCCCCACCCCAAATAAGAAATCTACACCACGCCAGAGACAGGACGAGCGTGCCCTTCTGGCCCTGAAGCCATCCATTCTCACCACAGAAAGTACTTCCTGTGCTAATATTCAGCCAGCCAATGGCAGCACCTTGAACAAAACAAAACTTATAAAGAAGTTTTTTTTAAATGAAAGCAACATCAAAAACCCAATGCCCAGAAAGTTGTGCTCTGGAAAGTAGGGCTTTAAGAGACCTGTCATGTCGTACATCCTTGGCCACTAATGGATAGTTCCCTGGAGGAAATTTCTAATTATTGGAACCAGGCTACTTTTAAATGACTCAGGTGGAAAGAGTTTTTACAGCTTCCATTGGGGGAGAGTTTTCTGCGGTCTGATACACATCACTGTTTCGAACTCGTTGGTTTGATACGAAAATTTCCTTTTTAAATGTATTTGTTTTGTTATTTTCCACCAAGAACCTCCTATATTGGGGAGAATGAGGTTACCACACGCTGGTTTCTGATTCTCTTCATTTCAGTGTGAAGCTCTGCTCTCATACAGTTTCACTCTGACTCCTGGGTGACACAGCCTGCTGCATCGGTCCGCGCAGCCCCAGATCCTCAGCTGAACCCCTGGGGAGACTCACTGTTTCCATCAGGAATGACCTTGACCAGCACCCAGGCATCCTGCTGGCTCATCCCCTCAGTTGTCTCCTTCCTCCTACAATGAGGGCAAGGCTGTTCAGGATCCTCCTCACACACAGAAACCAAACCTTATCATTAACTAATCATTCTACTCTAAATAATAGTGGATGATAATGTTTGCAAATTTTTAAACACAATGTAAATATAAAGAATTACAAAACACTGTGCAATAACATCTAACTTTAACACTCTTACTGAGGCATGCCACATACTATTTACTGACTCTCTCCAACCCAAACACTGTGGCAAGAATCATGTCTTTTACTTCTTTGTACCCGAAGTTGTTGCCTGGCTCTCTGTCTGATGTGTAGCAGGCACTAAGGATATAGTTCTCAAAACATAGCTGAAAGAATGATTATCCGGACTTTCTCAAGATTGCTGTGATAAGACTCAAGATATACATGAAACATAGTTGAACTGGGTCTCCTTAATGAGAAAGCCAGCACATTGACATCTCCATAATTAATTAATATACTTTCTAGCTAAATTTGCATTTGTGCCACAGTCTATCCAATGAGTTGTCGTAGTGTAATAAAAAGTGACGGACTTTAGATCCAAACAGGCTTTAGTTTGATTCTTCACCACTTGTTATGTGTATAAAGTTGAGTACCTAATCTAATCTCTCTGAGCTTCTGTTTCCTTGTCTTCAACACGAGCATAGCAATAATTATCTCATGGCCTTGTCTTGAAGATTAAATGGGCTCACTTATTTGGAGGTACTTACTCTGGTGCCTGGCCTGTACTTTTCAAGCTGAATCAATTAGGATGCTTTACACAAGGAACAGAAAGGCCAACTAAAAGTGGATTAAACAGTGAGGAAAATTTATCTCACATTATAAGAAGTCTGCATCAGGGCAGGGCTTAGCTCCAGCGGCCACAACACCACAGACCTGGCGGCTTAAACACCAGACATTTACTTCTCACAGCTCTGGAGTCTGGAGGTCCAAGGTCAGGGTGCCGGCAGGTGTGGTTTCTGGTGAGGACCTTTCCTGGCTTGCACACGCCTGCCTTCTCACTTTGTCCTCAAGTGGCAGAGAGATAAAGAGAGAGAGATCTCTGGTGACTCTTCCTCTTCTTAGAAGGGCACTAATCCCATCATGGGGCCCTACCTTCATGACCCCGTCTAAACCTGATTACCTCCCAAAGGCTGCACCTCCAAATACCATCACACTGGGAGTAAGGGCTGCAACGTATGGATTTCGAGGGGAGGGTGCACAAGCATTCACTCCATGTCAGGCAGATTCAAAGTTAGTAAATTCAGTGGCTGAACAATGCTCATCATTGTGCTTTGTACCTTTCTGTTCCACATTCTCCACGCAATCACAACTTCTCCGCTCGGCAAAGATTGGTTGCCACATGTTGCTAAAGTCACAGTCATATCCAGTAAATAGGGGAGTCATTTCTTCTCGTGCATTTCTTTATATTAGGAAGGCATATTTTTCTTTAGATCACATTCATCAATATTGGGTTACATTTCATGTTCCAGTGGCAAGGAATCCTGGAAAAGCAAATTCCTGTAATTTTCAACCTCTCTGAAAAGGAGCAGGATCTGCCAGATGGGAAGAAACTGGGGAACATTTTTGAGAGCAAAGACTAGTGAGTCATCAACCTCCTTTCCCTCCTCTGGATCCGTGATGTGTCCTCCTCGGGGGGTCCTTGTGAGGTTCTTGATGGCTGCTCTACAGCCTGTCAATTGTGTTCTGTACGTGGGAAGATGAAGCAGATGGTTACATAGGAAACGTATAGTCAACCTGAATTGTAAACCAACCCCAAATCTGTGATGCAGAGCTCTAGAAGTAGACGTTTGAATCGCTTGTGTGCCCACGTATCTTCTTTCTAGCTGTGTAACACTGGGGGCAAGTCCATCAGTCTGCCTGACCCCCTGTTTCCCTATCTACACAAACAAATAAACAGGACCTTACCCTCATAAATCTATTGTGGGTTTTAAGGCAGGAAATACTCATGTAGGCATCTAAAATAATGACTGTCATGTGATAGGCCTGCGCTCACTGTGGATCTAACTGAATCCAGGTCATCTGTTTGAGGCTGTTCCCTTTTCTCCTTATTGGAGCTATTCTGAGAATCAAACGCATCATGGAATGGTGACTCTTGAGTCTGAGGATCCAAGTCCTGTCCTCAGCTCTATTGGATTTCTTTCTGTGATCCTAGCAGGCAAATTTGCTGCTCCAGTTTGAAGAATTGATTCTCCTTATTTTATAGGGAGTCACAAGAAATCATATTGACCAGTCACTGAGCCTGTCATTAGTTACTCAATTAGTGAACGAGCAGCATCATTAAAGACTTTTCCTTTTGGTAAGAAAGATGGTAAGGCTGCCAGGTGTAAGTGAGGATATGGAGAAACTAGAACCCCCATACACTGCTACTGGGAATGCAAAATTGTACAACTACTTGGAAAATTGTTTGGAAGTTTCTAAAAAGTTAAACATATACTTACTCTATTATCCAGTCATTCTGGATATTCATTCAGGAGAAAAGGAAATATACATCAATATGAGGACTACACACAGATGTTCCTAGCAACTTTATTGTAATTCCTCAAACTGAAAACAGCCCAAGTGTCTATCAACCGGTAAAAGGAATAACAAATTGCAATACATGTCTACACGATGAAACACCACTCAGCAGTAGAAAGGAACTAACAAAAAAGAACTACTAATCCGTCCAACAACACGGATGAATTTCAAAATGATTATGCTGAAAGACTCCAGACCCCAAAAAATAGCACATATAATCCCTTTATACAAATGTCTAGAAAATATGAGATAATTATAGTGGTGGAAAGCAGATCAGGAGTTGCTAGGAATAGGGACCAGGAAGGACAGGAAGGGAGGATGACCAAGGACCGTGATGAGACTTGAGGGGATGGGCATGTTCACTGTCTTGATTATTGCGATGGTTTCACAGCTGTATAACTATGCCAATCCATATCAGTCTTACACTTTAGATATGCATAACTTATTGTGTGTCAATTATACAGCAAAAAGGGTGTTTATTTTTCATTTACAAAGTCATAACCCAATAGGTGCACTCTTCTGAAGCATAGAGATACAACAAAATGATTAAGTGGACCAGGAACAATTACTACGTAAATGCATTTGTAGGTCAATGACTAACCGAGGTCTAATGAATTATTTTAACCTACATGAGAATTCTCAAGTAAAAGTGGCTTTGGAGCTAGGATGTGGGTCTCTTAAGCAAAATAGGGCATGCCTGGACTCAAAGCTCTCACCTTGCTTAATTGAAGCGTGTCTTCCCTCTGCTGGGGAGCTGCAGCTCGCCTCTGCTTTCCATTGTCCCCATTCCACTTGATCCTGAGCTCTTGACTTATCGCTAATCTCTCCACCCCCTGCAATTTGATGGCCATGCTCTACTCCTCAAGCACCTCTCTAGCTAATTATTTCCAACTGTACCCCTTCCCCAAGCTGCTCTCCTTGGTCATATTTGCTCAATTAGCTCCTTAATTTTAGACCAGGGACATCACAGTCTTGTTGTGCATCACCGTTTTTTAACCATGCTGACACTCATGATAAATAATGAATATAAATACATTTAACAGAAGGAGACGTTCCCATTTCAATTCCAAGACAAATTTGTAATCTTGTAGATGGTACTGTAATCTAGTATCTTATTCCTGGGGAGAAAAAGAAACCTTTAAGTGGATAGAACAGAAAAAATATAACTTTCAGTGTAGCCTGGGTGGAAAATATAGGGGAGAAAGAAAGGTCAGATTTCAATTGCAGAAAAATAGAGTGTGGGGGAGCTGCCTACTTGTGCTCGGAATTGCTCCAAGCAAACTCTTTCTGTTCGGAGCGGCTTGGCCAGGCATTCTATTCCGATGTTCCCTCTCCTGGCAATGAATTGTGATAAAGAGAAGAATGTCAAGGTTCTGGGCAGAGATGGAGACTGAGATTATTTAGAAGCCAGAAATAGGAGGCAGCCCAATGCTAGCGAGGTCCAACACAACTCTGGGCTTCTCTAGTTCCAAATGCTGGGTGCCATTTTCTGCCGTTCAAAACTCTGGGAGGAAGAGATGTGTTCCGTGGGGTCAGAGTGTGGTCTTGATTCCTATTTGAAACATAAGAGCCCAATCTTTTCATTATACAGATGGCAAAAAAGTGGAGCTCAGAGAGAGAAAACGATTTGCCTAGGTCGCACAGTTAGAAGGGACAGTTGGGAAAACTGAGACAGAGGAACTTCTCTGGGGAATAGAGAAGTTGGACACTGAGCGGGGCCCATGGTAGTAGGATGCAAAAACAGCAGCCAAGGCCTCAAAGAGAGCAGACAAGGCACAGTGGAGTGATGCTCGAAGCAAGAGCAGTAGAGAGGCTGGAAGATTGCGACTGACTCACCCTGCTGCTGGATGGGCTTCCTGCTGAATGTGGTTTCTTAGGCAGCCACCTCTAGCAGACCACGCAACCAGGGCAAACACTCAAAGCTCAAACAGAAAATTGTTTCCTCTGGGCTGGCAAGGCACAAAATCAAAAAGCTCTGTAAATCTGGACTCCCACATGTGTTTCTTAGCTGGTGTAAGTCCCCGAATGAATTGCATGCAGCCAGAGAAATTAATGCTACACACATGGGGCCCAACTTGAAAGGATGAATTGCATCTGAGGAGACTTTGCCAGGCATTAAGGAACTCTGGAAAGCAGACAGAGTCCACATTGATACGGTATGCTAGCTACGGAGGACCCCCAGTGACATATGATCAAGCACAGGAATAATGTATAATAAATCAGCAAGGACACAAATTGAAAGAAGAGCAAAAAAGCCATAAAAGATGCCTTCATATTCAGCCTCCGCTAGTCTGGTGGAACGAGGTGGGTGTTAACACTCACTTTCCTGCCCATCGGAAATGCTGCCTTGTTCTGAGTGAATTTAGTGCTCTTTACACCCATTGCAGCCCAAGCTGAATGATTTAGGATGACCCCTTTTCCTCCTGGTCTCATACTAATTGACTTGAGAGTGAGTTACAGTCCCAAGAGAATGGCAGCCACACGCTGGGTGTATTTTTAATGTCAATTTCTGCAGGAGCTTTTACACGAGGAAATCGTTGTAACAATTATTCTCTCTATCCTGAGCCCTAGGAGAGATATTGATTCTTAGTTCATTAGATGGAGGATAGATGGGTGCATGTAAATGCAAAGTGGGATGACAGTCACCTGGGTCTTTATGTAAAGCGGTGATGCCCGATACTTGGGGAGTTGTGATTTTTTTGACCCCTGTTCTTTAGGGACTCCTGTGGATTTGGAAAGCTGAGAAACAAGAAGACTGAATGGTTTTTACGGCTATAATCACAGGGCTGGTGGGTAGAACTGAGATTTGTAAACTCGGAAGGAAGGAATATCAACAAATTATTTCAGAGATGCTTCCTTGTTTGTCATAGACAGTAGCTTTTTGTATGTACGACTTGAATATAAAATTTAAGATAATTCAGAATGTCCAGAAGACAGAATTGCCATATCGTATGACTTGAGGAGCACGGTTCACCAGCAGGATTGCCTCAAGCGACCACAAATGCCTCTCTGAGAACCGTGTCCTGTCCTGCAGCATAGAAGAGCGTAAGTGGTTGGGCCTTTGTAAGACGTAGTACCATAGTATGTTAAAAATAAGAAATAGATTTCCAAAGTTTGAAAATAATTTACTTTAAAACAACTAAGGCTGATTAAAGATTATCCCTATAATGACATAATTATATTTCGGTTTGTTTTCTTAGGTGGAAATGAAAAGGTGAAATAAATTATGCAAGAGAAAGCCATCTAATGTAAATTTTGGTCAGAGGAAACAAAAAAGCCCTGAATTACTAAAGAAGGTTACTTAAGCAACACTGACCAGAGAAGTCTGGACCCCAACTGACAGGGACAGACACTGTGGTGGAGCGGGAGAGCCAGAGCATGCTGCATATTTTACCCAAGGTCAGTGTCCTAACGTGGGTGAAGTGCCAGGTCTCAATTGGAAATAATCGTTAAAGAAAAAACAATTTCACCAGTAATTTAAAAAGTGTAAAGTAAAATATAAGTTAAATTCCAATCTTGTTCACTAGATTTGCCATGATTTTACAGTCTAACACCCCCTGTTCATTTGTTCACCCAAGAGGACTGTACCAGACAACTCATTTTCAGAAGTGGGAAGATGGAGATTTTCGTCTGAGACCACAAAGTCAGTAATTGTCAGAACCAAACTAAGAATCAAGACCTTCTGATTCTACATCCTTTTATGATAAAACTCTCAACAAACTGGGTGTGAAGGGGAGCATAGCTTAACATCATAAAGGCCATATGATGAGCCCACACCTAACATGATACTCAATGGTAAAGACCAGAGAGCTTTTCCTCTAAGATCAGGAACAAGGCAAGGATGCCTACTCTCACCACTTTTATTCAACAGAGTATTGGAAGTCTTAGCCACAGCTGTTAGTCAAGAAAAAGAAATAAAAGGCATCCAAACTGAAAAGAAAGAAGCGAAACTGTCACTATTTGCAGATCACATGATATTATATTTAGAAAATCCTGAAGACTCCACGAAAAAACTGTTAAAACTAATAAATAGATTCAGTAAAGTTGCAGGATACAAAATCAATATACAAATGTCAGTTGTATCTCTATACACCAACAATGAACTATCAGAAAAAGAAATTCAGAAAACAATCACATTTACAATCACATCAAAAGGAATAAAATGCCCAGGAATAAATTTAACCAAGGAGGTGAAAGACCTATGCACTGAAAACTATAAGACATTGATGAAAGAAATTGAAGAAGACACAAATAAATGGAAAGATACTCTTTCGGATTGCAAGAATCAATATTGTTAAAATGTCCACACTACCCAAAGAAATCTACAGATTCAATTCAATCTCCATCAAAATTCCAATGACATTTTTCACAAAAATAGAGCAAACAATCCTAAAACTTTATATGGAATCACAAAAGACCTCAAATAGCCAAAGTAATCTTGAGAAAGAAGAGCAAACCTAGAGGCATCATGCTTCCTGATTTCAAACTATATTACAAAGCTATCATGGCCAAACAGCATGGTATTGGCATAAAAACAGACACATAGATCAATGGAACAGATAGAGAGCCCAGAAATAAATCCACACATATATGGTCAATTAATTTATAGCAAAGTAACCAAAAATATACAATGGAGAAAGGACACTCTCTTCAATAAATGGTGCTGAGAAAGCCAAACAGCCACGTGCAAAAGAATGAAACTAGACCACTATCTTAGACCATACACACTAATTAACTCAAAAGGGATTAAAGACTTGAATGTAAGACCTGAAACCATAAAACTCCTAGAAGAAAACAGGGAGCAAACTCCTTGACATCAGTCTTGGTGGTGATTTCTTGGATCTGACTCCAAAAGCAAAGGTAACAACGCAAAAACAAACAAGTGGAATGATATTAAACTAAAAAGCTTCTTTGCAGCAAGGGAAACCGTCAACAAAATGATAAGATAACCTACTGAATGGGAGAAAATATTTGCAAATCTTACATCTGATAAGAGGTTAATATCCAAAATATATAAAAAATTCATACAACTCAGTAGCAAAAAGCAAACAAGCTCACTTTAAAAATGGGCAGAAGATCTGAAGGGATCTTTTTCCAAAGAAGATACACAGATGACCAACGGGCACATGAAAAGATGCTCAGCATCACTGATCATCAGGGAAATGCAAGTCAAAACCACAACGGGGTTTCTTTTGCAACCCTAACCCTAACCTCTGGCCTATCAGAATGGCTATTATCAAAAAGACAAGAAATAACAAGTGTTGGTGAGGATGTGGGGAAAAGGGAAGCCTTATGCATTGTTGGTGGGAATGTAAGTTAGTGCCGCCACTATGGAAGATAGCATGGAGATTCCTCAAAAAATTAAAAATAGAACTACCATATCATCCAGCAATACTACTTCTGGGTATTTATTCAAGAAAAATGAAAAGATTAATTTGAAAAGATATATGTCCCCCTTGTGTTGATTTCAGCATTATTTACAATAACCAAGATATGGAAACAATCTAAATGCCCATCAATGGATGAATGGTTAAAGAAGATGTGGTGTATATATATGTAAACAATAGACTACTACTTAGCCATATAAAAAGCATGACATCTTATTATTTATGACAACATGGAGACCTCAAGAGTGCTGTGCTATGTGAAATGACAGACAAATACCATTATGTTTCACTCATATGTGGAAACTAAAAATTAAACAAATGAACAAACGAAACAAAACAAAGTCAAACTTATAGATACAGAGAACAGATTGGTGGATGCCAGAGGGGAGGAGAGTGGGAGTGGGCACAATGGCTGAAGGGGATCAGGAGGTACAAACTTCCAGTTATAAAATAAATAAGTCATTGGGATGTAAGGCACAGCATGGGGACTATAGTCATGAATATTGTACTGCAAATTTGAAAGGTGCTAAGAAAGTCAAACGTAACAGTTCTCATCACAAGAAAAACATGTTGTAACTTTACATGGTGAGATATGGTAAATGGACTTCATGTGGTGATGGTTTGACAATGTATTCAAATGTCGAATCATTACATTGTACACCTGAAATTTATAATGTATCTCAAGTATACTTCAAGAAAAAAATAAATAAAAAGTAAATAAAACAACAATGAGATACTCACATGCCTATTAGAATGGATAAAATCCAAAACACTGACAACACTAAATGCTGGTGAGAACGTGGATCAATAGAAACTCTCATTCGTGGCTGGTGGGGATGCAAAAGGGTGCAGCCCATTTGTAAGACATTTTGCTGTTTCCTACAAAATTAAATGTACTTTTAACCATAAGATTCAGCAATTTTACTCCTTGGAGTTTCCCCATGCGAATTGAAGACTTACATTCACACAAAAACCTACACACAGATGTCTATAGCAGCTTTATTCGTAATTCTCAAAACTTGGGAGCAACCAAGACGTCCTTCAGTAGATGAATGGATAAACTGTGGTCCATCCAGACAGTGGAATACCAGTCAACTCTAAAAAGAAATGAGCTATGAAGCCATAAAAAGACTTGGAGGGAACAAATACATATTACTTTTTTTTCAAATGCATATTACTATGTGAAAGAAGCCAATCTGAAAAGGCTACACACTGTGTGATTCCAACCCTATGACATTTTGGAAAAGGCAAAACTATAGCGATAAAAAGATCAGGGTTGACAGGAGTTGGGGGGGAAGGAGGGATGAATGGTGGGAGCACAGAGGATTTTTAGGGCAGTGAAATTACTGTGTATGACACCATAATGGTGGATGCATGTCATTGTGCATTTGTCAAAACTCATAGAGTGAACAACACTGAGAGTGAACCCTAATGTCAACTATGGGCTTTGGGTGATAATGATGTGTCAATGCAGGTTCATCAGCTGTAACAAATGTCCCAATGTGGTGCGGGATGTTGATAGTGGGGAAGTCTGGGGGAGTGGGGGGTATATGGGAACTCTTTGTACTTCCCACTTAATTTTTCTGTAAACCTAAAACTTCTCTAAAAAATAGTTTAACTTCTTCTAAAGTGGAAAAGAAATTAAAAATAGAACTACCATATGATCCAGCAATTCTAATTCTGGGTATTTATCCAAAGAAATGAAAGCACTAATTCAAGAAGATACATGCACCCCTATGTTTATTGCAGCGTCATTTGTAATAGCCCAAATATGGAAACAACCTAAGTACCCATTGCTGGAGGAACGGATGTACACACACACACACAGGAATGCTACTCAGCCATAAAAAAAGAATAAAATCTTGCCCCTTGTAGCAACATAGATGGAAGTTGAAGGTATTATGCTAAGTAAAATGTCAGACAGAGAAAGACAAATACTGTATGATCTCACTTATATGTGGAATCTTTTAGATTTTTAAATAAATTAACAAAAAACTCAAACTCATAGATACGGAGAACAGATTGGTGGATGCCAGAGGCAGGGCTGGGGGGTTAGGGCTGAATAGGTGAAGGGCGTCAAGAGGTACAAACGTCCAGTTATAAAATCAATCATGGGGATGTATGTATAGCATGGTGGCTATAGTTAATAATACTGTACCACGTATTTGAAAGTTGCTAAAAGAGTAGATCTTAAAAGTCCTTGTCACAAGAACACAATTTTTATAACTACGTATGGTGACGCATGTTAACTAGACTTATTGTGGTGATCATTTTGCATTGTATACAAATCTGCAATCAGTATGCTGTATACCTGAAACTAATGTAGTGCTAGATGTCAATAGCACGCCCCTCCCCAAAGAAAAACAATCAGATCTCTGGCTCCTAAGCCAGGTGATTTCTTCTCGTCCAGCACAGCCCTCTTCCCATCCAGGCAGTGCGGGTCCTTGTCACCAACACAGCCCCCCCTCCTCCCGGGCCCATGGTAGATATTTCTTGCAAACCAGGATCCTCTTTAGGGCAAAGCCCGTACCGGACTGGAGTTTCTTTTCGGAGCAGCTTGAAGCGGCTGCTGTCTCCTGACTGGTTAGCGGAGTGATGGAGCAGCTGTCACTTTCACCTTAGACTGAGATGCTACCTGGTGTAAAGCCGGGTTACTGTTCCTGCCCTTTCCGTCTCTCACTTTATTGGGATATAGGTCCGGATCGGGCAGTACCATTCGTGCTGCCTCCACTCGCACCACTCTCACCAGCCGGGGTTCGCTGGAATCTGTGGAGAAACAAGGAAACGTCAGCCTTCCGCAGTGTTTCCGCGTTTTCCTGGAGGAAAACTGGGAAAAGGGCATGGGGGTGGGGGGAGGTGGCATCTTCTACAATTATTTCCCTTTTAGGGGGACAAACCCTCCTTTTAAAGAATCAGATTTTAAACGAGATTTTATTTTGAATCTTCTTTGAATATAGTGTGAAGTGACAGCAGTCCACTCCTCACATTTCTCTGCCTGAACTGTACCTCACTAGCATCTTCACTGACAAGTGAGTACTTCTGAAGAATGAGTTCTATCTAAAAATAAGCTAAACAACTTATAAATTCTTATGAAGAGAGGCAGTAAAATCTGGTAGAAAGGGCATCAGGACTGGAGAGAGAAGAAACGGGGTTTACGTTGGGAACTGAGTCAGCCTTGTTCTCCTGAATAATGGAAAGTAAACATCAGAGGGAAAGCACTTTTTATACTGTATAGAAACACTTTCCATAGTATCATCACCATTATTGACTGAGCTCTCTATCAAAATTATGTGATAATGGGGGGTAAGCATTCTCCTACAAATACAAGGAGACAGGAAGGGCCAGCATCATCCCCCTTACTCAGACAAGGAAGCATCAGCTTGAGATGCTGTCACACTGTTAGTCATCGAGGGACCTGGAATGAGAATCAAGGTTCTCTCAGTGAAAGACCATGGCTCTGCACTGTGTGGTGGCATCTTGACATTGATTATAGGAACCACCTGAAGCTCTTTTTAAACTACTGATTCCTGGACCCCATGCAGAAGCTTGTGAATCAGCATCTCCTAGAGCGGGATTTGTTTACCTACTTCTTCAAACCACAATTAGTGAAGTTTGGGAACCAGAGGTGGAGATCTAATTCTAACTGCAAGAGATTCTCCTGCTCTTTCCATTTGCACATGACAGAGACCGGATTGGGGAGGATGGGTGGGGTCTGTGAGGACCACCAGGCTGTACATAAAGCCCTTATGTCCCACCTCACTCTGCTCCTAACAGGCCACTTGACATCAAGCAATTCCTCACCCTCTTCCTGGGTCTCTGAGTCTTCATCTATAGATTGGGTAAGTTACATGAGATATTTTCTCAAGGACTCTTCCCAATCTTGGACCCAAGATTTTCTGAAAGTAAACTAGGGACCAATTGCTGGTGTTGTTTAGTTGCACTAATGAAACAAGATCTGCATTATGTGGGGGTCTTTAAGGAAGGCCTCCAAATGGCATCCTTCTTACAATCCATTATCTAACAGAGGGGTCTTCTTTCTGTCTCTTGAACATATCAAGCTCTTCCTGGCTCCATGACCTTTGCCCTGTCTGACCTCTCTCCCAAAATACAGTGTCCAAAGCTCTTGCACAGCTGGCTCCTTCTCAGGAGGACTCATCTTCACAATCTCCTCGTAAGCGACATTTCCCTGGTCACAAGCAGCCCTCTTTTAGTGGCTCTTTGCATAATTACCATTTTGTTTTCAGAGAATTTACCTCTACAGAAAATGATAGCATTGATTGCTTTTTAATGTGTTTCTTTTTTGACAGGACCTACTGAAAATTAGTCTCCGTGGGGACAACACGTTGTCTGTCTTTTTCACCAGTGTACCCTCACTATCTAGAAGACCCCGCACATTGTGAGTATTCACTAAATACGTGGTAAGTCAATGATAAGTACAATCTTCAAATTCACCTCAATATGTTATTTAGCACATTACCCATTCTGACTGACCCGTTTACCTCTCTGGTTCTTGTCTTTCGGTGTTTGGTTCCCTGCTGGTTAGACTGGGTAACACGTCTGGGTTTCCTTTGCTACTGGATAGCCAGGTCTGGAACCCCCTGGAGAATTTTCTGCACTCAGACAGTGGGCAAGCAAGAGGCCCGTGGAGGACTGCTCAGGGCACTTGAGGGCCAGGCTGGAAAGCAGTAGATGCCACTTCGGCCCACATCCTCTTGGTCAGAACCCAGTCAGTGATCCACAAGAGAGAGAAACAAAATATTCCAATATGCCAGAAAGCAGAATCATGATGGGTGATGGTCGGGCCGGTCTCCCCACGCCTTCGCTTGTGATCTGGAGCTCTACATTCTGAACAGTAGCATCTCAGTTTGCTGTATTCACCAAACTTCTCCCAGTTTTTCTCCTTCAGAAATTTGTTGAAATACCCTGTTCCATTTTACTTTGCTGTAATGGGTTGTTCCTTTTGGACTTCTGTATTCTAATCTCAGCGGGATAAGTTTTAACAGAGAGAGAAGCAAACGTTGGCCTACTCCATCATCTTGAATTGGAAGAAGGTCTTTCCATTTTCAAAGTCTCTCAGCTCTACCCAAGACTGGGAATTTCTCAATGGCTGTATTTCACTCTTAAGCTTTTGCTTCTAAAATTTTGGCTTTCTCCATCTCTTTAGCATTTTTTTTTCACGTGCACTCCTTAACCACTTCATCTTTTTCTCTTTCTATTCTTTTCTCATCTGGACTACCCACAAATTCTTCTTGGTTTTTAGTGAAAGCAATTGTTTCTCCTACTCTCATAACTATACTTTCTAGACCGTTGTCCTGCGGCTTATTTTTCCACAATGAAAATGACCCACAGCACTGCTTTCTTAGAGAAATTCTGCAACTCCATCCCCATGTAAGGAGAGAACGTCTCTGAAGGGCCTGGGACTAGATCACAGAGAGCTGTGAGTGTGCGTGAGTGTGTGTGAGTGTGTGAGCATGTGTCAATATGTGGAATTTAGACTATGAAAGGAAGTTATATATTGTGGAAAATTATTTGCTAGACGTTTGCCCATTTTCTCATTTACTCCTTCAGCCTAGTAAGATATATATCTCATTTCTGTAATAAGAAAACTAAACTCAAATCATTAATCTAATTTTCTAAGCCATGCAGATAGTTAATCCAGGTTTTCTGTCTCAATGCCTGTGGATGCCCTCTTCAACACATTCCAACACGTTGCCCCAGGTCTGCAGTCTGCCTTTCTAGACTGGTATTGTCACATGGGGAGAAGACCGCAGTCAGAGGAGCCAGGGGACAGGCCCAGCTCTGGAACTCACTGTGTGATTTGGGTAAGTGGCTTAAGCTCATTAAACTTCAGTTTCTTCACCTACAAAATTGTGAGAATAATTATTTCACAGGCTTGAGATGGGGATTCAGTAAAACGTAGAATGGCTATCATAATGCCCAGATCAAGTAGGCACTCAATAAATATTAGCTATTATTCTTATTTTCATCCAAGTGCGATTTTTTTGGCTGGAAGAATGGCAACGTCTTGGTCAAAGTCATAGCATAGCTGACTGAAGGACCAGCCTGGGACAGGCAGCAGTGTCTAAACACTAGACACATTCCCGTTCTCTTCCACGCCACTTCCTGCCATACGAGCTTTCAACTGGCATCTTAAATAAAAGAGAGTTACCTGGCACATATTTGCAGTTTTGAACTGCAAGACATTTTGGGATAGTGTTCTCCATGGACCCATCCTTGGGAGAGCTGTAGCACAAGAGTCCTCTGTCCAGAAGAGCTTAAGTGTCACCCTTTCTAGACATATAACCACGTGGTAAATGAACTCTTGAGGACATCTGTAGATGCAGGATCATCAGCGCAGATTCACAATAGACACGTTGTGATTTAAACTGGGGACAGGCTGGCCTGTTTGTTGAGCATCAAGGCCTATAACTAGAGGTTTTTAAAATACTTTTCCACAGGGTTGGAAGAATGGAAACACCAACCACCCCACCCCGGACTTCCTTCCCCTAATAGCCCAATGTACACACACAAATGTGAGTGTGCACACACCCTACCTGCCCACGCCCACCCCATTCATCCTCAGACAACCCAGACGTGCTTCTGGCTTAAACTCCATGGAAGTTTTTCTGTTCCTTTTCACTTTATATCTTTCTCCATCCATCTTCTAGAATTCTTCTCTGAAAATTCTGGGGTGCAGCCTAAACATTAAGGAAATAATCCTATCATACTTCAGCACTGACAAACTTGTGAAGTAAAAATTAGAGTATTAATTAAAGGAATTTAACCTCAACTTATCAAAGTATCAGAGTGTAGAGACGTGAGTATTGGAAGGGGAGTCATACACTTGGGAGTCTGGACATTCTTTGACTCTAACTAGCCACTCTGGAGCAATTCACATCTTCTCTAGGATTTGACTTCCTCATTTGTTAAAAATGCATACTATTAATAATTCCTACCCTATAGAGTTTATTCATTCATTCTACACAGGTTTTTTTTAAGCATCTTTCACATTCCAGTGAGTTCTACAGATACAGTATGAAGTAAGACAGACAATTCCCTGAAGTGGCTCACAGCCTATTGGGGAAGAAAGCACATACAGTAAATGGCACTGAGACAGAGATGTGTCCAGAGACACATGGGATCAAAGACCTCTGAAGGGACATGCCCCATCGCTGCAGAGAGTGCTGGATGGGAGGTGGAAGTGCAGCCAGCCTGACGGTGGGAGAGTGTCCACCCTTATCCGGGCTCCTATGGAGCTCAAGTTGCTCCTGTCTGGTCTTATGTGGCCCTGGCAGTGCTCGTCTTTCTGTGTCCAGGGCCCCACACTGGATTGCAGAGGCTCAGAAGTGCTCTGAACCATTGAAAACGGATGGAGGAGGTTGTCTCCATGGGATGGATAGGCTGGGAGATTGACATTTTGGAAGACAATGGGCAATGATCTACCTGTCATAAGCAGGCCATCTTCAGCCGACCACAGGGACAAGAAGAATCAATTGTCTTCTAAGTGAGGAATAATACTTTCTCAAACAAAAAAGACTATCCCAGAAAGTCCTTACACAGCTCTGTGCTGCTCCCCAGCACCGGCAGCCATGGGATATTTGCTCCCAAAGACTCAGCTTTCTCCCTCTGCAGACTCTGTTCTGCCCACGTGCCTCCCTGACTGTGGAACCAAATGGACCAAAGTTATTGATCTTATACCTTTTCCATAGATCTTAAATCGAACGACAAAGAATTTAGCATCTTTGTGTTTTTTCTTCTAATTCGAGAACTTCCCCTGGGATTAACAGTCCAAGGACAAAGGGTGGGAGGTGGCCTGAGTGAGGACTAGACACAGCAGTTGATCCCAAATGTGATATTTCTGGAAGCCAGAATCTGGCAAAGCCAGATTACACCATCTTCTTTAGCAACCCCTGCTGCCTCCAGTGTCCCAGCTTTAAAATGGGATGTGGCTCATTTCACAGCCCCACCCAGGCTGGATTTCACTTTCAGATTCAGGCCGCTTCCCAGACCAATTGCTTTCCACCGTGGTTTTCAGCCTGTCATTTGTCACTGCCGTTGCTTTGTTTGTGGCACAATCCTTAAAGTCAGACTGTTTACTTAGACCACCTCCAAGGTTAGCTGGCTGTGCGACCCTGAGAAAGTCACTTTAGTTCTCACCTGTTAGACAGAGATTCTCATCGGGGGAAATAATACACACCCTGTGTAATTTTGTGATGATTATGTGATTTAATCTATAGAGAGCTTTTAGCATGATGGTTTACATATGATAACTACTCAATAACTTAAAAATATTTTAGGTACAGTATTTTTCAAAATGCCTCCCTGCCTCTTGGTTTCTCCTTCTTTTGTAAATATGATTGTTATGTATTAAGCGCCACTAGGTGATGAACACCATGCAGGGTAGACTCATTCTTACAAACAAGATTATACAAAATAGACAGTATTCTATGAATTTTATGAATAAAAGAATAAACACCTAAAATTCATCACATCCTGATTGTTTTTTGATATTTGATTATTTACACACTTAAAGTCATTGATGTCTATTATAACTGCTGGTAAAAATGCTATACGATGGTGCACTGCTGTGCATCTCTTCCCAACTCTGTGCTCAGTGGCATGGCCTCGATAGCTTGACATTGTCCATGGTGGGAGTATTTACCCCATGGAAATTGGCAACTGCTGCAAATCAAGGCTTGATTTATCATTTTGTTCATTTTTCTCAACTTGAATTGATAAGTTAATACGATAAACTAAAAAATATGCTGTCTTTTACATTGTAAATGACATAAATAATTGAGGAAATATTTTTCAGTATTCAAACACTATTAGAGGATTTAGCAAAGATTTAGCTCGTGCCATTAACAAACAAATGAAGTTTCAATACATGTTTTTGTTGTTCCATTTTCTCCTCGTTAACGTAAATGAAAGTATCAACCAACATTCATGCCATCACCACACTCGTTCATCAATGACGTTGGTGACTTTGTTGAAGCAGATAGTAATCAAGCATTTATTTGCAGCTGATTTTGTCAAATCGTGGTTGCGTTGCAAAAATAAGTTGACTGTAGATAGAAGAGTTCAGCAAAAATCAACTGAAGTATTCTGAAAATCAGTTGACTATGTGAAATTTATAATAAAGATTATTCTATATTTTATTATGATATGTAAGTTACATGCTACACATCCTGTGTATTAGTAACATGTATGTATATATACACATATGCACTTTTTTTCCCCAGAGAGCTGGTTTAATATTTATCAGCACCTCTGCCCCAAGACACATCAACCTTCCAGTCATCACCTTTCTGGCTCCTGAGCAGACCACAAGCAAACTCTAGGGTCCAGACACCAGCCAACACACACCCCAAGCCCTGTGGTACTTCTCAGGACCCTTTTCCCAGAGTGACCTTGCGTGAGCTGCACCGGGCTCTTTGGACCTGCCCTGGGCAAAAGGGAATTATGCTCCCTTAGCATGAACAGAACTCTTTCTCAGGGCCTCAGTTTGTGAATAAAGGATTAGGAGAAGTTAAAACTCGCTGACATTCTTATAAGCTTAGTGCTCAAGAGGACTGTGGGGTCATCCCTTTCAGAACTTTTGTCTTTATGGAATGAATTTCATCACAGGCCAGTCTGGCTCCTGTCTCTGTTCATCGTTTTCATTCGTCATCTCTGAGGCTGAGCTGGCGGGTTTCTTTTGTCTGGGCCGTGGGCGTCCCCTGCTGGAAGGCAGAGCTCCCTGCGGCTGCGGAAACTGGAGCAAGATGGCCAAGGTGGGGGTGTGTGCGTGTGTGTGTGCGTGTGTGTGTGTGTGTGTGTGTGAGAGAGAGAGAGCACGTGCCCCCTCTCTGCCTACATACCTCTCAACAGGAAACCACTCAGAAGATTCACCCTCTCGTCCTAGTTTTACAAGCCTGTCCTCATTTACTGGTTTCATCTCCCACGTTACTAATAATCACGATTTATCAAGTGTTTGGCACAGTATCCATCACATGGTGAGCTCTCAAATATTTATTGAAAAAAATGAGCATATGCCTAATCCTTGTCAGACACATTACACATCATCTTGTTTAATCCTCAAAGCAACCAAACAGGTTAGGATCTGAGATTAACTTGTCTTTGTTCAGACAAAGGAGCCCAGGCCTAGAGGTTAGAGAACTGGTGACATAGGTTGGACGTGGCAGCATGAGCATGACCACAGGCACTGGCTTTCCCTGTCTGCTGGGCTCGCTCCTCTGTCACACCTTGCCTCCATCTGCAAGGATTTCCCAGTCTTTCCCATTTGCCTTCATGCTGCCCGCCCCAGCACGGGACCATTCTCTTCCTTGTCCTGCTTGCTGAGGATCGTGGCCAAACCCCTTCCACTTTCAGAGCCCGAGTTTCCTCATCAGATAAATTAAGTGGGTGGATTAGCTGACTCTTAACTGTCCTTCCGATTCTAAATGCTGATCCTTTCTGGATTTGATTTCAGAACAGACATGCTGAGGTCCAAGTTGCTGGGGATCTCCTCTCTGGCAGGGAAAACAACACTGTCACATCTGCCTACAGGTTTCTATCAAGAAGACAAATTCAACCCTAAGGCTGGGCTGCTCTACGGGAATCTATTGTTCAGACGAGAAGCCACCAATCACTTACACGAGAGGCCGTCCGTGGGTAGACAAAAGTGCCACTTCTCCCTTCTCCCCAGCGAGCCAAGGCACGGTTGGCAATTCAGACAGCCAGTTGGGAGTTTTCACCGTGTGACAAGCCCAGAGGCATTTCTGAAGCTGCCAGCACGGAGGCCTGTCGAATCTGCTAAGGAACCAGATGCAGCAGATGAAATATCTTCTACAGCTTGGCATCTGGGCCTGTGCTTGCCAGCTGGGAGAAGGGCTGGGTGGCACAGTAGGGCGGCAGGGGGATGGCAGCAGCACAAATCACACCTTTTCTGATAAAGTAGAATAAAAGTGGTTCTAGAGAGTGTGTCACAAGTCTGAATGAAAGGAAAGTGAATCACGTGTAGGCCGTTATTATAGAAAAGACCAGGTTATAAGCAGATCAACTATATGTTGTGACCTCGGACACTATCATTTTATTAAAAACAAAATAGCTATTGCTGGTTTGCATTTCTAGAATGCAGCAGTCTTTCTGTAACTGGCTCAGTACAGTTACGTTCATCAAGGCAACACATATCCTTATTACATGTCTTGGATATTCTAGTTCTGCCCCTAATAGGAAATACAAATTTAATGCATTATTTTTCATTGTCAAACGATAAATGACTATGTGTGTTGGGTCATGTGTCAGATGTTGTTTTTCAGAAATATGTTTCCAATTTAGACTCTCCAAATGGCATTCATTCAACTCCATTCCTTTCCTTTCAATACAATTCAACGTGTATTTACTGAATACCTACCTTGACAGGTGTGATGACTATGAAGACGAAGAGGCAAAGGGTCCATCTTCAAGGAGCTCGCAGGCTAGAGGGTGAAGGAGATGCCACTCTTAGGATTGGTGGAGGGTGCAGCCGTGGAGCGGGGGCTTACTCCAGGGCCCCTTTCTGATGGTGTCTGTGGCTGGAGCTCACACTTTCCAATGCAAAGGATATGTGTGTCTATATTTTTTCCTTCTCTGCTCTGAATTTTCAAAAAAACCCTGAAGAATATGTACTAAAATGGAGTTTATAACTAGGTCAGCAGTTTTCTTCAAAATAACTTCGTTTCCTGTTTTATTTTAACATATTTTATGGATATGTCAAAAGGACAAAAGTGCCAGAAGAAAGTTACCCGTAGCTCAGTGCCCTTTTTAGATCAGTGTTTTGTTTCTCCGTCCTCTTCCTAGTACTTGCCTTTATGTGCTTTCACAATATCACAGCTCACATAGAATATTCTGGTTTTTCCCCCAATCTAATGCCAGGCACCCTCTGCAGTCTCAGCTGCCTCTTTCTTTCCTTTGTCCTTGTCCTTCCCCACTTCCCAGCATCACCCCAACCCCAGGATGCCAAAAATCACCTGGAATGTCTGTCTTTCCACACTTTCCTCCACAATATTCCAATATTAGAAATGAAAGAGAGAACATCTCTATAGAGCCTACAGACATTCAAAGAAAGTGAATGTTATGAACATTTTGCCAGTAAGTTGGACAATTTAAATGTAGTGGGAAAGTTATTTGAAAGACACAGTTACCAATGATCACTCAATGAGAAACAGATATCTTGAAGTGCCATATATATTAAAGAAACTACAGTTGTAGCTAACCGCCTCCCTACAAAGAAAACTCCAGGCCCAGACAGCTACTCTGGTGAATATCACCAACAACTAAGGAAAAAGTAACATCAATTGATCACTGGCTCACAAACTCTTCTACAAAACTGGAGAGACGGGTCACTTCCAAACTCGTGTTTGGAAGTATGCTCATGAAGCAAACAAAATCCCAAAACTCAAACCAAATGCATTACAAAAAATAAAACTAAATATCAATATCCCTCATAAACATAATACTGACTGTAATATTATTAAATCTACTCCAGCAATATATAAAGATAATACATCAAAACCATGTAGAATTTATCACAGGGATGCAAATCCCTTTAACATTGAAAACCAATTAAATTCGCCTCATTAACAGAGTAAAATGAAAAATCATATGATCATCTCAGCATATGCAGCAAAAGCATTTGATAAAATTCAAAATCCATTCATTTAAAAGACTTTCAGCAAACTAGAAACAGAAGGGATCTTCCTCAACCTGATTGAGGGCATCTGTGAAAAACCATCTACTAACCCTATACTCTGTGGGAAAACACTAAATCCCTTCTCATGAGCTCAGCACAAGGCAAGGATGCCCACTCTCACCACTCCTCGTCAGCATCGTACTGGAGGTGCTGACCAGTGCAAGGGGCAGACAAGACGCAGCCATCAGATCGAACAGAAAGAAGTGAAACGGCCTTTGCAGACAGCCTGGTTGCCTCAGTATCAAATCCTAAGTCATCTACAAAAATGCTTGTAAAACTGACACCCGAGTTTAGCCAAGCTTCATGGCACAAAGTCAACATACAAAGATTAATTGGATTTTTATATACTAGCTGTTATGGACTGAATAGTGTCCCCCCAAATTCACATGTTGAAGCCCTGTGGGGCCTTAATCCAATAGGACTGGAGTCCCTATAAAAGAGGAAGAGACACAGATCTGTCAGAGTTAATCTCCCTCGCTCTCTTCCCTCCACCCTCTGGCCTCCCCCCCTGCCCCTCTCTCTGCAGGAGTGCAGAGGAAAGGCAAGGACACAGCAAGGTCCTTGCGATGTGAGGACATAGCAAGAAGGCAACCCGGGAAGAGAAAGAGAGTCTACCGCAGACGCCAACCCTGCTGGGACCCTGATCTTGGACTTCCAGCTTCCAGAACTGTGAGAAATAAATTTCTATTGATTGAGTGACCAGTCTGTGTATTTTGTTATGGTAGCCTGAGCCCACTACTGCACTGGCTGTGAATGATGGAAATGGAAATAAAAACAATACAATTACAATAGCATCAACAATATACAATGCCTAGGAATAAATGTAACATACATAAGTACTCTTGTACATTGTACATGTGTATACATAGGAAGTCAACATATAAAAATTACATATCTATGGTCTCCATGACTAAGCCGTTATGGGTGGCTTTCACCCCATAAGTTATTAGAAAGGCATAAGCGGGTGACTTCAGGTGGCAGGCAGTCATTATGAAAACCCACAGGGAGGGGAGGACACTCGGGGATGCTGCCCAGCAGCTGTGAGGACACTTGTAGGCACTAAGCCTTGGTCACAGTATATATTTAATTATAATGATTTCTGAGTGTTTTTGGAATGAATGTGTGAAGTCCTCCTTTTCCTGATATTTCCTCAACATTCAGGCACTATGCCAGTTAGCTAACAGAAGGCCGCACAGGCCATGCCCGAGAGCTGCTGTCAGGGTGGATTACAAATCTGGAATGCCAAGTTTTAGCCTGAGGTCCAGCTCTGATAGACCCGCAGTGATCATCTGGAGCAGAAGTGTTGTGGAAGGATTTTGAGTCTGTACTTGAACTTGGGGGGGGAGGACTCTAGTCAAAGAGGCAGGTGCCATGGGATCAACATGCACGCCTTGTGTCAGCCGTTCCTGCCTGAGACACACCCTGGGTCCAGGAGAGAGAAGCGGCCCCCCGCTGGCGTTAAGTAATGGTGCATGTGATCAACCTTTGACCTCTGGTGACCACTCAGCTCAATGCCACGTGTGGAGCCACCTTTGACATTTTTCTTGCCCTTTTCACAACCACTAAACTCACATACCATTATCAACTTTCTGAACTTACCCACCTGACTAGCTATTTTGCAATGTTACATAAGTGAAAAATCCTTTTGTTTAATTCACACACACACACATACAAAGATATGCTTTCACAGAAGGGAAACTAAAGTTCACAGATGAGTGTTAACTTGCCCATTCAGGCAACTGCTAAATGACAAACCTGGACCCCAAATTTAATTCTTTTGTTCCCAAGTCCTGTGTGCATTACAATACCACAGACAAGTATTTTCAAGTTACAACAATCAGAGTTATATATGGGAACAATAGGTGATTTGGCCAAACGTAGAAAGCTGCTGACTTACCAAAGAAAGACTCCATTTACCAATCTGATTGGATTCAAGGCCATTTTTCTTTTATGGTTAGCGATCCTTTCCAGGGGATTTCTCTACCATATACTGCTTCTCACTGTATTGTAGTCAGGTATTTTCTTGTTTCTTCTCTGCTCACCTATAAGCAACATGAGAACATCCCTTTAATCTCTACATCCATAGAGCCTAACGCAGTACCTGGAACCCCCCCAATGGTTGGTAAATGAATAAATGCAAATTATTTTCAGTCTTCCACAAGATTATGGTTTTTGTCAAGAAAGTGATCTGGGAATTCGAAGAAATGTAGTGAGTTACCTCTGCTGTTTTAAATACAACCTCTCATTAATTAACATCAGCTGGAGGGCTGGCGGGGAGCCAGCCACTGTAATACACGTTTATGTTTTCCTTGACCACTCACAATAAATCCAAGAAGCGGATGTTATTTGGCCTTTTGTACAGATGAAGAAATTGATGCTGAGAGAGACCAACCAATATATCCTATTTCACACAGTAAGATCCAAAGCTTTGGATCTTAGTCCAGTGCTCTTTCCAGGACAATATTCGTTAAGGCAGGAAAATAATATATATCTTAAGAACTGTCTGGAATATTTCCTAGAATAATGAGGATCAGGATTCTAACTAATTCTTCAGAGATTAGTCTTTCAAATTATGAGATCTAAGAACATATCTGTGAAATACTGATCTTCAACTTCTAAATTACCTTCTTTGTGTCTTAGAACTCAAAGTAAAATCTATTTAGCAATGTCCTGGTGTGGGATGCTGTCCTCTGCTGAGCCCCAGAAGGTCCACCCAGGTTGCAATTCAAACTTACAACAATTTTCCACTTGCAGCCTGCCCTCCCATCCCACTTGTCCTTTGGATAACCTCATAATGACTTTCACTGTGTTTATACAAGACCTTCCCAATTAGCTCACTGGAACTTCCAAATAGAAAAGAATAAAAAGAGGACAGAAGAAAAACGATGATCTGGGGTAGCATTGACCGAGCAGGAACCTTTTGCACTGTCCTGTCACAGAGACATAAGTCAGGAGAGCACTTGAGTTCTCGTAATCAGGCCCCATAATATTTGCAGATGTGTTTACTTTGGCAAATGCAAAAGAACACGGGGTTTATAGGCAGCCAACCTGGGGTCAAGTCTTGACTTTGCTGCTTTCAGTTTTATGAGCTTTATTTAGTATGTGGCTCTGCCTTGCTTTCCCAATTAGAAAATGAGAATTTTGATAGCTAACTCACAGGATTATTCTGAGAACCAAACATGGTGATGTGTACAGCACTGAGCACGTGCATGGCATGCAGGACGAGCTCGCAAATGCAGCCCCTCTGTTGTCCCTGCTGTTGAAGAACCATGTGGTTCTTTAGGCAATCCCAGATCTGCAGTTGCCTGGATCTCGCTGGGTGTGAGGACACACAGATGCAGCGGCTGCTGGTCAGCTCCTCTCAGATGACCGCTGGGTCTCAGCAGAGGTGTTACTGAAAATGTGTTTAACCATGACCCCTCTGATACGCTTTTCATTTTGGTACTCAAAACAGGATTCTAATGATAACACCTAAGACTTTCAGAGCAGTGTTTCCTACCTAAATATTTATATTTTCCAGGGGAATCTTCCCATTTTTTTCCCATTCGTTCATCCAAATTTATTTTTTTAAGTTTATTGCTGATTTCAGTCTCGTAGCCTCAGTTTCTCCAATACTTCTGAACGTTCCTCTGTTCTTTACATGTCCAGTCTAGGGAAAGAGGAGTGACATACCTGTGTGCATGATGGGCAAATTTGGGAAGCATACACTGGGCACGCTCAGTGCAGCCTTTCTTTTTCCCTCTTGGAGCATGTAACTTCCAGGGAGCATGCATTCTTCCCTGGCCCCACATGCCATTATTTCATGGGGGCCTGCCCCATGTGCGGAGGCCTGTGGATATTTGGCCATGTCTGTAGTTAGGCGAATAAATCTGTATAATCTGGATCAATATTTGGGGTTTACTTCCCCACATATAAACTGCATCCCCCAACTTACTCTTATCAAAGGGAAGATGACAGTGAATGTATTTTGGCTCCCATCTGCCGACTCATTGCATAACAATTTAAGCCACAAAGAGGAGTACTGTTCTGGGGACTCCCTCAAAGACCCCTGGGTTGAGTCTGGGGTTGTGAAACCTTTGATTCAGACTATTTTCACTTGTGTTTCTTATGACTCTTTACCAGATAGCTCTCACGTACACTACATTCAGACATTGCAGTTACACCGTCTGACAGTTTTGTGCCATCTTACATGTTTATCAACTAGGTGTGTGCCCCATCCCATGACATTTTCGGCCTTCAGATTATAAAGGTTGACCTTCATTTGGAACCAAGCCCAGGCTGGTCTGATTACATGGCTCGTCTGCTTTTATACTGTCTCTGAGGCTCTACATGGTGAGGCCTGCTGCCTGTACATGTGAATATTGGAGACAGATCGTGGCTTCACCATTTGAAATAAAGTAGATTTTATTAATGGGGAAATGAAAAGAAATGTGGGCTACTCTCAAGTTAGAGATGCAAGTTCTACTCGTACAGAGAAAGTAGAAAAAATAAGTCGCAAATCCCAAACCAAAACATTTTTGCAGAAGCTCTTCTTCGATGCCTTAGTCTTGGGAATGGGCTGGCTCAGAAACAGTGCAGCAAGGTAACTGAAGTGCACTTTACAGGTGAAGAGAAATGGGGGTTCAGGAAACAGTTTTAGTTCTGGAACTGACAGAGGATAAACTAAAGCACCAAGAAATGAAAGAACAAAGAAGGTATTTACACAGGGAGTGGAGCTCCTGGAGCACACACTAGACCTACATGAATGAGGAATAAAGGGAGTGGATCAAATAAACACAGATCTAACCGATTTAACGGCGAAACCGGAAATATAGAAGACTTGGGCTCAGCGTGTCAGTTTATTCTTCCCAGTTTCCAATCCAGGAGTCACTCCAGCTCCCTTGGGATAGACTGAGAAAGGGGCAGCAAGGGGCTGGAGTGTGAGACCTGTGGGGCTCTCTCCACATACAAGAAAACTCAGGAAACGAGGGAAAAGGATTTCCTCCTAACACTCGGCAGAGAAACACACAGGATAGGATTAACAAAAGAAAATGTGAAGAAAACCCACAAGAGAAGGGAAGAGCAAACCTACTCATCCTTGTGTTAACACAATCCATGTCTCTAATCACCGCCAGCATTTAGTTCATAATTTAGCAAAAAAGTCCCTATAACCTACTACACACCAGGCACTGTGCTGGTTACTATAGGTGAACTGATGTGAAAGATGTGGTCCCTGCCTTGAGGGCTTACAGTAAAATGATGAGGAAATACACTTAATGAATAACTTGAATATGATGTTTAAGTGGTAACAGGTATTCACAAGGGGCCTTAAGAGCAAAGAGGAGGGGACTTAGCACAACCCGGACATAGCTGAGCTTCAGGCTGGCTCCTAGCTTCTGAGCAGCCACGAGGAGCAGACGACCATGGAGAGTTTTATCACTTTCGGTATCATAATGGAAGTAACATGGCAATTCTTCAGGGAAGACAAATCTGTCTTTGTTTTACATGGGGTTTTGTAGGAAGCATTGAAGGGTGACGGGTGATGTTCTTGGCATTCGTTCTTCAGCTCTTGCAGAAGTGGGTCTCACACTTTTGTCTCTTATCCTGGCCTCTGATGATGATAAAGAGCATATTGCAGTTGGATATTCATTACCAAACTCATTGATAGCAGAGTCGTTTGGGGATCTGTCTTAAAATACATACTCCTGGCATTCTTTAATAAGTTCATCCTCCAGGTCGTCCATTCTGACCATAACTCTTTCCTTACTGCTCTCTCACTCTTGTGTTCCCGCTGTAGCTGCCTTTAGACCTTATACAGATCTCCAGTCCATGAATCTTCCCATTTTCTCCCAGTCTATTCATTTTCTTCTTGGCTGTCTTCCTTTTCCTGGGTGATTACTCAAGCTACTTTGTTACCAGAATCCTCAACCCCTGATGGTACTGTAGCTCTACATGTCTTCAGCCACCAGGGGCTAAAACCTTGACCTTCTGTGACACATTTTTAGCAGAACTTCACAGACATATGAATGTAAGAAAGAAGAATTTTAGAATTGATTAGAGTGTTAAATTATCTTTAAAAAACTCTCCATGTTAGGAAAAAGAATACAACGGTGATAAAGAGCTGTGTGTGTGACACCT
This sequence comes from Equus asinus, assembly GCF_041296235.1. NCBI lineage: Eukaryota > Metazoa > Chordata > Mammalia > Perissodactyla > Equidae > Equus > Equus asinus. Next base: position 253,164 of record NC_091805.1, on the reverse strand, counting down.
GCTTGCTGTTCGTGCAGAACACTGGATCAAAGTATGTGTTTACCACAAGCAAGGATTGCAATTTGAGAGAGAACAGGGTGCACTCACCAGATAACAGTCCTTTTCCTCCAGGAAATTGCAGGCTGGTTGAAGGGATATAACAGATAACAATCACTAGATGTATCAAGTGCCTATTATCTCCTAGACACTTTAACCTCATAATAACTAAGCTTTACAATATCCCTGCCTATCAGGTAGCTTTTGCTACATTAACAAACTACTTCAAAACCTGGCAGCTTAAAACAACCATTCTCAAAATGTGGTACCTGGACTACCTGCATTAACACCACATGGGAACTTGTTAGAAATGCAATTTAGGGACCCCACTCCAGACCTGTGAATCAGAACCTCGGGGCAGGGGATCTGTGTCTTAACAAGGCCCCAGAGTGATTCTGATGCAAGTTAATGTTTGAGAAACACCAGCTTAAAACAGCCATACATATATTTTTAGGTCAACGGTTCAATTCTAAGTGTTACTTATTATGGTTGGGCCCAGTGGGGGGATTCTTTCAGTCTCAGCTGTGTTCACTTACATGGCTGCTAGGGAGTGGGCTGGTTGCTGGCTGGTCTATAATGTCCACAGCTGGGGCAGCTCAGGTCTGCTCCAAGTGGTCACACATGCCCCAGGGAGTCGCCCTGGCTTGTTCTAATGCCTGTTACACAGATTCCAGGAGAGCAAGTGGGAGCAGGCAAGGTCTCTTGAGGCTGAAGTTCAGAACTGGCACACTTTCACATTCCTCACGTTCTATCGGCTAAAGCAAGTCTCAAGATCAACCCACGGTCTAGGAGTGGGGAAACCGACTCCACCTATTGATGGGTGACCTACAAAGTCACATGGCAAAGGACGAGAATGTGAGACGGAGAATGAGGTGTTTGCCAACGGTCTACAACATGGTAGATGCTCTTACACAGTCTGTTAGACTAAGAAATTGAAGTTCAGCAAAATTAAATAATTTGTACAAGGTCATCCATCTAGTAAGTGGCAGATGTTAGATTTAAATGTAAGCCTATCTAATTCCCAGTGATCAGATCCTGTACAAATCACCATAATATAACACAGTATGTGATACATAGAATAACAGAGGCCCAGAGAAGAGTTTACCGAAGTTCAAAAGGGGAGAGAGGATTTCTGGCTGGAGCAATAAGAAAATTCTCAACACGGTAGCGAAATTTGAGCTGGTCCATGCAGGATAAGTGATCTAGGAAGAGAAACAATTTTGAGCATAAAACAGCTGTTGAAAAGTACCAAACCCCCATCAGTAAATACATGGCACCCCTTCAAGCTGGAATTTAGGGTATTTGAAGATGAAAAGATTAAGATACATTTAGAAACATAGGCCCTGACAAAGGGAACTCAAAGCCAAAGTAAGGAATTTGAACTTCAAGATTTGAGCAAAAGATGAAATTAATGTATTATCATATAAATTCCAATTATTCTTATCTTCATGCAAATTATCTTTTTGTGGATTTATCCATAGAAAACATTTTATTTTGGAGTCACTTTCCTGTGAAAAGTTTTCACTCTCTTCCGTCTTCTTTAAGCAAATGTTCAGGGAATACAGAACTAAGAAGCTAATTTGCCCTCATTCAGATCTGGTACTGAATACCCTGGAGGTCACGCTTTCTCCAAATCAAAGCTTCCAAACTGGGCATCTGCAGTGGCACATGGATTTAAATGTGCCAAAGCTAATCTTCTCAGCAATCCGGGCACTGTGTTGGCTCTGGAGTGGCTGGAGCCTCGGGATGGTTGTTTCAGGCCACAAGCTCCTGTGTTCCTTGTCTCCAGTGTGCTGTGCAAACTAAGTACAATTATTTTCTATGTGCTCCACATACGTAAAAGTTGGGGAACACTACCATAGAGGCCCTCTGTGGCCAGCTTCCCCAAGCTCAGGAGATGTTAAGAGCTCTATCACTGTGAAAGAATTCTGGAATCCTGGAGTGCACCCCAGAAATGTCTTCTTTTTTAAGACTCCCAGGTGACTAAAACCCCACCAGTGCTGACTATTATAGGAAGTTATGACCAGTAACCTAGTTTTCTAACTTCTCGTCCTTGGTTCCTGACAAGTCATAATCGGGAGCATAAGGAGTCCCAACCCATTCCAGTTTTGACCCAGCCCCAGAAGTGACCTCTTCAAGAGTCCTGACTTCCTTACCACAAAGACTTTCAATTTCACTGCCTTCAAGCTTCTGCTCCATGAGCCGCACCTGGGTAACCTGACTTCTCTGGGAACACTAATCCTGGAAAGGACGTGAACAGATATCCAAACACGTATTTTGATTTGCATGTGGCCCAGGAGCTTCATGGACGAGGGCGTAACCCTAGATCCATAGCTATAAAATAAACCGGAGCTTCGTGAAGGAGCTTGGACTAAAGAAGAATAAAATGAGGTTCCTAAGAGAAAAATCACACTAAGTGAAGTGTGGCAAATGGACCCGACCACTGGAGAGAGCTGGATTTTGAAATACACCAGCAGATTCCATTTGAGCATTCTCTCACCCAGAGATAAGCCCACCACCATTACCCCAGAGTCACCTGTGTATTCTGGAAAGAAGAGTTATTTGGAGAATGGTGTCAAGCTCTGTCATAGAAACTTCCCCTGAAAGATCTGGCTGTGTGATGTGGAAAGACTGGACCTGATGGTGATGGGGTCCTGGAGAGGGGCTCATGGGGAAGGTTGGCACTGGGATGGACACTTGTCTGGGGTGCAGAGAGCTGTTATCTAGAAGAGGAGAGCAGGGGCCAGGTGGTGGCATAGGCAGCAGAAAGTGGTCAGTTAAGCAGGATGGTGACTGTATTGGATGGTAGAATGAGGGATTTCAAAGACATGGGCAAGTTTGATTTTATTTGTCTATTACTTTTAACATTAAATATATGTTGAGTTCTTACTAGGTACAAAGTGCTGTTCGAGGCTATGTTTGTGTCAGCAATCAAAACTGGAAAATAAAAAGGCATATTGGTTCTTAGGGAATTTACATTTCAGTAGTGGTTATTTTATGTAGAAAATTCCATCCCCTCTGGAATACTCAGTGGGAATAATTAAACGTAAGGATCCTCGGCTGGTAGTGGTAAGGAATAAAGACTATTTCGGCTTAATCTAATTAGTGAAGTCTCCAAGCTTTACTAATGAGTGAGGGGTAAACTTTAATATTATCTTAAAACACAGGCAAAAGTCCTTAATTTATATATTAAATCATATAACCTCAAACATTTAGGGACTATCTCTGTTTTGGATTATTCCAATCACACACCTCTGTATGAATATATGGAAGCAAAAACTAACTTGAAATTACATTCTAGCTATGAATGGTGACCCATGTTTTTAACAACTTTGCATTAAGCATCATCAAGCTCTGTGATAATTCTTGGGAATACACAGATTAATAGAACACAGCTCCTGCCCTGGCTGGGTTCACATTCTCCTGGTGCATACACATTAAAAACGAGTATCCATTGCAATTCATTTGCGTGACTGAGGTGTGGGTGAATTGCCAAGGAAGGTCTCATTGCGTCTCTTGGGAAGTCAGAGAAATCTCAATAAAAGTGGTACCGTTTGTGCTGGTTCTTGGACAAGCCTGACTGATGTCTCTCAGTCAATGAAGGAGATGAGGGGCATCCTGGCTGGAGAGATGGTGCGCACAGGAGTGGTGACATGAAAGAACACGGAGTGTTCAGAGAACCACTAGATGCTTCAACAACGTTAGGAAAACTAGGCAACATATATTCCTTTTCCCTGGATTTCCCCAGGCTTACTTCAAGGCAATATAGATTCTGACCCTGAGACGTATCACAGACAGGGACTTGAAGCTGCATAATGTTATTACGCTTAATTCAGAAAGGCTTCCTTGACCCTGTATTTCATATGGGGATTATATGTTTTGCACTGTCTGCACTTTCTGTCTTGCATATATGCACATAGTGTCTCAAGTAATCAGAGTAACAGTAAGCACATTATGCTTACCCATCTTATCTGTTGAGTAGAAGTTCTTGGCAGGTTGGTCGTTTGGCTGGTCGCACAGCGACACGCTCTCAGCATAACCACAGGCTTACCAGGCCTTTTTATAATTAGTCAGATTGACTACAGGTGCTACTAAATTAAGATGTGCTATTTTAAGCCCAGCAGGTGTAAACACATTCAGTGAATCACAATGATTACTGCTGGAAAATCATCTCCTGCCACCCCCATTTCACCTTTCAGGAGAGAAGCTGAGTAAACATGGATTAAACAGCATTTTAAAAGTAGAACAACAGGGTAGGAATTCATGGGAAGCACCTGGGACCTTATCCCAAATCATGGCTCAAACGTTGTAGCAATTAGTCCATATGGAAAAGGACTTCATCAACTGTGGAGTGTCATGGAGAGACGACTATTGTATTTTACATGGATTTCCTACGTATGGACGCTTCTCTCTAGACCCACACTGTCGAATACTGTAGCCATTAGCCAAATATAGCTATTTAAATTCAAATTTATATTTAGTAATATTATATAAAATTTAAAACTCAGCCCCTCAGTTGTATTACATATGTTTCAAGTTCTCAATAGCCACAGGGAGCCAGTGGTTCTCGTGTTGAAAAGCACAAATATGGAACATTTTTATCACACAGAAAGTTCTATTGGGTAGCTCTGCTCTGGCTTGTATCTTAAATGAGTCATTCATTTCTTTATTTAACCGAAAGGAGTAAGAATGATGCACGTGTGTTGTGTGTCTAGCAGACATACACCAGGCCTTCTGCTGGACCCCGGGAGCACACGGGGGAGAGGCAGGCAGAGGGGCTCAGGGGAGCCCAAGTACATGAGCTGTGTGCTTTTACTTCCTTGGGCCCAAGATAATACCCAATAGTAGAAGTTAAAGAAATATTTGTTGACAAAGGTGCCAGTTGGTCTAAATTAGCTATTTTCAGTCAAATCCTTTCTTGGCCAGTTTAATACCCAATCTGCTGCAGAATCCATTAGGACGATCAATGGAATCATGTTGTACAGACGTCCAAGTCCCACTGGATCACTTATTTTCCAATGCAGAGCTTTTCATGGGACAGATGCCGTAGTAGGAAAGAGATACTAAGACTTATTGGAATGTATTTTTCTCTTATTCGTCCAGGCTCCTAAAGGATATAATTATTCTTTACAAAGACCTTGAAAATCTAGCCCACGCACTTTCCCAGCCTCATCTACCCTGAAGCCGGTTGGCTCATCCGCCCTGCCCTGTGTGTGCCTGGCTCACTCCCGCCTCTGTACATCGCCTTGCGCACTTCCTTTCCTCTAGAATCTTTTACACCCTCCCTCCCCCCAACTTCCCCTAAGAAAAACCCTACTCTTCTTTCAGCCTGGGTCCTTTCTTCTCCTCCAGCCCCGAGGGTGGCTTCCCATTTCTAATCAAATCTCTGCATGGAGAAGTGCCCTCAGCATGCAGCCCGGGGCCTCCTGAAAACAGAGCCTCAGTGGACATTCGGTGCGTTAAAGTGCAAACTCTGACAGAAAAGAACCATAAGTTTAAGACTGCAAATATGAAATACTTTAAAATTTACCAAGTACTTTTAACATACATGATTTTAACCTCACAAAATTCCCCGAATCATATGTTGTTATCTCCATTTTACAATGAGGAGACTGAGGGTCAGACAGATAGAGGGCCCACCCAGACGTGCCTGGCCCCGTCCCCACAAGAGTCACATGCGCTGGGCTCCCTGAAGAGAGCTGAGTGAAGGCACCCGTGGAGGGTGGGTGAGGCGCCAGGAGAACCTCCGAATGTGAGTGGCTGATCCCTGGTGCCCCAGGGGACGGGGGAGCTGCTTAGAGGTCCATCAGAGCCATCCCTCCCTCAGCTCCTGGAGCAGAGGCTCGGGAGCCTGGGCCCAGCTACGAGTTAGCCCGTCAAGGCCCTGGTTCTTTCTCCTCCCTCTGATGCTTCCCAACTGCCAAACCCAACCTGAAGGCAGCTGGCAAGGGAACCCAGGAAAGCCGTCCCTGGAGGCCAGTCTCGGGACTCAGGCCTGGGTGCGAGTGTGCTCTGTGCTGGAGAGTCGACGTAGAGAGAAAAAAGATTTCATCCCGTATCAGAAGCCAGGGAGCTATTGGGTTGCGGAGTCGTGATCCAGGACCCCGAGTGTCTGTTCTTCTCACTTTGCACATGAGAAATAATTCTGCGAATAAACTGCTTGTATGTGTGTGTGCATGTTTTATTGCGTCAACTAAATTTAAGCTTCCCCCCAAATACAAGGATTACGTCTTGTTTGACCTTGTACAAGCAATTTAGACCTTATAAGCATATAGACCTTAGCTTCTAATTTGCAAAACAGAATCAATAGCTCCTCACAGTGTGCGGACAGATTAATGAGACGATGTTTATAAAATGCTCACGTGCTGCTTGGCACAGAATAGATGCTCCACAGCTCTCAGTCCTTTTCTCACACTTTTCAAATATTCTTTATATAACCAAACACAGGGCCATGTTCACACTAGAACCTCAATAAGTATATATTGATCAAATAAAAATTGATTAATCAAGAAAAGCAAAATATGAATAGAGTCTCTTGGAAATATGTGGAAAGAAGTTTCTTACTAGGGCTGGATTATGAAGTTGAGTTGTTGCAGGATTTTCTATAGAAAACACCCCATGAGGGGAGTGGAGGTTAAGACACGGTCCCCTCCCTCCCAGGTGATCCCTGTCTATCAGGGAAGATGGACACATAAGCAGCTAAATACAATATAGTTTGAGAAGTGGCTGAACACAGGCAGGTGGAGCATGGAGAAGGGAGCCCCTGCTGGGGAGTGAAAGGAATCCCCCAAAAGAATGCGATACTTGAGTTGAGCCTTGGAGAATGTAAGACTGTGTTTGAAGAATGAACAAGAGAGGGTAAAAGAAAATTCCAGGAAAAAAAAAAGATGAGTTATGAAGTTAAAGGAGATAATATGTGCCAAATTGTGTCAACTTTTCCACTGTTTTTTTACAAATGTAACTGAGAGAAAGCTCTAGAAATACAGTTTGAAGCCCCCTCACTATGAAGGCAGAGTTTCTCTGAAGATAGTTTTATCTGAAAAGATCATGCCAATGATGTATTCTATTCCATGATATATCACTGTTTTAATGTAACAAATTATTTGTCCCACATTTTCTTCAAAAAAAGAAATTGGGTCTCTAAAAATATCTGTCATAAGCATCCTGTGATTTCCCATATTTCCTAGAACCCCTACCTCCTAGGTGGACATTTATTACAGTTTGAGACAGTGGGACAGATGTAAAAGTCCTATGTAAGGTGATTCCAAATGTGAGTCACCGTTATTATTTACAGACTTTAAACTGAAATTGGAAAATTGTGGTCTATTACTCTGGTCTTCTCAACCCCATGGGAGAATTGGTTTCTATGCTCTTTCCTTCCTTCTAATATTGCTCCAAGCTCAGTGGTCCAATGGCTGACGGCCATTTAAAGCAAGATTGAGAAAGTGCTTCTCCATTTGGCAATGGAGTTTGGGAATTGGCCAGAACATCTTACTTCAGTGATTTTAATGTGAACCACTCAGCAAATTAAACTTGTTGATTATAAAATATTTTCCATTTGTCCCCAGTGTCGGCACTTTTATAGGAAACTTTGCTTCCAATGAAAGAAAAGTGCAAAGTTAGAGTAGATATAGTTTTCTAAACTCATGAGTGTTTCCTAGAGACAAAGGCTGATGCAGCCTGTGTTCTGTCTCCCACCTCCAGTCCCAGGGAAGAGCTTCATTGCCTGGAACCTAAGCGTGAGAACTCAGTCCTGAAATAGGTATAGCTTCTAATTTTTCATTCGTTTATTTATGCACTGAATCTTTATGAAGTAATTTTTTTGGTACCAGGCATTGTGCAGAATCCGGGAATGCAAAGATAATTATGAAGTAGGCCTAGCCCCCTTAAGGAGCTCACTGTACGATGGATGGGAAAGACACATAATCAGATAATTATGAAAAAATGAGGAAATATGCATCTAGTACTCTGGGTGAAAACAAGCATCTAAGCTAATATTTGTCCAGCAGTGGGACAAGTGAAACAGCGAGAACTAGATCTCAACATATTCAATCAGAAGCTGGAAAATTCCATATCATAGTCACTGCAGGTGAATTCTAGCCCAGGAAGATACATGGACAAGAGCAGGTTTTTTGATAGTGACACTGCTGACATTTTGGACCAGATAGTTTTTCATGGTCGGCTTGTCCTGTACATGGTTGGTTTAACACCCCTGGCCTCCACCCACTAGATGCTAGGAGGACCCACTAATTGTCCATCAAAAATGTCTGCAGAGGTTGCCAGATGGCTCCTGGGGGAAAAATTACTCCCAGTTGAGACTAGACTGTCTTCAGTGTTCCTTCCATCTTGAGGGATGAATGAGTGGACATTGCTGTAATCCTCAGGAAACACTCATTTCTCTCTGCAGATATTGGAGTTATTTAGATCTGACCACAACCACATGCTTGTAAGGAAACAATCCTAATCTGGAGAGAGAAAAACCCAAGTCATAGGTCTCAAAGCCTCAGGAAACCTCCGTCATCAATATTGTGATACAGCCTCTGCTTGGTCAATACAAATTGAGTGAAGATATTCTGAGCTCAAGAAGTTACACTTCCTGGGAGCCAGAGTTACTGACTGAGAGGGAATGGACAGAAAAGTGCATTTTACATGTGCTCTATGTAACCCTTCCTTCAGTCAGAATGGTTCTGTCCTTCATTATATGCATCCATCCTCTGTGCCTGTGAAAAGACAGAAAATGTTTGGAAGAACCACTGGGCTTGGGTCTGGAGCCCTGGATTTAGATTCTAGTCAGATCATTAAACTCACTGTGTTAATTTGGACAAATTACTTCATACGTTGGCTCATTCATTCAACAAACCTTTTCCAAGTGCTTGCCGTATGTGAGAAACTGTAACAGCTGGCTGGGGATACACAGGAATGACACAGCTTCCCCACTCGTTGCTCACCACAGAGAAGATGGAGCATGTCCCATGGCCCGTAGTGGTGCTGGTACGTCACAATGGCACCACTCACAGGGAAACTGTAACTAGTTTTTTGTTTCATATTGGTCAGGGAGCCAGGCTCTTCCTCCATGACCCCATCCTCCCCAAGTTGTCCAACATCCCTCTCTCTGTTTAGTCAATTCCCTTAACTGAGACTAACCACGCTCAGTAAAGTTGGAGGGCAGGTTGCCCATCAGGTGGAACGTCCATCCTCACGATAGCTCGTTCTGTATTCCTACCATTTGCTCTGTGGGCCCCAAACGAAAGCTGCTCCTCTGCTTCTCACTAAAGGAACCCTCGTCCAGCTCCTGCCACCTGTGCTCCTTTCCCTCCTGAGTCTCAGAATCATCTAATGTCGAGGATTCTGCATGCATGCATCCAAGAATTTGAGACTCTACCTCAACCACAGAGGTAAACAATTTCTTTGAATTTTTATTTTTGTTTCATTTCGGACTAGGAGAAAGAAAAGTGGTCCTGAGGACCAGTGAGAGAGCAGAGGGTGAGGGAAACACACAGAAACACATCAGGTCAATGCTAGCAAGACAGAACCATACCATCCTTGTGGCAGTTGGTGTGAGAGCTAAGCTCAGAGTGCTAGAGACTGCAGCCCCCAGCAAGAAATGGCCATTGGCAACCTGATCGCCAGTTTGTAACTATATACACTTTTTATCCCGTGGGCAAGAGCCATTTCCAACTGGTGGGGGTGGATCAATGGAAGATTATAAACAAAACCTTCAAATAGGTTTTTATTTCCTCCTTCAGGGCCTCGAATTCTTCCCTCCAAAATCAAAAGCCCGATTAGGGAGTCTCTTAGGTCTGGTAGAGCGTTAATATCCCATTACTCAGTGTGGCTTGGATTCCTTTTCCCACCAACATCTCTGGTGCACATCTCTCCCTTACTTAAGAAGTTCTGCTCCATCTGGGTGTGGAGGCTGCAGGACGAGGTGGCAGAACAAGACAGACTCCCCAGGGGAGCACCTCGGGAACATGTGGTTGGAATCTCAGGATTCAGGAAGCTGCAGTGAAAGCTTGCACATCTCACATAAATTTTTTAAAATCGTGTTCCACAAATGCAGTCTCGTTTCCTTGGTGTGATGTAGAAATTCTTTAATTAAATGTTGGAAACAAAGGAATAGGTATCATGGAGATAAACAAAACTTTCCAATTTTTAGTCCACTGAGTAGGTCCGTCTGAGCCTTCATCCTCTAGGTAGGAATTATCAAAGTGAGAACCTGCCCAATTTCAAAGGGTTTCCCCGAAAGGCTGATCCACTGTGATGTGAGTGTTGCTGTTCTTTGTGGCTCTACAGCATGGACTTGAAGTCAGGCTTGAGTGGATATTCTTAGTACCTCCACATACTTTATAGTGGCTGGGACACTGGGCATAACAACTGGGCCTCAGTCTGCTCATCTGTGAAATTAGGAAACTAAATATACCTTGCAGGGCATTGTCAAGACAGTGCCTACTCCATGGTAGGTTCCTCTTCTTTTATCCCTCATTCCAGCATCCAGCCCTGCGTTGCAGCATCCAGCCTGGCGCAGGCATGCATCAGACATTATCCAGCTCCAGCCTGGGGCAGGCACTCAGCAGAGGTTATCCAGCTCCAGCCTGGGGGACGTATGCATCAGATGTTATCCAGCTCCAACCTAGGGCAGGCATGCATCACATGTTATCCAGCTCCAGCCTGGGGCAGGCATGCATCAGATGTTATCCAGCTTCAGCATGGGGCAGGCACGCATCAGAGGTTATCCAGTTCCAGCCTGGAACAGGCATGCATCTGAGGTTACCAGCATCCAGCCCGGGGCAGGCATGTATCACATGTTATCCAGCTCCAGCCCGGGGCCGACATGCATCAGATGTTACCTGCGTTCACCTCCCCCCTTTCTTTTTGAAAGGGGCTTTCATAGGCTCTCATGTCAGACCACAGAGGTATCTTCTTCCTGCCATAATTAAGCAACTTGAGAAATCCTGTGAGGTCAATAAATTTGGAAAACGCTTACATAAAACAGAGTATAAAATGGCAAGTCCTGCCATCAGAAGCCAGTAAAAGTCGATTGCTTTATGCGACACCTCTACAAATGGCATTATGTCATTGCATAATATTAGTAAGAGATTGTAAGATTTTGTTCAGGGCTATAAAATGTAACGAGTCTCACATCATCTACCAATATAAAAATAAATCGAAAGAAGGTAACATTTAAAAAATGAAAAAAAAAAAAAAACAAGCTTCCAACTTCTTGGCTTTTTCTGTTTGAGGAAATTCAGTCTGTAAAGAAATGGATTCAAATGTTTTTCAGTGTGGTTGGTTGGCTTTCTCCCTTTTTCTTCTTTCTTTTTATTATTTTAATTTTTCATCTTTGCCTTTTCTATTTGACTGGGAACACACAAAAACTGTTTCAGAAATCAAGTGGTCTCGGCTGAAAAATTCCCCCAATGCATAAAATATAACTTTAAGTGTTCAAAAAATGGACAGTCTTAATGATGCCAATAAAGAGATGGGTTTACTCATCTGGGCTAAGGTACAGGACATTAACTTTCCCAGACACAACACTGTGAACTGCTCACTAACAGTTCACACTACACCAACCTGAAAAGTCTTTGTAAACCCCAAAAAATTAGGCTGAGTGAGTCTGGCCTGGCCAGCATTTCTCTTGCTAATAAATAGTGATATGATAATTCCAATGACCACTTCTCCAAGGCCTGGTTGAAAGCCCATTTGTTCTGTAACGGAAGGAATTGATCATTCTGATGCGATTATGCCACATTACAAAAATCTGGCTTGTATCTGTATTAAACATGACCTGGAAAATGGAAGGAATAATCTCACAGCTCCCCCACAGAGCAGTCTCGTGGATGTGAGCAAACACGTCTATTAGGAATAATGTATAATGAGAGCAGAGCCGTTGGGCTCTCTAAATAAACTGTCTGCATATTTGGGGAAGGGAAAACCAGTGTGGGATGTTTGGCTCAAGGAATGAGCTCTGTTTTTCTTCTTTGTCAGCATCACTGTTCAGTGGCGCAGATGGACTGGACATCCTTGGGGATGGGGTACATTTGCTAGCTTAAAATAGAAGCAGTATGGAGTGGTTTAAGCCAAAAAGGAAGGCTTGGGTCCATGTGATGGTTCAAGTCACTTGTAGATGGAGAGAAGTCCTGAGCTGAGGGGAACCTATAGGTTGGCTCTTCAACCTTTCACCCCAGGCTGGCGTCCTCGCCTCAGACTGCTGAACGATGGCCACCCAGCCTTCAGCCGTTCCCTTTCCAGGGGCTGGGACCTCACTTGTGAGCAGCGCTGTGTATAATCCTCTGTGTGTATGATTATTGTCATTACCATGTGGATCCTGACTATTTTTAACAAAACCACAGCAATTGTTATGACCCTCAAGGAGAGACGAATCTGGGGTGGTCGTGAAAGCTCATTTCCTTCCTCTCGTTAGTAGTTTTGCAGGAAGGACCTCCACATTCCCGAGCTCCACAGAAACAAGCTGACACCAGAAGCTGCACTTGGAAGGTCCTCCCTTCATAAGATGACCCCTTCCCCTCCTCCCTTTGCACAGGAAGAGCTTTGTGGCAGCAGGGGCCCCATCTGCTGGAACACTTTTTGTGGTGCATTCTTAGTGCTGTCTGCCTAGGCCAGCTCTCCGTGGGATGAGAACCCAGAGCCTGTGTCTGGTTATTCTCCATTTGTGCATTTTCCCCTTATTTCAGATTTATGCCAGTGGGGTGTGTATGCCGGACCCCTTTGCACACGACAATTGCTAATGCTTGCGGAGCACCTACAAGGTGTCAGGCTTCGAGCCAAGCACTTCAGATTTATCATCACCTCTAATCCTCCAGATGGTCTCTGAGTGTGGAAACCCCAGTCATCCTCCTTTGAGGAGGCACCTAAGCCTCGGAGAAGTGGACTGGCCGCAGTGAAAGCTGGGCTTCTAGACAGGAGCTAGCTCCTAACTCTGCTGCTTAGGTACCACTGCTGGCATAGTGGATAAAGAAAAGCTTTAAGGTCAGCCAGACCGGGCTCACTCCCTGGCTCTTCCCCTCACTGGGAGTGACATCAGGCACTTTCTCAGCCTGTTGGAGTCCCAGTTTCCTTGTCAGTAAAGTAGCAGTAGTATTTCTTCATAGTTTTTCAGGAAAGTTAAATGGGATCAGGTATATATCACGGCTGGTTAATAGGATTTTTCCTGTTGCCCGGGAGTTGGAGAGTAGGACCCCAAACAGAAGGCAAAAAGAACTAAATATCACAGAGCAAGAACGACCGAAGGGCAGCCAGCAACTGGGCCTTCCTTGGGGCTCAGCAAGAAGGAGGCAAACAGCTCTGCTCCCACTGAGGATCGACTGGCTTTCCCCTTCCCCAGGATTTGAGAAGGAGGGTGACGGGGGGAGGAAGAGTCATGAGAGTTATGAGTAAGTGACCTGGGGGTGCTGCTTCCTCCTCACCCCAGAGCAGTGAGGGAGGCCCCAGGAGAATCAGTGCTGAGAACAGGAGGCTCTCCAGGAAGGACAGACCTGCACCTCGTTCCCTGGTTAGACAACTGCTTACGCAGTGGATTTTCCGTCCACCCAGTGCGAAGTTGAGCAAGGAAAAGAGGGTTGAAGGAAGACGGGAGAGTGGAGATTTCAAGTTTCAAATGGATCTCTGTCCACTCCTTGATTTGGTCAGGGTGGGCAATGTTCCCATGGTTCAAGAGACTCCAGAGAAAGTGATTGGGATTGCGCCATCCTGCAGTGCCTCCCAGGAGCAACGCCACACGGGCCTGGGGACTGTGGCGCCATGAGGACGAGGACGAGGCGTATTGCTGATGGCAGTGCAACAGGGTGCTTCATGGAGGAGAGAATTAGAAGAGGAGTGGAGTATCCCAAGGATGAACTGGGCCAGTGCGTACACTGAGCCCTACATGAGAGCCTCCTTGGACCTAGCCACACAGGCCAATGCATGTCCTGAGGAGGAGTAGCAACATCTGCCAGAAGATATAACCGCAGACCCAGTTAAATATAAAGCTTTTCCCTGCTTCCCCCAATCCCTTCCCCCTGAGGAGGTGGAACAAGGAGGAGAGGACGGAGAAGGATGGGGAGGGAAAGTGTGGAAGCGCGTGTCACAGCCCTGCACTCGTACCATGTGGCTGTAGCTCCCTGGAACCACAGGTCAAGCTTGACCTGGAAGGTGAGGGAGCTTGGAGTTTAACACTGTACTGGACTGAATTTTTAATAATTTAAAGTGACCATAAAATCATAGCACTCATTTCAAAAGGTAAAACAAGATGGTAAAAGTGGCATATCTGGGGGCAGCGACTGGAAAAAGAAAATATTTCATGCGTGGACGCAACCAGCTTTAGACTATTACTGGTTTGTTCAGCAACATATGTCAAATAACATCTCCTCAGAAAATGCTGGTTCTCTCTTCTCTTTACAAGATAGTGTGTATTTGTTTTCTTTTCTGATGGTAACATGAATTATAATTCTTTAGAGAAAAAAACCTGGAAAATACAGAAAAATATGAAGATCACAGTGAGTGTCAATCATAACCGTTCTCCTTTGAGCAGCTCACTTAGGAAGCGCCCTCACCCTGAGCCCTATCTGCCCCTGACTCCTCGGGTATGGGGCTAGCACTGCCTTCTGGAGACACACAGACTCCACCTCCTTCCCTCTCTTGGAAATCTGTAAAAAGAGACAGTTCTATTTTTCTGCGCCCCCTCCCCAACCCTTAACAAGTGAAACCTTCTCCATTGCTTTCACCATTGCAAACGTCTCCTGGTTTCCAGTCCTTTGCTTTCCAGTCAATCAACCTCTGAAGATGTCTTGTGATGCCAATGTCACTTTTAAATAGGACACAGAACCAAGCCAAGCCAGACTGGACACGGGCTGATTATCGCCTCCTCCATTCGAACACTGTTCTTAAATTTCTGTCGCTGAGGACAGCCAAGGAACACAGAGACCAATTTGTCAAGTGGAAAATATTGTCTTGTTTTATGCTGACCTATTTTCTCTCTCAGAACTTCTCAGGGCAAAATGAAGGATCTGGCTGCTTGATTTTGAGATTTTTCCCAACTCAACAGAGAAGTTTTTGTCAACCTCTTGAAAGAAATAGAGATTCCTGACATCTAAGGTAAAAAATTGCTTCAGAAATATATGCCAAAATAGTTAGAAGCTCATTTGTCTTCATTCATCTCAAGTTGTGAAGAAGCATAAATTCCAGAGCTTGGAGCTGGTAAGAAGGATGGTTAATGCTCTTTCCAAACTCCGCCCGCTCCAGCCCAGCTGGTAGGCGAGCCCAGACTGTCCGACTCAGACCCTTGTTTCACTCACTGTGCTCTTGGGGCTCCTCAGACCCTCCCAAGGCAGAAGAGCAGAGAGAAACAGCAGCGGGAAAGCCTCCTACACAGGTGGTGAGGGTGGACTGTGTCTCCCCAAATTCCTATATTGGAGCCCTCTTTAAAGAGGTCATAAGTTGAAACAATGTCGCTGGGGTGGGTTCTAATCCAGCGTGGCTGGTTCCTTATAAGAAGAGGAGGTTATGACATAGATACACACAAAGGCAAGACTGTGAAGACACAGGGAGAAGGAGTCATCCACAAGCCAAGGAGAGAGGCCTCAGAAGAAACTGGCCCTCCAGCCTCCAGAACTGCGAAAAATAAGAGTCTGTTGTTTAAGCTCCCAGTCTGTGGAGCTGGTTGCAGCAGCCCAGCTGCCTCATGAAGGGGAGGACGCGAGCGCCGGGAGAGTGGAGGGTTCAGAGTGAGAAGAGACCTTACGCAGATTGGGTCCTGACCTGCCCCTGCGACCATGATGCTGCCCTCCTTGCCCTTCAGACCCTATGCCTTAACAAGCGTGAGCTTCCTCCTGTAATGGATCTGGGCAACGTAGCCTATGAGATTATAAGGAATCTGAGCCCCTGCTCTGACTCCTGAGATGGAGGCCTCGGTCAGGACGGAGAAGAGGGTGGGTGTGATCTGTGGGCACCTGGACGATGAGAGGGAGGAGTTTGGGCTTGAGAAGAAAGCAAGGAGGAAGCTAAAGAGGCAGCCCCCACCTCGGGCTCTGGGACCTGGCACACAGTGGAGACCTTCTTTCAGAGGCTCCTGTGTGTTGTTGCTGTATGCTCCTCATCACCCAATGTTTGCAAAAACTTAACAAATAATTGCTAATTTTTGATAGTTAGGGGTAGTTATTAGTAGTAGTTAGTTATTATTAATAGTTATTAAGTCCATTAATAAAGATACTAAAAATTAACAAATTTCTATAATATTAGTATTATGTTTTTTGCTGAGGAAGATTTGCCCTGAGCTAACATCTGTTGCCAATCTTCCTCTTTTTTTGCTTGCTTTTTTTGCTTTACATGTGGGTTGCCACCACAACATGGCTGACAAGTAGTGTAGGTCCACACCCGGGATCCAAACCCGAGAACCTAGGCTGCCAAAGCAGAGCGCATGGAACTTTAACTGCTACACAACGGGGCTGGCCCCTACAATATTTTTTAAATTAGCTATTTATTTCATTTGGATACATTGCTTTGCTCTAAATGGCCTAAAGGTAATCCAGCATAGTTGAATTATACACAAATACAGCGTTGGAAAAAAGTTATGCCATTGGTTTGGGATTAAATACTTTATCTTGGAGTCTTTTCTCTCTGAGCATCACAGTATTGAAATGCCTGGGCTGTGCACAAACTCTGTGAGGCGAGGGGACCACATTTACTCTGATTCATCTAAGCAGCTAGGCCCCTAAATGCTATCCAAAGGCACTTACTGGTTTCATACAATTTATTCCACAGATGATTATCAAGAACCTGGAATGCTGGACATTGTCTACATAATAAAAACAAGACAGAAGCGTTCCCTGGCCCTGTGCAGCTTCTGGTCTCGACTAGACTGGAGGAGCAGGGGAACGTACCCCAAAGCAGGCGTCTTTGGAGAGAAAAAAGTCACGATTTGTAGAATATCATACACTGGATACCGAATGATTCTCATAAAACTGCTGACACAGGTGACGCGCGCCTCGCGTGTGAGACAAAGACACGGAGGGACAGGAAGATTAAGGTGTCCGTTCCCCCCACACATCTGGTGAGAGGTCGGCAAACTTCCTGTTCGTTGGCAGCGTTCTCCGCAGCACCCCAGCCTCCCCTCCTTGAGGGCAAGGCCTTCGTCTTACACGTTTGAAATCCATATTAGGCCACATAAAGTGGCCCACCAAAGCACAGGCTGAATTATTGGGCGGAATCATGGCTTTGTTAATAAATTCCTGGAGTTCCCTAGGGATCAGTCTTGCTCTCCAGGGTTTCTCTTCTTCAGCTGCATCTGCTTCCTGGGTGATGTTATGCAGCACCATCACTTTAAACATGTGTTGCCAACTACCACATTTTTATCTCTAGCCCAAGTGAATTCTGGACTTAACACATCTCACCTCTCACTCTGCATCCTCCCAGTTAACAGAGGTTAACGGACATCTCCAGCCTAACCTGCTGAGAGAGAGCTCTTGATCTCCCACCTCCCCAGATTCACCCGCTGCCAGCCCTCTTCCCCACCTGAACACACTCAGTTCAAGCCAAAGTCTTGCTATCATCAGCTCCTCTTCTCTCCCGTTCTACACCCACCACGGGAGCAAAGCGTTCAGGCTCCACCTTCAGAGAACATTCTGAATCCTAGGGCTTCTCACCCCCTTCCTTTCCCTCTGCCCTCTGGTTGAAGCCGGAGTCTCTCTCCAGAGTGGCAGCAACAGTTTCTTCCCTCATCCACCGGCTCCTGCTCTCCCCTTTCCAAGGTTTACTCCTACCCCCCTGGCGTGCTCCTTTAACACAACAGTCAAGTCATGCCCTCCCCTGCCCATAATCTTCCGAGGATTTTCCATGACATGGACCAGAAAAGTCTACAGGCAGGTGCAGTGGTTTTCTGACCACTGGCTTCCCATTGGACCTCACGGCTCTCTTCTCTCCCTCTGCTCTGGTCTTCTGGCTGGACTCCTCGCTGCCTCAGACGAGTGAGATGCTCTCACTTCAGAGCCTGTTGCCTGCCCAGTAACCAGTCCCCAGATGTCCACACAGCTCACTTCATTCAGGTTTCTCTCGGTCCTCAGGTCCTCAGAGACTATACACGCTTCCCTGCCTGTCTTTTCGTGCAGTTCAGGAGGAGCAAGATAAATGAGTAAATTAAATGCACTCGAATCAGACATTGGATGTAATGACCACTAGTGGATAAAGCGAGGGCTCCTTTATTTGCTTCCAAAGCTCTCCTCCCTCTGCACACTCTCGTGGGAACATTCACAACTGCTGGTCTGCCTGTTCCGTTGCCACAGCTCAGGCCCGGAAGCTGCCAAGGAAACCACATCTAACCTCACACCATCCACTGTCTATGGCCAAGAGAGTCACAGCACGTGTCATCAGGTCCACTTGCCTTCCGCGTTTGTCTTTGGTACAGCCGCAGCCATGGCAGCCTGGAGAACGTTGTTATTGCTCTGGAGCAAAACCGATTCTGGGCGCGAGATCAGAAGGAGGATGTGCTGGTTGGGAAGGAAAAGTCTTTTGGACACAGTGCCCAAGCCAGACAGAGGCTGGGCCTTGTGCTGAAGGCGATGTCCAAGGAGCCTGCGCCTGCCGTGTCCTCCTCTGCCCAGTAGAAGCCCAATAATGTGAAGCAAAGTCACCTTCAGGCATTTGGACAAGACCACGGCCCCAGCCGCCTCAGCAGGGCTGCTTTGCCGTGAGTCCCAGAAGTGAAGCAGAAGGGTGGGCTCAGCGTGGACTTGTCCCTCCCCTGGCGTCTCCATGCTGTGAGAGCCCACCATGGCTGGGCGGGGCCGTGCTCTGGTCACAGCACTCGCCCTCACTTCACAGGTTTGCAGTTCACAGTTTGCAAGGCAGTCTAATCTATTCTTGGTTCACAGCTTTCTTTCCTCTAAAAACAGGGGTGGGGTTAATTAAGAAATGTGCACAAGGGCAATTTTTTTAAAACTAAGGATCATTTGCCTTCATTTTTAATGTAGACTCTGGAGTCAGAGAGTCCTGGGTTCGAGTGGCTGCCTCGTACCTGAGAGCCAGGGCACTTTGGAGCTGTCACTTCACTTCCCCAGTCTAGACTTCTTGCCGCCAGCACTGGGTTATTGTGATGAGTTAACCAGGAAGCACACGCAGGGTGCCTCATGACTTATTTGCACATATTACATCTTAAGTAAGTGTTATTTATGAATTTAAAAAATCTTGACCTGTCACCTACTATGTGCCAGGCATGATTGGAGGAAAAGACAGTGGTAAGTAAGACGAGACCCTTTTACAAAGTGCTTAAATATTAGGAAGGGTGGCAGACAATCACAAGAAAAATCTACATAAAGATTATACACATTAGTTGCCACTCTCCCTTCCATTAACCCTAAGACATACACTGGGATGAAGGTACTGTGTGTTCACATATGCAGAGACATACACAGCTCATGCATTCACACATACATGCACACACATGTTAGGTATGCACAGACACGTGCACACGTGTCACATATTCACAAGTGCATGCACATCACATATGCACACATATGCATAGAGGAATGCACACACAGGCCATATATGCACAGAGACCTGCACACATGTGCGTAGAGGAATGCACACACCACAGGCCATATATGCACAGAGACCTGCACACATGTGCGTAGAGGAATGCACACACCACAGGCCATATATGCACAGAGACCTGCACACATGTGCGTAGAGGAATGCACACACCACAGGCCATATATGCACAGAGACCTGCACACATGTGCGTAGAGGAATGCACACACCACGGGCCATATATGCACAGAGACCTGCACACATGTGCGTAGAGGAATGCACACACCACAGGCCATATATGCACAGAGACCTGCACACACAGATCAGGTATGCACATATAGAGACGCATGCAGAGAACCCACCCCACCATGCTCTCACTGCTCCCTCACACAGAATTTGCTGTTAGAGTTGCTTTACAGGTTATGAGAGTACTGTGTGTTCTTTTATTCTTTCACTCAAACAATAGTTTTTGAGGACATACTATGTGCTAGGCACAATGTTGGATGTTAGGAAGAAATAAAAGGTAATAAAAAATGTTTTTCCCACCAATTTGCTTGTGATTTTGTCACAGAAACAGACCACTCAACACACAATCATGATGCTATTTATTACTTGTTCTGTGGAACGTTCAAATGCTCTGGTGATGGAGAAAGTATACAAAGAAGGCAAAGACAGCACCTCCTGCGGCCTGAGGGAGGCCCCCCAGGGGGCCTGTATGCTTGGGGCTGCTCAGATTTAAACAGGGAAGAACTCTCCAGGCACAAGAACATTTTGTGCAAACGTGTAACATGGCAACAGTTTGATATGACTGGACACTAGGGAGCTTCTATTCAATTCAACAGAGTAACCCCGAGCAACCGGCTGCCTGTGGGAAACTGGGACCAGGCACGGGTTAGGCCAGTAAAGACTCAGGAAATTTTACTATGTGGAGTAAGTGCCACAGTAGAAGCTGCACAAGGAAGGAGAGGCATCCATCAGAATCCAGGATGAGAAGGAGAAGTTGGTGAAGGGCGGGGGCAGCTGAAGGAGAGCGTTCAGGACAGCAGGCCCCGCTGGTTCAAGGAGTCCAGAGGGGAAACTGGCAAACTCAGGAGCTTCCAGGGACTGTTGCGGCTCATCCTTCAGCACTCCAACACCGCTCTTGCAGGAAGGCCGTTCCTGAGGCGCCTGCAGCCCAGGTGGAAGGTGAGCCCCCCGAGGCATGGCGCTGCACTCTTCTCCTGTAAGACTCTCACTGTGCCGGGCACAGGATAAGCCTACGGTAAACATTGATTGAAAGAATGATTGCCAAGAAGAGGGTTGCCAAGAGAGGAGGTTGAAGCGTTAAACAGGCATTTAAGAACAGATAGGCTTGTCTTTCACCCCAAGAATTTGAAATCCAGGATCAATGGGCTCCAAACTGTGGTCTCATCACTCACCCTGGTGAGTCAGTGCTTTGGGACATTAACTTCCAACATATGCACGTGCCTTAATGTATAAACTCACGTGTATTGCTCTAATAGATTATGTACATCGTACAATATGTACAAAGGAAATTAGAAATCTTATAAAAAATAGACAGAAATAGATATTCTAACATGTCCTTCTTGTCCCTCGGCACCATATTACACTCCCGCAGGGTATTCGCATCCCTTTGGAAAACAATGGGGCCTGGAAAGCCTAGAGCATTTCGGGAGGAGAATAACACACATTCAGACTTGCATTTTAGAATGCTGTTGTGATTCAACCAGGTGATTCGGCCCACTGCAGTGCCCCACCTACCTCCCCTCCCTGGCACCTCACCCTAAATCCGTATCTAGTCTGATGCCCAGGTACTAAGAGCACAGAAGCAGATATTAGCTATTAGGATAAACCTAATTCATCACTTCTCCTGCCCTCCAGGACTTTAGTCTTTCGTGAAGAGATACACACAAAGAATAAAACAGAGATTAAAGTATAGTATTAGTTTTAAGACTTGTAAAGCCGAATTGAAGAATATGGTGAGATGTCCCGCCTCCACACTGAACACACAAATCAGACCCAAGTGAGGCTGACTGTCTGACCCAGTTGCAGCTGGCCATGATGTAGTGAAGACCTGTCTCTGACTGACCCCTTTACAGCCTGGAGACTGGGAGCATGGGTCCTTTATGTGTATGACCAGGTGGTTCGAAAGACGGAGAGAGCGACGGACCAGCGCTGCTGAAACCCATGTCCGTGACTGTGCGCCTGGCCAGCAGACCTGTCACGTTCTTGCCTCCCCTCCAGATGCATGAGTCATTGCTCGGGCCCTGGAGGAGCAAGTGGAGGATGAGAAATAAACTGGAATTAGTTCTTATAGCCTATCTTCTCCTGACATTGGAGAATGATAATCCCCTAATGATAACAGGAAGATAAACAAACAAGGGCGGATCCACCGACAGCAAGGACAAGAACTCAAACACCTGGAGGTTAAGAGGGAACTCAGGAAGTTCTAGGGTTTTCTTCAGCACCTTCACTAATAAGAGGCAGCACAGCCGGCAGACTCCTCCACTCTCTGGGCTGCAGTCTCTCCACCTCTAAAATAAGAGGTAATAGCAGGTGATCTCCAAGGGCCCTTGAAACTCTGACATTTTATGGTTTCTATAAGATATTCAGAAATTATTCTTGAACTGCCTTTGTCAAAAAGTCGTAAAATTTAATATAATATTTTAAAATCCACTATTCAAACACTAATGGACTTAAATGACAGTGGTGTTAAGAAGAACTAAATGAAAATCTCGGGCTTTCTGACCTAATCAATCAACATAAATGGGCGGCAGAAAGGAGCACAGAGGATGGACTCCTGAACATTATCAGGAAAATTGGCTTTTGAGTTAAGGAGTCAATCAGAAGAATCTACCAATTGTGAAAGTTCTGGTGTTAGGGCTTCTGTGGCCCAGCTTGGAAAGGAAGGAAAACCAAGGAGGAGCAGATACAGTGATGGAGGGCAGTGGGCTGTGGATGCCCTGTGACTGGACAGGCAGTGTGGACAGAGAGCAGCCGCAATCCAAAAAGGAAGGCCACCATGTGCTGTGCAGACCGAGGGGCCGGCTGCTGGAATGTGGGAATACGTCTGAGGGTGATCCGGTCTGTCCCGGTGAAATCTTCCTTCCTCTGTTGACTGCTTTAGATGAGCTGGCCCACACATGGTGCTGACTTTAAATGCCGACTTTATCAAGGACTGATGTTACATGTGTTTACAAAACGTAAGTTCTGTGTCCGCTCAAATGTTTGTCTATTCTAGCACTAATGTCACGATGCAGAGCACTCTAATGATTGTAGGCTCGAAGCATTTTTCAGGTAAGGATTGCATTCTTCTTTGTGTCACAGAATAACAGAAACCGTCTATAGCAGCTTAACGAAACAACAGGTTTATTGTTCTCATGTAGCAGTAAGCCGAAAGTCAGAGTCCAGGGCTGGCACGGCCCTTGGTGACATCAGGAAGGAGCCGCCTCGTGTTTTGCTCAACTATCCTGAGTGCTGTTCATTCTCAGTTCATGATTTCATGGTTGCAAGATAGTTTTTCACCCCCAGCATCACCTTTGTATTCCAGACACGAATAAGAAAGAGGCAAAGAGCAGAGGGCCAGTGTGGGAGCTGTGCATGCCCTCTGTCAGGGAGCTTCCCCAGAAGTCCTGTCTTATACATTAGTGTGAACAGTAATACGTGGCCACTCGTAACTGCAGGAGAGGTTGGCAAATGTGTGCTATTAGTTGAGCACGTTGTCTTGAGTAAGGCAGAGTTTAACCTGAGTAAAAGTAAGAGAAAATTGTGGATTAGGCAATTAATCTGATTTGCCTATGTGTGTGTGTGTGTGTGTGTGTATATATGTATTTTTTTAAAATCTGGTACAGGATTTTAATTTTTTTTCTTGTGAAAAAGATTGGCCCTGAGCTAACATCTGTTGCTAATCCTCTTTTTGCTTGAGGAAGATTGTTGCTGAGCTAACATCTGTGCCAATCTTCCTCTGTCTTGCCTGTGGGACACCACCGCAGCATGGCTTGATGAGTGGTGTGTAGGTCCACGCCCAGGATCCGAACGCACAAACCTCGGGCCACCAAAGCAGAGTGTGTGAACTTAACCACTGCACCATGGTCTGGCCCCAGAATTTTAATTTTACATATTCTTTCAAAAATTTTTTCTGGCATTTTGTGCAAGATCTCTTCAGGAGAAACTTTAAAATCAGAGATTAATTAATTTAGTGATAATTAAAAGCTTTTCAAAATTACATAAAAGCCTCTCCATTTATCCTGTTCTGCTTGAATAGTCCTACAATTCTAAATTCTATTTAGCTTTTAGATTTTTAATGTAATCTGTTTTTTCCCAAATTTTTTAAATTGTTTTGTTGATAATAGGAAAGCTGTGATTTTTGTTTATTAATCATGTATCAAGCTAACCTACTGAACTCTTTTATTATTTCTAACAGATTTTCAGTTGGTTCCCTTAAATTTGTGCATGTAAATAATCATATCATCTGTAATTAGTAACAGTCTTATCCCTTATTAACAATCAAACCTCTTTTTACTTTTTGTTGTCTTCTGATATATCTCAGGAGTGAAGGGGGAAGCTTGCTAAAATAATCAAGACTGTGTTAAATCTTATGAAATGCTTTACAGTTACCCGTTAAGATGGTAATTTCATTGTTTCTTTTTAAATTGTTTAATGGAGTGAATTATATTTAAAAAATTTCATGATATGAACAATCCTTGCATTTCTGTGACAAACCCTAATTATTGACATTGTTGTTAATATTATTAAGCTGCTTGTTTTGATACCCTAATATTTTGTTCAGTATTATTCTACCTATGTTCATAAAAGAATTTGACCTATTTTTTCTTTTTCCTTTTATCTACTTTTATTCATTTTTGTCATAAGGATTTTTCTAGGCTCATAAAACAAGCTGGTAAGTTTTATCTTTTTATATGATCTTGAAATTTTTATGTAATATAGGAAATAGTCAATCATTGAATGTTTATTAGGAATTGTAACAAAAAATTTTATGTTTAGTGCCTGTTTTAGAAGTTAGTTTATTTTAAGATTTCTCATCGTTTCAAGTTTATTACTTCCTACGTCAATGTTGGTATTTTTAATTTTACTTTTAAATCAGCTTTATTGAGGTATAACTTAAATACAATAAATTACAACCACTTTAAGTGTACAGGTTGGTGAGATTTGACAGATGAAGAAGCCCATGTAACCACTTGCCCAGCAAGATGCAGAGCATCCGCATCTTCCCAAGGGGGCTCTTGCGACGCTCGCCATGAACTTCTCCGCCCCAAGCCCCAGGTGACGCTGGTCTGCTTCCTGTCCCTGCAAGTCAGTTTCGCTTCTTCTGGAATTTCATGTGAATGGAGGCAGACTGTATGTGCCCTGGAGTCTTCTGTCCGGCACAGTGTTTTGGAGAATCAGTCATGCAGAAGCTTGTTTGTTTCTTTTAATTGCTGAGCAATATTCCAGTGTATGAATACATGATTTTTTATCCATTTTCCTGATGAAGATATTTGGAATATTTTCAGTTTGAAGCTATTATGACTGAAACTGCTATGAACTTTTATGTACAAGTGTTTTTGTGAGAAAAAATGTTTTATTTACTTTTAGAAACTAGTTACTTTTAGAATTGCTGGGACAAGTTATAGTGTATGTTTAACTTTATAAAAAGGCTGCCTGTTTCCCAAAGTACTCCCAACATTTTACACTCTCAACACCAATCCAGGAGAATTCCAGTTGCTCTAAATCCTTGATAAAACTTAGTTTTACCATCCATTTTAATTATGGTCATTTTAGTGGATATGTAGTAGTGTCTCATTGTGCCTTTAGTTTGTGTTTCCCTGATAACTAATGACCTTGAGCATCTTACAAGGTCATCATATACTTATGTACCTAGTGGCCACCCATACCCTTTCTTTTGTGATATGTCTGTTTAAATCTTTCGCCCATTTCTTAATTGAGCTATTTGTCTTTTTTTTTTTTTTTTTAAAGATTTTATTTTTTCCTTTTTCTCCCCACAGCCTCCCCGGTACATAGTTGTATATTCTTCGTTGTGGGTCCTTCTAGTTGTGGTATGTGGGACGCTGCCTCAGCGTGGTTTGATGAGCAGTGTCATGTCCGCACCCAGGATTCGAACCAACGAAACACTGGGCCGCCTGCAGCGGAGCGCGCGAACTTAACCACTCCGCCACGGGGCCAGCCCCGAGCTATTTGTCTTTTGAGCACTAAGTTGTAGGAGTTCTTTTCATATTCCAGATACAAGGTCTTTGCCAAATACAAGATTTGAAAATATTTTCTCCCACTCTGTATTTTAACACTTCATTTTATAAGTGATATCTTTGTAAGATCAGAAACCTTTCTTTTTTGTGTTTTTTTTGTTTGAGGAAGATTAGCCCTGAGCTAACTACTGCCAATCTTCCTCTCTTTGCTGAGGAAGACTGGCCCTGAGCTAACATCCATGCCCATCCTCCTCTATTTTATACATTGGAATCCTACCACAGCATGGCTTTTGCCAAGCGGTGCCATGTCTGCACCCGGGATCAGAACCTGAGAACCCTGGGCCACTGAGAAGTGGAACGTGCCCACTTAACCGCTGCACCACCCGGCTGGCCCCAGAAAACATTCATTTTGATTAAGTCCAATTTGTTAATTTATTCTTAATAAGTAGACCTTTTTCTGTCATGTCTAAGAGATCTCTGTTTAGCTCAGTGTCACAATGGAACCTGCCATCCTGGTCTCCTTGCTCCTAAAGATGCACAGTTTACTCTCACCTCTGGGCAGCTGCCTGGAGTGTGGGAAACTCTCCCCCAGATCTTTGCAGAGTTTATTCCCCCATTTCAGGTAACATTCCCCTCAGTGCTGCCTCCTCAGGAAAGCTCTCCCCACTCCAAGTTTCTTTACTTTATTTTTCCTAGGTTTACTTCTAGAAATTTTATACTTTTAGCTCTTACGTTTAGGTTCGTGACCCATTTTGAGTTAATTTTCTCATATGGTATAAGGTAAGCATCTAAATTAACCTTTTTGCATGTGTATATCCAAGTGTCTTAGCACCATTTGCTGAAAACATTATTGAATTGTCTTTCCATGTTTGTCAAAAATTAATTAACCATAAATATAAGGGTATACTTCTGAACTCTAAATTCTGCTCCATTGATCTGTGTCTAACCTTACTCCTGTACCACATGGTCTTGATTCCTGCAGCTTTGTAGTAAATTCTGTGATTGGAAAGTATAAGTCCTCCAACTTTATTCTTCTTGTTCAAAATTGTTTTGGTTATTCAGGGTCCTTTGCATTTCCATATAAATTTTAGAATTAGCTTGTCAAGTTCTGAAAAATAAAAAGCCAGTTTGAGGATTTTTCTAGGAATTAAATTGAATCTGTCGATCACTTTAAGGAGAATTGCTCTCTTAACAATATCGAGTCTGCCAATCCATGGACATATGGCACTTTGGTTAGATCTTCTTTATGTTTTCAACAATGTTTTGTAGTTTGCAGTGTACAAGCTTGACGCATCTTTTGCTAAATATATTTTTAAGTATCTTGTTCTTTGTGATGCCCTTGTAAGTGTAATTGTTTTCTTAATTTCATTTTCAGATTGTTCACTGCTGGCGTAGAAACACGACTGTTTTTTGCATGTTTATCTGGTTTATGCTGAACTTGTTTATTAATTTTTTGTAGATTCCTCAGGATGCTGTACATACAGGGTCATGGCATTTGCAAACAAAGACAGTTTTACGACTTCTCTCTGAATCCGGATGCCTCTGATTTTATGTATCTGCGACGTAGGTATGTATTATCTATGTATTGCTGGTTGAGAACTCTAGTACAATGTTAAAATGTCAGAGCAGAAATTCTTGCCTTATGCTTGATCTTTAGAGGTGTGCACACCATTTTATACAACATCGATGACTTCTCCTTGTTTTAAGTAAATTCCTTAGGAGATAGGGGGCCTCCTTGAAAGTGAAAAATCTGACTTTGATTCCTTTCCCTTGTAAGGTTTCCAAAATTGTTTTTGAAACCTACCAACCACAGAAACTTACATTTGTCGGCGTACTTTCTCTGCCTGATCCAGCTTGACCTCCAGAAGCCATCTTAGCTTAGGCTTCACGAGAGGCTGAGAACGGGACCCTTCATCGGGTCCCCATCAGGCAAGAGGAAAAGAGGAAGCGAGTGGGCAGTGGCCTCAGGATTTCTCTCAGGGCCTCCTGGACAGGTGGCCATGCTCACCGACCAAAGGCCACGAGGCAGGAAAAGGGAACAAGGAGAGAGAAGGATGGTGCTGATGTGTTTTAAACTGACACAGAACTTCTATGGCTCTGAGAACAGCAGTTTAGCTAACCCCACGGTAAGTACTCAGTAAATGGTAGCTCCTGGGCTGGCCTCGTGGCCTAGTGGTTAAATTCAGTGCGCTCTGTTTTGGCAGCCTGGATTCAGTTCCTGGGTTCGGACCTACACTGCTCTGTTAGCAGCCATGCTGTGCTGGCAGCCCACATACTGAAAAATAGAGGAAGATTAGCACAGATGTTAGGTCTGGATGAATCTTCCTCAGAAAAACAGAAAGTTAGCTCCTGATATTAATATTCTTACTGCTATCATCATTAACCTTATCACTTCTATTACTATGTGTTCAGACTGTACTCTGTTCTCTCCAAAGGTGTTTGATCATTCCCATTTATCTAATGAAAAAACCCATTAGAATAAAAATCCATTATGAGTATCACCAGTGACAAAAATGTGCAAATCGGTTGACAGTTACGATGGCACGTCTCCTGTGCTCTGTCCCCCAGCCACAGATGCAACCAGTGACCGGAGAAGTACCACGTGTAGAAGCTGGGAAGGCTCAGCTGTGTGGGCTGGGTGACGCCCCCGAGCCCAGCTGTATGATGACAAAGTTGTCATTAGTTCCAGGAGCTCTGAGTCCCAAGTGCAAGGACCTTCTGCTGCGCCCAAGAGACAGGCAGTCACTCCTGTCAGCTGGAGGGAGGGTGGGCGGGGAGAGCCCCGGGAGTGGGCAGGAGGAGGGGTTTGTGTCCTGCTGGGTCCTGGGTCCTCTTCCCTGTGAAGAACCTCGGGAAGCCAGCTCTGAGAGTCCTTGCACAGCCTCCTCTGTGGCGACAAAGACCAGCTCGAGATGAGAGCGTTCCTGGGTGCGCTCTCTCTAATCCCCTGCCAGGCAGCTGCGGTTTACTGAAAGCGGGCTTGTGCAGCAGAGTCTGCCAGGGAGAGACTGGCACAAGAGAAACAGAGACAGCTAACTCTCAGGGGGTCGTCCTTGGCAAGAGCCACTATTGAGGCCTCACGCTACTTGTACTCGTGGCTGCCGAGAACGAGAGAGCCATCTGCAAACTGTGATTCATAAGCACTCTGTCCGTCTGCCATCCGCCCTGACATCGTAAAGCTCAAGCAGCAGCATTGTAATAAAGAGGGGAGGGCTGCAGCCTACCAATTAAAGGCATCTCATTTATTTCTCCAACAGCTGAGGCTTTATTTATTAGTAAACAGCTGCATTGGTTACACTTTTTACTCAAAATGTGCCAACTGGCACTTTGGATGATCCATTAATCCTAGATAATCATCTGTGTGCTTCGTAGAATCTGGATACACAGGTCTGTACGTATAAGAAGGTTATTAAAAAGCTGGAGCCTGACCTTCCAGTCGGCTGGAGGGCGTGGCTGTGGGCGTGGGGCCGGGTGAGTCGATACGACATGAAGTGTGTGGATGTGAATGCTGTCTGGCCCAGTCTTTGGAAAGATTTTGCATGTGGCTCTATTTCTGCCTTTCCCCCAAGTCCATGTAGAGAAACGTGTGCATTAACTTTCTGCGGCTCAGCGCTGCCTGCGTTCCTGTCAGTCTGGGTGCTGGAGACTTGCAGAAGCTGATTTCTGGCTGACCTGTCTTTAACAGGGGCTGGAGGGAGCCGGGACGGGAGGCAAGGTGTGTTCCCTCACCATGTGAACTTCTGAAGGCCCTGCTAACCGGCCAGTGCTGCTGAGGTCAGAGTTCTATTCTGGCAAAAGTGGTGCCAGGAGACCCACCCCTATCACTTTATTTGAAAATGACTATGGTACGCATGGAAAAGATCCACTCTAACTCAGTTTTTGCTTGTTTCCTTAATAACTGGGAAAGCAGATTATTGAGAATAATTGCAAGGGAGAAGAGTGGCCTCTAGCAGAAGTTAAACGTTTTGCTGGGCCACCTTGAGAGAACTGATTTGTTGAATATCAGCATAGACTCCTCTATATCCGCTGATTATAGCAGTAATATTTGTTCCATTGTTTTTTCATTCTGGTGGATTCACATTGAAATCAGTCAGTGGGAGAAATATTCTCATCTTTAGAAAGGGCTGGCCGTGCTTCTATTATGTTTTGTTTTTATTTTCTGGGAAGTAATTGTAAGAGCAATCTATGCAGAAAGGTACAAATGACTGACTTTGGCCTACTTTAAACTCAATTGAATTAGAAGCCCTCTATAATGTGACATTGCATTTATGGTTGCTTAAATTATGTGGCTGTGTGATGGTCACTGGAATATTATTTGCAGACCGATATTCTACTACAGTGCTTTTGAATTAACAGCTATTGATGAAAATGATCAGACTTTCATTTTCTCTTTGTTTTATATTTTTAGTTTTCACAGTGATAGCCATTGAGATGGGTATGCTATGAACTTGCATAATAATTGAGATTTCAAATTCAGTAAAAAAGTGAAAAGAGAATATGCAAAGAGGAGATAGTTGTAAAGGTCAACATGCAATTTATAAAATTTTGAATATTTACATCTCTCTTTTTTTTTTTAAGGAAGATTAGCCCTGAGCTAACATCTATGCCCATCTTCCTCTCCCTTTTTATTTTTTTTCTCCTGAAAGCCCCAGTACATACTTGAAGATCCTAGTTGTAAGTCCTTCTAGCTCTTCCATGTGAGATGCTGCCACAGAATGCCTTGATGAGTGGTGTGTAGGTCCATGTCCAGGATCCGAACCCACAGACCCTGGGCCACTGAATTGGAGTGGGTGAACTTAACCACTACGCCACCAGGCCAGCCCCTTGTAGACTGTTGTAACAAGATCATTGCAAGTTATGTGCGCTGATACCATGTCTAGTAATGGATGGATGATCATCAACTAGTGTACACACGTTCATTTGCTAGAAACTAGCCCACATCAGGTGTGCTATGTTGTTTACGAAGTGGGTTCACAGTTGAAATGTGGGGTTTTGAGCCAGACTGTCTGGATCCACATTCCCATTCGACTGCTTTCTAGCTAAGGAGCCCTGCGTAAGCTACTCAACCATTCTAAACCTCAGTTTCTTTACTTTTGAAATCTGGCTAATCCCAGCCCCGTTTTGGAGGATTATTCCATGATTAAATGAGGTAATTCATATAAAGTGCTTAGCACAGTGTCCAGTACATATAAGCTATCAACAAATGTTAATTTTAAAGAGATGTGAATCTCTGCAGAAGAAATAAAGAATGCAACAGTGGCCTCTGTCTCTCTGAGGGCCCACACTTGTGACCGCAAGCCTCCTCCTTGATGACGCCTTTGACACCGTCGTGTGCTGGAGCTCGCCACTTTGTCTCCTCTCTGCCCAATTCCGTGTCCAACAAAGTCTGTGTTCAGGGACACAACGGCAGCTCAGAATCAGCCATGGCGGGATTATCTACCCCACAGAAATCAGCAGTTTCTTTAAATCAGGGCTCTTCCACTCCCAGCTGGTGTTAAATATTTACCAGCTCATCTTCCCTACAGAGAACAAAGCCCAAACCTAGAGAATGAGTCCCTGCCCTAGAGCCACCATGTAGCCGGTTAACAAAATACCTGCAGGTGCATCAGTCAGGACGGGTCTGGACATCCTTACTCATGGCTGCATTATGCTCAACTTGCACACACAACTAACAAGTTTCATCGTTTGGTGTCTTATTTGACAGCACACAAGAAGCAGCAAGTTAAAAGAGGCAACGAAGATGTCAAGAATGAGACAGGCAGAGATCTGACCGACTTGAACATTCAAAGACACACACAGGCTGATGTTGTTTACCATGGAAAGAGCCCTGCGCAGCCTCGAGTCCTCTCCTCACAACATTGCACAACTCTTACGTTCACAATGAGTTCCTTGAATTATCAAGGAGATGATATGTGTACTTGTACAACACTTTCGCTTCCTCTGACATGTTAGTGTGAAATGTATTAGTCATAGTCTAGAAGTCAGAATATTAATGTTGAGTGGGATCTTGGTGACCATCAAGCCCAGCAGATTTCAAGTCTTTTAGCCACAGGACAATATTTCAGACGGTCTATTATACAGAAGCCAGACAGTTGAGAGGGGGCAGCTCCCGTTGGGAACAGCACTGACGTTTGGTAGTTGTGCCCTGTCACAGTGGGGCACGTCCCTGTGTGGATGTCCTCCGGCACTCGGAGCTCAGGCTGAGTCTCTGACAGAGAACACTTCCCCACTTCCACGGCTTGGAGGTGAGAACGTAGGTTTATTCAAATCAGCCTCGATGTATCAGGGAACCACGCTCAGCCCAACTCTTACTCTGAGGAAGGAACCACATGGGATGAGGTTCTTGGAGTTACAATGATGGCATTGAGGTTCAAATAGTAGTTTAAGCTAAAGATTGACAATATTGATACCTACCATTTATCTGTCACTTGCTATATGTCAGGCATTTAATCCTCAGGAATTCTATGTGATAATGACCATTTCACATTCCATTTTCAGATGAGCAATCCAGGGCTTGGGAAAGTTAAGAGACTTCCCTAAGCTCACCCAGCTGGTCAGTGGCCAACTGACTTCAAAACTTCTGTCCCGAACGCAATACTCATTTGTTTCCCGGATGTGCTGTATTACCAAAGTGCAGAGTCCTCGAACGTGAATTGCTGAGATGGACAGATCTAGAGGGACAGGGACTGCTGTCAACCTGGAGCACAGAACCAGACTCCACGGTGCCCACAGAATGAGGAGCGTCGTCTGCTCTTTTGTCTTCTCCTTCTCTGACCCTCCTTTTTGCTGAAAAAACACTTGTTTTCATCTACTGCCCTTCAGGTCTGACAGGGCAGATGTGAGTATTTTTCATAAAATGCAGCAGCTTATCTCCCCTCTCGTCTCACCACTCGCTGATGATCCGTAAGGCCCTGAAAGCCATCCTGCCGGCAATATCGGTGCAATAAGTGAAGCTGCTTCCTAAACAGATGGGAATGGGGTTTCTTTGCCACTGGGTGAAATCGCTTTAAAAAGCATCAGCGTCAATGCAGAGGGCAAGTGAACCGCTGCTGCTGGGAGCCCGGCCACATGTAATTCTTGCCGCTTAAAAATCCAATATTGCATTTGCTTCATCACAGGACCTTGTCCAGCAGCTCATTTGAGTCTGTTAACTTAATTGTTCTTTATTAACAAATGGGTCATTCTCTCTGGAAGCAGAGCAAAGCTCAAATGCCAGTTAAATACTTTGATAAATGCAATGCCCTCTTGCACTCTGCTACCTCCCAGAGCATGCTGTGACTGCGCGCACACACACATGGATGCTGAATAAAATGTGCTTATGCAAAAGGGTCCTACCGAGGATTGGATTTTAGAGAGAGCAAGCCGGGAGAAAAGTGCTTGTCTTTACAAGTAAATCCTACTATAGTTACATATATTTCTTTTACGAATGGATGCCAGGCCTATGGTAGAGGTGCCCTTATTCTACAAAATGAGCTAATGTTTCAGCAAGAGAACAATGACAACCATCTTTGGCAAACCTTTGCCGGGAAGTTCTCCTTTAAAACGGAGTGTATTTTCCTCACGCAGTCGTTCTCCCCATTATTGTTATTCATCTCTCATAATTAAAAGAGAGAGATTCCCCATTGTCTTTGTGTATCTTGGCCTCCCTTTCTCCTCCCACCAGCCCCCAACACACATACCCCATCTTCTTAGGTGACATTCTCCTACTTCACCAAACCTGTAACTTTAACAGAGGGTGACAGGGTGACCTTGACGACAGATGTTCTTATGGCAACAGATGGCACTGGCAAACCCGAGAAGCTGCTGCACGCCGTTTCCGTGCCACCTGCGCCTGGTCGGATTGAGTCCATCAATTATCCAGCTGCCCCATTCCCTGCACAGCCAGTGGATGGATTGGCCCGGGAGGTTTGCTGTGTGCACAACAATAGGCAAGGGGCCAGTGAGGACGCCGGTGAGAGGCCCTTTCTCCTCTCTTCTGCCTCCCCCACCGCAACCCCCACCCCATCACTCATCTATTTAATGACTTCAGTGAGTCGAAGGGCTTAAACTGTGAGTTCACCAAATGACCTTTAAAGACAACCAGCCATGAGGGCGGCTCACATGAAAACAAACCGACGCTGCTGCTGCCTCTTACACAGCATATCTTTGCATTTTCTAGTGATTCTGCCACGTCAGAAGCCGCTCTGGGACAGACACTCAAGGTGTAATATGCTCTTTTCTTGTCCCACTTCCAATCTGGCTTCCCTTTCCACATCCTGACCCCACCTTTTCTCTTAATCTTGTGTTTTGTTTGTGCCCAGTTTGAAGAAATAAAGATGACTAGTGGGAGGAAAAGTAAATAATATTAATAATCATCATTGTAACAGCCATGACTTCCTAATCTGTTAGTACGTGAAGGAGGGACTTTATTGAGAACCTACAGTAGCAATCCTTGAGCTTCTTACCAGACTCACTATGGAGAGAGTTGTTCCCATTTTACAGCTGAGGACATTGAGGCTCAGGAATGTTCAGGGACACCCCGGCTCTTGCGATTAGCAAACAGGAGAGCCAAGCTCTGAACAAGGTGAGTGGGCTTTCCAATGCAGGACCATGCTTCTAGCCACCTGGAGAATTCACGATCTGTGTGGCTGGAAACAGTCAACACTGGGAGATGGGTTTGGGCCCCAACTTGCTTTCTTAACACAGGCATCTGGCTTGCCTTCTGTGTTCCCAGCTACTATGATAATTATATAATTTATTAATAAAGCAGCATGCAATCTCCAGTAAGTGGGTCAAGCATAAGTGTAACCTTTTATTATTTTTCATTAGTACGACAGGGTGGTTGAAGTTGGAACAGTTTGGCCCTGCTCTACCCGAAGAAAGCTGGAGTATTGTATGAAATCATCAGTGGACCTTAATCCAGATGGTGGTGTCATTTCTAAGAAATAGCATATGCTAGCGATTATGATACTTAAATGTAATGGTTTTATATCTCTCCAGTGGGCAAAGAAATCGTACAACAGGCTTTAGTCTAGGAATTTTTTAATGTGCTTTAACCCTCCAAAATAGAGTATTTCCACAAAGAAATGCTGTTGATGGAGCTCAGTCTAATAATAAAGGAATGTAAATTTCTGCCTTGTTTCACGTAATAATATGACAGCATCTGGATTTACTACTCTCTGAGTCTGCTATTTTACATAATGTTGCTGAATTGGGGACTATTACACGCTTTTTTTGATTTTAGAAAAATTGTCTTAAAAGTTATTTACACTCATTTTATAACAAAGAGGGCAATATAACTAATTTTGTTCTTAGCGTGATTAGGCATGAGTCATTTCCTAAGAAATGAGTTTAATTAACCAGAGAAAGAGAGTTGTAATAAATCATGAAAGTGGACTGTTACTAAGTGGGGTTAAAAACGTCTTATTTAAAACTGCCAGCAAATAAATCACAAACCCTAAGTTATGTGTTAAAGGAAGGAATTTTCCTGATTTTGAAAATTTCTGACAAAAGAGAAGAAAGAAGAAAAAAATGTGTGGCAAGAGAAGTAGGTTAAATTAGTTGGAATACTTAAGAAAATAATTGCAGTAGGGAGACCATTACGCTAATTCAAGTTCTACCAGTTAGCCATATGACTTTGGAAACTCATCTAATTTCTCTGTACTTTGTTTCTTTCCGTGTACACTAAAGAGACTGAACCCAATCATTCTTGATCAGGGAGTTTGGCTGCCACTAATGTTGTTCTAAAATAACACCAGGTCTCTCCCATTCCAAGTGCATAGTAGAAGTACAATCTTCCACCACTTTGAAGTTAAAGGTGGACGTGTGACTTGCTTCAGGCATGGGGAGTGAGAGCGATGCAAGGGATATGAGAAGTAATGCATGGGATGTGAGAAGTGATGCATGGGATTGAGAAGTGGTGCATGGGATTGAGAAGTGATGCATGGGATTGAGAAGTGGTGCATGGGATTGAGAAGTGAAGTATGGGATGTGAGAAGTGATGCTTCCTTTCAGGAATTAGAGCCAGTGGGCCAACTGCCCGCACCTTAATCCCACCACTGTTATTGTCATATTAGGATGTATGGAGATGAAGCCTCAGTCAATATAGATCTCTGAGTGACCAGGATGATTAATTTCCCTGCTAACCTATACTTTCTGGGTGATATGAGCATGAGACAAACTTTGGTAAAGTGAAGCCATTGAGGTTTGTGTGGTTGTATTTGTCACTGTAGCATAACTAGCCCATCCTATATAACAGATGGGTGGATATCAGATTCATCTAGGGAGATTTTGCAGTAAATATAAGCCAGTGCCCATTCCAGAACTACTGCATCTGAATCTTCTTTTGGGAACTTCAGCTTTATGTGTTTGTAGGAAGCTTCTCTGATGACTCTGATGGATACTCCTGCTTAGGAAACATGAGAGAGTCCATGTACAAGTGGGCCATGAGCAACAAAAGCTTTGGTATAGACTTTAACACATGTTAACCTAATGGTTAAGAATAATAAAATCTTACAACTCCATGTTGCATTTCTGTTTACACAAGCATCTTTCTACTGTTTATCTTACTTGGTAGTTACAACATTAGTAGATTGTGAAGTGTGGCCATAACATCCATCAATGTATGGAGCATTTGAACCATTAATCTGATTGACTGAATAGTGCGTTCCCAGTGTGCATCCCCTCAAAGCTGCCTGCTTAATTGGTGAAGAACTTTACAATAAGGGCAGATCTTTCTCCTTCAAGGGTCTCAGAAGAGCTGCATTTTCCTGTCTGTAAATTTCTTTCCACGGGCAACTGAAGCTTCCTGGCCAGGATCACACTGTTTAAAATATTTTGAGTTTTGTTGGAAAATATGTAGTTCCTATTTCTGGATTTTTCTATACTTATTTTGGGAACCTTCATATTTCTTTCACCCCTAAGGTGTGTGAGAAAGTGTCGTATTTAAAACTGACCTATAGGGCAAATGTCATTAACATATTTGATCTTCAATACCACACTGAGTGCTCCTGAATTTAACCCTGGCTTGCAAACCGAATGCTAAGTTTAACGTAATCTCAAACTAAAACATAACAGCTGGCTCTTTCCTTTTGATAAATTCTTATGTAGTTATTACTGTTTATGTGGGAGGATTATGTACACTTATCCACGTGTGCTGTAAGTAATGCCTAGACATAGCAGATCCCGGCTTTAATACTATCATTAGGGTGCAGATCCCAGAGTGAAACTCTTTGCATCGACATCTTGGCTCCTTCACCTCCTGGCATGTCTCCACTGATAGATCATTTGACTTCCTTAATTCTCACTTTCCACAGTATAAAAATGGTCATACTAATAGGGCCAACCTTATAAAATTGTTGGCAAAATTAAATGAGATAAGCCAGTAGAGAGTTTAGCAAAGAAAAAAAGAGAAAACAGAGAGAGAGAGAAGAAGAAGGGAAGGAGGGAGGGAGAAGGAAGAAAGGAAAAAGAAAATGAAGAAAAAGGATCTGAAAAATTAATTGAGGGGATAAAATAACTTTGGAAAAACTGGGTTAAAATAGACTAACAAATCTTAGCAAGCGACTTCTCAGAGCCTTTAATGTGCAGTATTCATTGTGAGCATAGCCAGGGGTGGGCAAACAAAGGCTCAAGGAAGACTTTCTGGAGGAGATGATACCTGAGCTGTACCTTTAAGGAAAAAGAAGTGAGAGCCAGAGAGAGTATGGAGGAGGGAGTTGGGTAGAGTACGGGCCAAGAGGACGTGTCATGCATGGAGGGGGCAGGGTGAGGCCCATCAGTGCAGAAGGTTCAATGGCTGTGGGGAGCGCACGATGCGAGCTAGTGAGGCCTAGGCCGAGAGAGCGAGAAGTTGGCAAGGACTAGGTTTTAAAGAGCCTTGTTTGGCAGGATAAGAATTTGAAATTTTTGCTTTGTTGGCAATGGGGGAATGTGTCATTGGGACCCCAGGAGGAAACAGATGGAAAGATGTGATTGAGGAAATTGTAATGAAGGGACAGTTTACAGAAGCATGGGCAGGGTTAGAGACACTAACAAGGCCTGGTGGAACATCCTAGGGTCAGCAACAGAGAGGGACAAGAGCACCAACAGCACCGAGCTTCAGACAAAGGGTGGACGGCCCTCCCAGATCCCTCAGAGAGCTCCAGCTGCAGCCCTCAATGGGGGAGAAGTCTTCGGTGGTGGCTCCATAGGCCTTCAGGAGAGGAGCGAACCGCTGACCTCTGCGGCCTGGTGAGGACGGAGGGGAAGAACCTGCCCACCTCCTCCCAGCCTCCAGCGACAGAGCACAGGGCAGACAGCATGTCTGCTGGCAAACAGAAGGTCCAGCACAGCAAGAAGAGAAGTAACGTGGTCTGACCTGAATTTTAGGTGAGTCTCCCAAGCAACTACGAGGAAAATGGATTGTGGAAAACAGGAGACTAGAAAGTAAGACCTACACTCACATCCACACAGAGACAATGAATGTCTGGGATGGAGACATTCTGTGAGAGACTGAAAGGGAAGGACAGATTTACAGGAACATTGGGACATCAAAGTTTGTGACTGGCTATGGTTAGTGGAGAAGAGAGATGCCTCGAGGTCGGTTCCCAGGTTCCTAGCTTGGATGGTAAAGGGTGAAGTGATGTGAATAACTAACACAGTAAACGCAGGAGGAGAGGTGAGTTTGGGGGGGCTTGAGGAATTCCATGTTGAATCTGGAGTTTGAGAGGCCTGAGGAATGTTCGTGCTGTGATTTGTCACTGGTGTTTCCATACAGGTTTCTCACTCCGAGTGAGAACACCAGGCGCAGGATGCAGATCTGCTGGTCACCAGACTCTACAGTGACCTGAACTGTGAAAGTGGATGACATCCCAGGAGGCAGAGCGATGGTGGAGTGAGTCGAGAACACCAGCATTTGACGTCTGAGTCTCTCTGTCCTGCTCTCGGGGACCCAGACACACTCTCAGCTCAGCTCTTCATCACCCATCACCTAAATATCCAGCAAGAGATTCTCCTTAAAGTGATGGCGTTGGTCTGTTCCAGGAAGTGACAGAGAGTTTATTTTCTGGGTCTCTGGGCCTGTCAATGTCTCCTGTTGAGACAGAATGTATCTTTATTGTAGATTTACTGCCCTTTGAAAACTGAACTGATGATTTTGTACAGACCCAGGTTGCCTAGATGAGACAAATACTACATAAACATGGCCTCTTTGTTTGTTAGTTCCTAAGCCACATGAGTTTTCAAAGCACACCTCTCACAAGTCCCGATTGCACAGAATAGCTGCGTGGAGCCCCCAAAAGGGGCCATCGGGCTCCACTTCTCTCCCTCCCCACTCCCGGTCTCCCCATGCTAACAGCAGCTCTTCCCATCCTCCGGCCCGGACAGTGTCCCCACGGGACACACGCAAGCAATTATGGTAACAGCAGCCACAGGCTGGGTAACCTGTGCAAGCACAGCTTCCTCAGAATCTTGCTTCAGATGATGGAAAATGAGCAGTCTCTCACGGACACAATCATATATGATAGATACATTATTGACAGATAGATGATTGATGGGTGATAGATTGGTAGATGATAGATTAATAGGTGATAGATGATAGGTAGTTAGAGATGGATGATAGATGATAAACAGATAGGTAGATGCAGTTAGAGACTGATGTATATGTGTATATCACTCACGGATGTCTACACAGATGCACACGAGATCACACGGGTGCATGTGCACGTGTACACACATACAAGCTCGTAGGTGGTTGCACAGGTGCGCATGTGTCCACATGCACATGAGTGTGGACACGTGTGTATGTGTCATGTATGCATGTGAGTGTGTGCTGGTGCCTTTGAAAACAAGAGAAGAGGAAAAATGTCCCTGTCCTCCCACGACAAAGAGAAGACAGTAAAGGGTTAAAGCAATCACTTTGGAAACCGTTTTCCGAAAAAGCTGCACCCTGAATTAATTTTGGCTGGTAATCTATGTCGGGTTAAATAACACCTCATTATTCTGTAACACAGCTGAGGCATCTCCAAATGTTTATCTTGCTTTGCACCCCGTGCCTTCTGGTGCGCTCGAGCGCCAGCACTCCTGGCTCCTGCTGGACTTCATTCTCACTATTTTTGGACTGGAGCTGCTGGTTCCAGGTGATTTAATAAATTGCTTTTTTTTTTTTTGGTGTTCCTTTTAACTTACCCATCTGCTCAACACATGCGTAACTTGCAATCTGTCGGCAGTTTACAGAAAGACAAACTGTCAGAGCCGCGTGCATTTGACAACTCTGCTCCCAATTAGATTAGTGGTAATTTTAACAGATTTCAGGGCAGTGGAGAAGGGGATGGCATGTTATTAAAGCAACGCTTCTGACAGACCCGGGCACATATGATTTCAATGTAAATTATTGTAAATGCTTTAATTAAAACTAGAGGAAGATTTACCCTTTTAAACGGTAAGTGATGGCAAGACAAATTTAAGAGGAAAGAGACTGACGGAGTTTTGTAGCTGGTTTATGTTCTGTGAGGCAGTGCAGCAGTTGAGACGTCCGTGATCCACGGCAGTGACGTGGGGCCGAGTTAATTATGCATCGCTTCCTCTCTGTGGCAGATGTGACTCAACCCACGAGTACAGGATCCAGAGCCTGGAACTCTCTGTGAAAATCTCAGCTCAGGCTTCTTTTGGAGCCATGAGGAAATTGCCAGAATCTGTTTAGCATGTTAAATATATGCATAAGAAAAAAATCTTGTTTTTGGCTCTTTGTTTCTTGTGTGTTTCACTGCAGCTGCTTCTCTCCTCATCTGAAGCCAGCACCGCAGCCTCCGTATTCCCACCCGACTTCCAGTCTAACGCCCTGAAGCACAGACACCAATGTGCACCACTTGCTCGGTGAGGCAAACCTGGGAATCACGCACCTCCGGTCGCTGCACAGGAACCCTTCTCACCGGAAGGCGCCCTGTGTATAATTTAAATGGGCCGCAACAGTCGCAAGTCACCATGCAGAGCATCGCTGACAGGATGCTGGCGTCCTGGAAGGAGGCCCTAGAGAACCAAGGACACACAAGGGTGGAGAGAGTCCTCTGAGGGAGCTGACAACACGCATGATTGATTCAGCCATAAATCTGACCATTGGTTCAACGCCTTCCATTTGTTCTTAGACAACACTGGGCGTTCTATTATTGAAATCACCAATACATTAATTAAGGTTTGATATTCTCTGAACATAATTGCATAGAATTCTTTTACATGCACGTTTCTTAGTCACTTGGGAAGGGTGCACCATTTTATACGTGGGCCTTTGAGCTGAGAGGTGTCTGCCCTTGTAGAATTATTGAAAAGACTGGAAGGTTCTTGCTACCCTACATGTAGCTAAGGCTTCCTTAGTTTTTCAAATTGTTTTTAAGTAGGTTGTTGCCTCACGTCTTTAAGGGCATCTTTGAGGCATATTGTTGCCACACTTGAATTGGGTTGCACCTGGCTGGGCTGGATCCTGATTAAACGTCTGCAGCAAGCTGAACTTTACCTTATTCTCTGTTAATGACACGTGAGAAGGGCATGCCTTCACATTTCCAGGGGAAGAAGTTAGTAGCAGGCTTTCTGAAGACTCCGCACCATGCGTTTGGAGGATGGTTTGATGTGTGTGTGTTGGATCGGGCAGAGATGGCATCTTGAGAGTGATGGAAGCTGCTAAAATGCTGAGTCAAGTTCAATAAACAGCAAACTTCCCCACTAACCGCACCCCACTAAGCCCTCTGGAGCCTTTCTCCGAATTTCAGACTCTTTCTTAAACAAGAGTTTTTTCTTCCTTTTGTTTTCATTTCTGATTTCCTTTTTTGTAACAGAAGAAAGAACATAGTCTTTGAAATCCACCAGCTTCTGATAGGAATTTATCAGGAGCCCCTCAGTGAATCACTTCCAGCAACCACTATCATCTTTCCGAGCGTTGGGTTTTTAGTCTGTGGGCGTAATAACCAGCAGCTACATTTCAGAAATCTGGGCGTTAGATCAGATAATGCACTGTGGGCGTCTGGAGTACAGTTAGTGCATCACACATACAAGTGCCCTGCGGCCCTCTCCTCTGGTTTTACTGAGGCTTTCACACTATTGTGTGTTGTGTGTCTGCTTTTCCTTGTGGATGAAGAAGTGCAGAGTGGAATGGGAGCTCATTCTTCCCCTCTTCCAGGCGGGAATCACAGCCCAGAGGGT
Organism: Equus asinus; assembly: GCF_041296235.1. Classification (NCBI taxonomy): domain Eukaryota; kingdom Metazoa; phylum Chordata; class Mammalia; order Perissodactyla; family Equidae; genus Equus; species Equus asinus. Next base: position 211,261 of record NC_091805.1, on the reverse strand, counting down.
TTATCCTCTCAGGCTACAGATATATAATAACTCAAGGCCAATATGAACTCAAAAGCAATATGAACTTGAATAAAGTGCAACTGACCTGTTGTTTCCCCCCGTATCCCTGGTGTACTAAGGAACTTGGGGTATAAAAAATTCCATATTTTTCGAGCCAGCCCTGACAGCCTTGTGGTTAAAGTTCAGCGTGCTCTGCTTTGGCAGTCTGGGTTCAGTGTCCGGTCGTAGAACCACACCACTCATCTGTCAGTAGCCATGCTGTGGCAGGGCTCACATAGAAGAATGAGAAGTACTCACAACTAGAATGTATGACTATGTACAAGGGCTTTGGGAGAAAAGAAAAAAAAGAGAGGAAGATTGGCAATAGGTGGTAGCTCAGAGTGAATCATTCTTAGCAAAAAAAAAAAAACCAAAAAACCCTAATTAAAAACAAAAACCCCATATTTTTAATTTGTCTGATCCTTTAATCTGCTCTGAGCTGCCTCAGTCTCAGTTGCTGGGCTTGCTCCTCATCCAGGGTGGTCCCCTGAGAGCCTAACACTATCTGGAATATTCGGGACAAGCATCCTGGTCTTCAGTCCACCTTAGTCACCTTGAAGGCTTAGAGTCCTGGACTATGAGGTCCTCCACAGTCACAGAGCTCTGTCACTGTTATCCGAAAGTTGGTCATGGGTCTTGGCTCATGTGAGCACCGAGATGCCTCGTGCCCCCTTCCCTCTGAGATATGTACATCTCCCAGCTGTCATGAGAGAGGAACGCAGATCCTGGTCCCCTGTTTCCTGGAGAACCCAGAACTCAGGGGCCTCATCTGACAGCTTTGGATTCTGGGGCTCCAAATCTCCCCCCAGCTCTTCACCTACTAAGTTCTTTAACTCAGGATCCCAGGCCTTAGTTAAAAGTAATAGTTGTAATGAAGTATCTTACTTCTGCCCTGAGGACTGGGAAAGTGTCAGCTTGCCTGCTGGACTAGCTGAGAGGAACGGCCGTGAGTCCTGCTTTGTCTTTCTGATTCTTCTGCAGGGGGGGAGAAGGAAACAAAAATACAAGATTCAGTAATCACCTCATCCCCTGTGGATGGCAGCAAGGACTTGGGAGAAACCCTTTTATGTATGGTAAAGATGGACCTTTAAATGTCACTAAATGGAATATGATATAAAACCCTTATGGACTTCCCTAAAGTCAAGAATGAGAATGCTGAGTATTAAAATTCCTCGGTGTCTGAGTAAAGTAATTTCACATTTCTTGAGCACTATATCCTAGTAGCTAAGAACACAGACTCTTCCCCTGGTTCAAGTTCAACCACTTACAAGCTGTGTAACATTTGGTAAGTTTCCTTATTGGCAAAATTGATGTGATAACTAGTACCTGCATGAATGACTGGCTTGAGGATTAAATGAGTTAACATACCCAGGCGCTTGGCGCATGGTAAGACCCAACAATCTAGCTGGCATCCACGATGAGTTGGAAGACCTGAGCTGTGGATCCTGCCCTGGCCTGTCAGCAGAGCCCGCATCCTGGGCATGTGATCAGTGCAGGCACACAGTGCTCCACAATCAGAAGGGCCCCTTGCTTGGGGTTTAACGCTTTGTGGTCACCTTCTTGAAATCCTTAATAATTTATCTCTGAATTTGTGTTTTAAGTTAAGTCTGGTGGACAAGGGAGCATGTGCCCTGGGCTTAGAGCATCAGATCGCACGTGGCCCCACTTCCAACCACCTCCTAAGATGGGTTCTTGGCCACATATTACCCACACCCATGGCACCCTGAACATGCCCATCTTTCCCCTCCTCCCTGCCCTCACCCCAGGTCACCTTCTGCTCTCACCAGGACCTGGATGTGGATGAAGAAGTTGGGTTGTGCCCCTCATGGCATCGTGGGCAGGGCATAGCCCTCCCTAGGCTGGCACTGTCTCAGTGTATTTGCAAGAAGACTCTTCAGTGGTGAGCCTACTCTAAATCCAGGTACTGAACACGTCCCAGAAGGGAAGTTGCACCTCCTTGGGGGTCACATTTCCACGATGGGTTGGAGCAGTGGACATTTAGCTGGCTGGCAGGAGGTGGGGCCAAACTACAGGTGGGCCCCCTGGCCCCTGGGAGGGTGTGTACTCACCCTGAGTGACACTGTGCTGGGGGGAGTGCAGCATTAACCAGCAAACATTAGGGCAGACTGAGGACACAGAAGAAAGCAAGACTTTACTATTTAGTACCTTTAATGGTACTCCTTTTCTGCTTTTTTGAACAAGGGACCCAATATTTCCATTTTGTACGGAGCCCACTAATTATGCAGCTGACCCTGCTTGTCAACCGTGTGCTTTGGGCAAATCATCTAACCTTTCTGAGCATTGTTTTCCTTGCGTGTGAAATGAAGATAAATTAGATTTTCCCTCCCTAGTCATAGGGTTTTTTATGAGGAGGACATGAAATAAATGTGAAAATGTTTGTAATTTGTAAAATGCATTCAGATATGAAGTATCGTTATTATTTTCATTATAAGGCAGTATAATGCATTTATTTCATTTTATAGTTTTACACCTCCACTGAGATTAGAAAAGTGATGGAACTAAAATATATTGTATTTAGAATTTTTAGAGTTCAAAGAGCATCATCATATCTTTTGCAATAATAGGCTACAAAATTTGGAAAAAGAGTCATGGTTCTAATTTGTTCTTTTTTGAATATGGAAAATGGAAATTAGAGGGAAAATGTACTTTCATAAATGGGAAGAGTGATCTGAGGCTCCCACTAAGTGGTGCAGCTTCTCCACAGATTTCTCTGAAGCTGCTCATTTTATTCCGTGTTTCTGCTCTGTAGCCTTCTCATTATTACCACTGTATCACATTCCATGGAAGTTCTGGGCAAAATGAACTCAAATGTATATCTCAGAAAGTAAATAGAAACAGCTGTTAAAACACAAGCCCTTCCCCCCATATATGGCATATAAGATGATTATGAAAAACATGGAATTATTTTTTGGAAATGGTCACCTATTACACAAAACAATATTTTTTATTTAAATGAAAGAATAAGGGATGCTTCAAGCAAAACAAAAAACTCAAGGAAAACCATTCAACAGTCAGATGTGAGGGCTGTGTAGCAAAGACAATTTACCACCCTTTCAAGAATGGTTGCTCTTACTCTTTTAACCAAAATAGAATTGTATTATATATAGCATTTTCAGCTGTTTTTCGCTGATGTCATAATACATCAATATGTGATACTAAATACTCTCACAACATAATTTTTAAAGGTTGCAACGTGGTTGGTTATACAGATGTGCACACGTGGTTGGTTATGCAGATGTGCACCAATGCACTTAACCAACCCCCTGCTTTAGTTGCCTTCTTTTTATTTGATTATTATTATTTTTGTGATTATAAAAAGCACTACAATCAACATTCTAGTATACGCACCTGTGTGCATACCTCTAGTTATTTCTTATGCATGTGGTCCCAGGGGTGGAATTTCTAGGTAAACAATATGGGCAATTTTTAAAGATTTTTCTAAATTTTTGCGTGCAGAAATGTTGTACTAATTTATACTAACTTCAGCAGCATATGATTATATGCGCCTAGTTACTTTAAATTACGATGTGTTTTGTTTTTGTTTTAAATAGCATTATGTCAGTTGTCTCTCTTCCTTGTGTTTTATTCTCAAAAATTGTTGGAAGGCAAGCCATGGAATGTGACCTTTCAGTCAGTCTCCAACGGTAAGAGTTATGTTCTCTCATGAATAGTAAGTGAATCCATAACCTGGAGACAACTCTTCAACATTTTCCTTCTAGATGTGCCAGGGGACCCTCTCCACAGAATGAAGCATCATCCAACATGTTTAAATATTTCCATGAAAAAGCATATGTGGCACAGTACGAAAAAAATGTTTCTAAGTAAAGGCATTTAACAAACTGTTATAGGCTGAATTGTGTCCCCCTAAAATGTGGATGCTGGAGTCCTAACCCCCAGCAACTCAGAATGTGACATGATTTGGAGATAGTGCCTTTACAGAGGGAATCAAGTTAAAATGAGGCCATTTAGAGTGGTCCTGATCCAATATGACTGGTGTCCTTACAAAAAGGAGAATCTGGAGACAGAGGCACAGAGGGAAGATGTTGTGAAGACTCAGAGAGAAGATGGCCACTGACAAGGCAAAGAGAGAGGCCTGGGACGCACCCTCCCTCCAGCCTCAGGAGGAGCCCACTATCCCCATGCTTCCATCTCAGACTTCCCGCCTGCAGAACTCTGAGAGGTAAATTTCTGTTCTGTAAGCCACTCAGTTGGTGATGTTTCATTGCAAAAGTCCTAGCAAATAATACACACAACAAGTTTAACTTTATTGAAGGGGTGAAAATTGTCTCAGGTTTTAAACATATCATTGTTTGCATCAGACTTTTAAAATAAATTATTTTCCCTCTGAACATTTTCCCCGTGGAGTTTTCCTTGATTCTAAGGCACTCCATCTTTCTTTCATTTTCATTGTCTCTGAAATTGGAGTATCTTCCAACTGATGCTAATTCATTGTTCATTTGGATGCACCTTTGTATTCTTTTATATTGATCCATAAATTGAGTGCATCTTACAATTAACAGCATCTTAAGCTCAGTGAAATCCAATATGTATGTATGTATATGTAGATATCAATTCATTTTAAATCATCAGCACTGATGGAGCATTTTCTACATGTCAGGCATCAAACTAGACACTAGATGTACAGTGAAGGAAGGACACACACTCACTAGGGGATGAGGCAAGAGAAAGGAGAGAGATTAGCAGAGCCAACAACAAAGCGAACAACTTGAATGTGATTGCGGTGCCTGCCTGGTGCCGTACGGGGCATAGAGAGTGGAGCCACTAATGTTAGAGATCGATTGGAAGAAATTTTCTTGATGAAGTGAGTTGAGAATATGTGTTTTAAAGGGTTAACAAGGATTTTCCAAGTAGACAAGGTGTAGTCAGGGGACTGGAGGGTTGAAGGTAAGAAATAATTTAGAGTATATGTTCCAAAAAGAAGAAAACGCTTGAGTGAGGACAAGAAGCCACATGGCATATTTAGAGGACCTACATGGCCTGGAACATGGTGAAGCACAGAGAAGCAAAGGTGGGTAGAAACTAAGCAAGGAAGAACTTGCATTTCACAAGAAGATCAGAGCAGAGTGTGGAATTTATAAGGCAGTGGCTTAGTTAGGCGGCTTCAGATTGTATAAACGGAATACCTAAATCAAAGTGGCTTAAATGATATGGATTTACTATCTCATATAACAAGGAGTCAGGGGCAGACAGTTTGGGGTTCATTAATGTAGCAGGCCAATAGTGTCAAGATTCTAAGTCAGTTTCTCCATGATTCTCTTGGGTTTCTCTAAAGAACACCAGGAGTCTGCTCAGATCTAAGCCTCACTTGCCCAGATGCTATGAATACAAGAAAAGAGGTTTTCCTTTAGTGCCTCTCTGTTTACATGGAGGATGACCTTTATCAAAAGCCTCCTGGTGGATTCCCATTTGTCTATTGTCAACAGAACTGGATCACGTGCCCTCTGTGAACAATAACCTCAGAAGCGTGTTATCAGCATGTTGGCTCTGGGGATGTTTTCATTCCTTGAATAAACTTCTGCCCATTACCTGGGAAAAACTGGGGTTTGGATACCAAGGAAGAAGAAGAGAATTGGCCCAGTGGTATCTGCCATATTTCAAAACTTCTGAAATTAAAAACAAAGTTAATAAGATTTTACTCTTCACCGTTGGGCTCAGTGTAATCTAGAATTTAGAAGCTCATTCACTCAGTCATTCAGTCATTCTCTTAACAGATATTGTTCAAGCACTCCATAAATGCTAGGCATGGCAGTAGGAGTAGAGGAAGACAGAGATGAATCAGAGAGAGAAAGAATCGCTCACATAGAAGAGCCAGGACTGGGCCCACGATGAAGCAGAGAAGCTGAGGCTAGCACGGGGCTGGTGCGCCATGAGGAGAGCGGTGGCTGTCGTACAGAAGGTGCCGTCCTACGCAGCAGCCCACTTGAGACAGGTTGCTGCCACACCTCACAGCTCTTCACTGACTGCCATCCTGTTGGTAGTTTGAAATTACCCATGGTGGAACAATTTACCCCAAGGAAATTGGCAAACTTGCAAATCAGAGCTTTTAAATTTTTTGTTTTCCCTCAGAGAGCCCGTTGCTGCCTATTCTCCAGCCCACTGCTGGAGACGGGGGTACAGGGCAAGAACAGGTTTTCAGGGGGGAAAGGTCAGTTATCCTGAACTTATCTTCCCGTCAAACTTCACCACTTATCAAACAAACAAATGAATAAAGTCAAGTTTGAATTGACTGGCATTAAACTTAATTGACATTAAATTGAAGTGCTGACATTAAACATTCATAAAATGCTCTCCAAACTTTTCTCTGCTGTTCTGTTGACTCTGTACCTCTGTGTGGTTACGGGGTTGTGCAAAGACTAAGACGGGAAATCATGACAATCCCTGGGGAAGTCTTCAAAAGAAAGTATATTCTCCCCAGGTTTCCTACCCAATTTGGCAAAACAGGTGTCCTGGGTTTCAGAAGGCATATTGCTCAGGAGATGTCTTCCTGCCCCTCAGCTGCCTCTATATTTACAGCCTCCCCTACGCACAATCTCAAACTGCAACCTGCCCTGTGGCAAGATCTCTCTAATGCTTTTCACAAACAGCTCTGAGTGCCATCTGCACACCAAGAAGCCTCCTAGGGCTTCAAGCTCATCTCATCCACCTCAGCCTTCAGACAGGTCCTCTCTGAAGCCAGTTTCCTGGAGAAAGTAGAGAAGCTCATCTTGTTCTGAAGACCATAACTTGCCTTCATTAACCTGCAGTATGGTTAACAACAAAATACGAAATTCCTCCCTAGGTCGACTTAAATCTCACATTTTAAAATTCAATCTCTTATCTGCTGCCCAGTGGGGATTAGAAAACAGATGGTGGCCGTCCTTAGTGTGAGAGGCGTTTAGACAGATGAACCTCCTTTTCTGAAACGTTTTGGGCAAATTAAATTTTATAAAATGAATTGATTTCTATTGGGGATATCTCTTTTGTGAAGGAGAATCTGTTTGGAAGGCGAGGAATCCTCTTGTGGAGTGATTGATTATCCTCTCATTTGGGTTTTGTAAACATCAGTGTTCAGATATTGGGTTTTCTTGAACCAAGGCTGGTGTCTGCGTTTGAAGATCCATCATTAATCATCTTCACAGGCTGAGTAATCTCTGTTCTTTTACGCCTTCCTCAGAGATATCATTTTCTTACTATTTTATCATCTGTCTTTCTAGATGCAAGCCCACATCTATAGATTCATTAACAATTTTGACTGACTTGATATATTGCCAGTGAAAGAAAAGCAAATACACAGGCGATGATTTTGTAAAGGACTTGACTATTTCCTCAGACTGACCTGGTTGGTCAAATCAATCACAGCAATCCAATCAGCCTATAAGAGAAATAAGATTGTTAGCGCCTGCAAACATAGCTTTCCTACCTGCCACACAAGAGGGGCCGAACAAAAAGTGGACACCAGCCTTGCGGCAAGGAAAGGGTTTTTATTTCAGGTGACATCAGCCGGAAGACAAGAGTGAGCCCTCAAATTTGTCTCATTTCACCTCAACTCCCTGAAAGAGGGGAGGTGAGGGGTTTTAAAGGTTTGTGAGGAATGTGGCTGCTTGTAGATGGGGTTGGGGGGTCATTGGCCTTGCTGGTGGGAGCTTTCCCACCAGCCTGCCTTTGGCCTTGGGAGGCTGTGTGTGCAGGGAGGAGGAGGAGCTGATAAGGAATCCAGGTGGGTGACCTTGTCTGTCTCAGTGGTGGATGGTGGATTCTAGAACCAGGGAGCCAGGGAGGGAACCAGGGAGGGAGCAGGGAAAGAGTGCTTTGGTTTTAACCTCATATGTGCTGGGAACTGATTTTAGGGCTGACATCAATATTACCTAACAGTTCACAGTCTTTTGTGTTTTTCAAGCACACCACCTCACCGGATTCCCACATACATCTGTGGGATGAACAGGAAAAGTATCATCAATTGCACTTTCTGGTTGGGGAAGTTAATATAAGCACATGAAGACAGACGTACTCTGAGAGCAGCTTAAGTCATAGCCAAATTGGTGGATCAATTATATATCAGACACTGTTCTCAGGAGCACATTCATTTTCAAACAAACACAAATTATTATCATTTACACTTTACAGATGAAGAAACTGAGGCTGCGGGATGTAAAACAACATTCGTATGTTTACACAGCTAATGTATAAGAGAACCAGCATTCAAACCCAGCTCTGTCTGACTCCAGGTGTGAGAGCAGCAGGCAGTTTGACTAGAAGCCAACAGTCCGGCAGCAGCTTCCCGATCTTCCAAGTGCAGCTAAGGTGATGTGAGTCTGGAGTCCACACGGGCTGTGGCGGCTTCAAGACACCTGAATGAGGATGAGATAGTCAGACCCTGGAACCAGCATGCGTCCGTGATGATGCTCCAGCTTCTTGGTAATAGCAGCAGTCACAGCTCTCGCGGAAGGCCGATTGTATGACGGTTTGGGGGAGTTGTTCCTATGGACCCACCCCTTGCACGATGTTGTGAGCCCCTAGTTTTGAATACTGAATCACTTTCTATTAAAAATAGAGTAGTTTCTGTTGTCTGCAACTGAATCCCAGAGGTTAAGAAATCTAATACTCTCTTCATATGTGTACCCAGGCAAGGCCTACAAAAGCTTTAATCTTTCCACGTTAGTGAAATTTGAATGTTGTTTTAGTCTCTCAGACTGGTTCAATTTGAATATGAATGAACTGCCTCCTCTTGATTTCTGTGGTTTTGAGTAGAGGTGTTTGAGCTTCAATCATAAACACAATAGGAATGGTTAGAGGATTGGGCAAAGGGGCGTTACTCTCTCTGGAGTGTGACTGCTGGTGGAAGGGCAGCGATTATTTGTGGAGATGAGGTAAATCTACAGGCAGGAGACAATAGCCTGGGGCGAGTCTCTTGAGTGAAGTAAGTGTGTAAACGAGAAAACAAGGGGCAAAACTAGTCTATGACGTTGCCAAGCGCCAAATGAGATGAAAGATGAGGAACGAATTAAGGCAATTGTTTGGAAATGTCAAGAAATGTTTGTTGAGCACTCGCTGAGCAACATGCCGGCTGCCGAGGCTAAAGTGGTAAAATGCACACTGGATCCTTGTTCTGGTGGGTCAACAGTCCAGCAAGTGCATCTCATGCACAATGGCTGCGTCGGTCATTAAGCTCCCAGAGTCTTTTCTGCCACATGCGAATCACCCACTCCACTATTTCCATGTCCTGAATTTGCCATCTTGAACCACAGTTCATTGTGTTCATTTATGTCTTCAATACATTGAGATCAAGATGAACTCAGGTTTTCTCTCCCATCATGTTGTCCAAGTTATACTCCTGTGTAGATGAGAAAGTTCTCTCTAAACTAATAAGCAGATTCAAAATCCAGTTAATGTGATGAATTGAGCAGACAGAGGTGGGCTAATCACCTTCAACTACCTTCCAACTCCCCAATACGAACAGTGGAAAGGAAGGATAAACTATAAATGATACATTTAAAATACGTAGATGAGCTAGGGGGTGTCAAGGTAGGATCTGGGATTCTAATTTCTTTATGAGGTTAGGGGACCTCATGCACAGAGCACAGTTGGAACTAGGCTCCCTACTAGTTGTAAGTAATGGATTATCCCATTTGAGTGCTTATGTCTAGAAAATTCCCACTTAACTGTCCAGCTATCCTGGAAACATATCATATGCTTTGACCTGTGAGTGAAAAAGAATTACCTATTAAATTTCAGAGCCCCAGGCTTGTGCAGGATGTGGGTGAATTTGCACACTTCTAGTAGGCAAAACCCCATCTGAGAAATAATGGGGGAGAAGTGTAAAGTCTGGAAAACCTACAGAATCAGGTAGAGGCAAGTGGAAACCTGCCCCACAAGTTATGTTTCCACAACTCAGAGCACAGTTGTGAAAACCAAGCAAGACAATTTTCACTGAAAAATAATTTATGGTTTATAAAAATGGTAAAGAATATAAGGAAATATACCACCACAGGAGGGGATCAGCAGATCCAATAAGTGAGAAGAATTCTAAACAAACATCAGGAAATAATAAAATAAATTGAAAGGAACATTAAAGTAAATATTTCAGTTATGTTCCAATAATATTACAAAGGAATGATGCTAACAATAGGGGGAACTGGCTGTGGGGTATAGAGGAGCTCTTTATACTATCTTTGCAACTTTTCTGTAAATTTAAAACTATTCTACAATTAAAAATTTTATTTTAAAGAAGAATGGACAGAGTCCCTCAGCCAATAATAAAACAATGAAAAAAAAGCACAAGCAAATTAATAAAACAAAATTAAAATTCTAGAAATAAAATTAACAAATAAAAAATTTAAAATTTGTTACACTATAATTAGACAGTTGAGAGAATTAGTCAACCTGAAGAGAGATCTCAGAAAAGTATCCAGAAGGGGCCAAAAATAAATGAAAATACAGAAATTGTGAAGGATATATTAAGAAATATGGAAGGAAGAAAGAGAAGCTACAACATACGCTAATTAATTAGAATTCCAAAGGAAAAGAGTAGAGATGAGGAAAGACATATTTGCATAGTTAATGGCTGAAAGTTTTTAATAATTAAAGAAACATAGGAATCTTCATTTAGGTATTGCAGAGGAGTAAGACTACACAATGTCTTAAAAAGAGGACGTAAAATCTACCAAAGAGAAAATGCATGTTGTCCATAAAAGAACAATATGATTTTCAATTAATGATAATAGAAGCTAGGAGATAACAGGTTTCATGCAAAGGAAAAGCAACAAGAACCTAGAATTCTATACCCAACTGTATTAATCTGCTAGGTTGCCATGAAAAAACACCACAGAATGAGTGGCTTTGTTTCCCCTGAGTTCTGGAGGCCGGGCGTCCACCATCTGGGCGTCATCAGAATTGGTTTCTCCTGAGGTGTCTCTCCTTGGCTTACAGATGGCCATCTTCTTGCTGCACGGCCTTGCCTCTGTGTGTGTGCACTCCTGTCTCTTCCTTTTCTCATAAGGACACCCGTCATATTGGATCAGGGCCCGAACCGTATGATCTTATTTAACATCAATTACCTCTTTGAAGGCCCTATCTCCACATAGTAACATTCAGGTTTAAGGCTTCAACAGATGAATTTTGATAAGACCAACTAAACAACTATCAAGAATGGGAGTGAAATGAAGATTTTCAGAAATATAAAGGCTGAAAATATTTTCCATATACATACCCTCATTTAAAGAACTACTGAAAAAGATTCTTTACTGAGAAGGAATCTTAGAAGGTAAAACAGAGATGCAAGAAACAAAGGTGAGCAAAAGAAATCCCTCAGACATGTTGGTAAATCTAAGTAAGAATTGACTCTAACGAAGAAAAAAAGACTAATAAAAAACAAAGCAAAAATAAAATGCTGGTTCTGGGGCCGGCCCCGTGGCTGAGTGGTTAAGTCTGCGTGCTCCACTTCAGCAGCCCAGGGGTTCGCTGGTTTGGATCCTGGGTGCAGACATGGCACCACTAATCAAGCCATGCTGTGGTTGTGTCCTACCTGCCACAACCAGAAGGACCTTCAGCTACGATATACAACTATGTGCTGGGGGGTTTTGAGGAGAAGAGAAAAAAAAAACCTTGGCAACAGATGTTAGCTCAAGTGCCAATCTAGGAAAAAAAATAAAGTGCTGGTTATAATGTGTAAAACGGGAGAGGAGAATTCAAACGGAAGAGAGTCTTGATCTTATTTGAGGATGTGGCTGTGGAGACTACTGGCTGCCTTTATCGTATCCATTTTTCCTTTTTCACTAGTTAAAAAATATACATCCAGTTTGCAGTGTGAACATCTAAAGTTTCACATTTCTCACTGCCTCTTGAGGCTGGGTGTTCTTACGAGTTAGTATCTCGTCAATGAAAAGTAAATACTGTGTGCAACATGTTTGGGTGATTTCTTAAGGGGATGTGATTCAAGGAGGTGGAAAATCACCTTTGCTTCCCCCTCTTCCTCCTTATTTGTGGAATATGGGAATGATAACCCAAGCCCCAGCAGCTGTACTGGATAATGAACCGATGCTGAAGACAGAAATCACACCATAGGAAGACAGAGCAGAAAACAGAAATGTTCTGAGTGCCCAGTGACCATGAATCTGCCATATTAGCCCTACGGTGCCCATTTCTGAAATTACTTTATGTGATACATAAGTAAACTCATGTTGTTTCAGCTGCTGCTATTTTGGATTTTCTCTTATATGCACCCAAACAAACTTAACTGATAAACAGAGGAGGGAAACACGTAGATTAACTTTCTAATTTTAAATATACCTGTTTACAGGGAACAATTAAAATAGTAGAAATAATATGCAAAACTTCTAAACAGTAGAATTGATGTAAAAATGTTGGTGGGAGGTGCTTGGAGTATTAAAAAATGTGTTTATTAAAGTCAAATATGCATATAAAGAGTTCTAATAAAATTTTTTTATGAAATGTAAGCATGGAAGAAGCAATATATTCAAATTATGCTATTATTTTATACAATATATAATTTAAAAATATGTGTGTAATTAAATTCATAAATTAAATATGTTATTCTGCCAAGAAAAACATACCAAAGCCGAGTCAGCCCCACTTTTTATCATAGTCCAGGATCCGCTCATTTCTCTCTTGAACACATGTATTTCCGTTACCGTACTGCGCCGACCTCCTTGCTTGTTCTTATGCCCGAGTGTGACTTACCTGAGTTCTTCTGGAGTGACTCTGAGGGCAGGTCTATGGCTCACCCAACTGTTGGTCAGATCTACTATTTTGTATCTGTTTCTAGAATTCAAGCTCTCAGCCAACAACACTCAAGTTTACAGGACCTGGAAATAAGTGTTCAGTTTCAAGTGAGTCATGACGGTGCTAAAGGAACAGGCTGTAGACTCAGAATAATTTAAGCTTGAATCTAAAGAGGGATGTGACGTATGTTAGAGGTTGGGAATAAAGGGTGTCCAATAGAAATAAAGACAAAAAAGACTTTAATAGATAATTACAAGAGCAGACAACCAAAGGACTAAAGTGCTTATAAAAATACGTTCAACCTCTTCAGAGATTTTTAAAACTACAAATCAAAAAATAACACAGGCTGTCTTCTCCCCTCTCAGACTGGGGAAGGTTAAAAAGATTGCTTCGGTTTGTTCTGACACGGTGTGGGATGCGGGCTCTCCATCCCCGGCAGACAACAACCAGCCCTTCTCCTCCGACCTACACAGCTGGCTTGTGGGTCTCCCTTTGAACGCAGGACTTCTGAATAAAGACACATGGCAGAAGCGATGGTGCCACTTCTGGCCAGTCCTCCTCACTCCCACTCCCAACACACATACGTACACGCAGACTGTCTTCCTTCTCTAACTGCTGGCTGGATTTAGAAGGTCAGGGAACTTCGGCAGCCATATATGGGAGTTGGCAGATTCCATCACCCTGGGTCTCAGTGACTACATGGACTCCCAACTGTGAAACCCACCACTAAATGAACTTTATACAAGTAAGAAACAAATTTCCCTCTGTTAAACCACTGAGATTTGGGTTCACCAGTTTGAATAGCTAACGTTACCTTAACAAATGCACACACTATAGATGAGAGTGTAAATTTATAATGAATATAAAGGGGAGTCTAGCAGTGTGCGCACTGTGTGACACAAGAATTTCACATATAGATGTTGATCAGAAGGAAATAATCAGATAGATGTAAAAGATATATGAATAAGAATATTCACTTAGACATTGCTTATAATAGAAAAAAGAAAAAAGAGAAATTAATTAAATTCCATAGAGAATTGGCTAACAATGTCACTGCTTTCTCATAATGGATATTTCTTCATTTACTTAGCAAATATTCAGTATATGCCATGTGACACCCACTATGATAGATACTAGGCAACATGGTAAAAAAGATAAGGTACCTGCCATTGTGAAAATTAGTTTAAAAAATTAGACATATTTACAATGTAATTTAAAAATTTGGGTTATAGTAAGTTATAATAAAGGCAAAGTAAGGGATACTATGAAAGCGTATAATAGGAAATATATGACCTGGGCCGTTGGTTAAGGAGAGCTTCCTATATTAACAAACATGCCATAAAATATGACAATTATGAATAAAAATGATCTGATTTTCCCAATAATCATACTTCTTACCCTCCACCAACCAAAATGCTTTTAACTTACTTGCATAAACTTTTAATACTAGAGACGAAACAATCAAATGTTTAATATTTTGTGTATTAATTTACTTAATCACACATATTATGATGTATTATGCAAAATAATAAACCATGTTAGAAGTATTGCTTTGTTCCACTTGATATTCGTGGATAACAAGTCAGACTGCCTGGGACTGAATCTCGGCTCCATTGCTTAGAAGCTGTGACCTTGGACAAGCTTCATCCCCTGCACAATGGTGATCACAGTCATCACCACCTCGAGGGTTGGATGGGGATTTAACTCCAAAAGCAGTGAGTATTTAGGACCGTTACTTGTCTCCAGCAAGTGTTAGCTATTGCTACTTCTGTGTGCCCATCTCACCTCAATGTCTCGGCTCTCAATAGTGACACATGAAATCATCTAACGAGTGTCTTCAATTTTGCCTAAGCAATGTGAGCTATAACACGCTGTCACTGCAATTTTTAGTCTAAGCAGTAAACGCCCATTTACATAACATTGGGCCAGTTTTAGTTTGTTTATCCTGCAAGGTTACCTCCATATCTGCCCAATGAAGCGTCTGACTTCAGTGCTCTCTCTTCTCTCCCCTTCTCCCTCCCACTTCCTTTTTACATTTTTAAGGTAAAGTTTATTTTTATCAAAGTAAGAATTGTTTATTGTATCTAAGGGTGAATATTACTAACAGATTATTTTTTAAGTAGAAGTCCCATGCTTCATTCACTCCTCTTCGCTCTTCAACATGCCTCCCGTGCTACGTACATCCTCAACCTACTCCCTGGAGTAAATTCCCACCTAACTTCTAACTCACTTGGCAGCTTCATTCCCACTCTGGTGCTTAGATTCTTACTTCCAATAACATGACTATATTGTTTTTTCTTCACTTTTCAAATTTAGACATTATTATTTACTTTCTACTACTGAAAATAACATTCTACAGATAACTCTTTACAACCCGCCCTTCCTGTCCTACTCTTCCTGTTTGCACTCTCCTAGGATGCATGCCATCAACAGTTTGTTTAAGTGAAGAATCAGTGTTTGCACGACCCTACAATCGTCATTCATATCTGAGCCCCTCAGAGTGTTCAAATCACATTTCCTATACTGCACAAAGGAAAGCTTTTCTTAGAGTTAAGAGCTGACTTAGATTTGTATTCCCTCATTTTTCTGATGATTGGTCCTTAAATCAGACCTATATCTCCATGAAAAGTATATTTATTTCGATATGAGTACAACAGGTAGTTAATCTGTCAGTTTATCAAGCTAAAGTGATGCATTGGTTTAATCCACCATTAGTGATCGAGGCAGACACGTCCAAGGGGGTAGGAGTTGTACTTTTTGTGTCTTGGGCTAAGGAATTTTTGCCTGCCCCAAAGTCACAAGGATTTTCTCCTATGTCTTCTTTTAGAAGGTTTGTAGTTTTAACTTTTATATTTAGGTCTATGATTCATTTTGAGTTAATTTAGGCATATAGCATGAGGTAAGGATCAGGCAGTTTCACTAGAAAATTCTATCAAAACTTTAAAGAAGAATGAACTCCAATTCTACACAATCTCTTCCATAAAATAGAAGAGGAGACGACACTCCCCAATTCATTTTAAAAAGTTAATATTTCCCTGATATCAAAACCAGACAAAGACAGTACAAAAAGAAAGCTACAAAACAGTATCCCACGTGAATATAGACACAAAAATCCTTAATAAAATACCAGCAAATAGAAATCAGCAACCTATAAAAAAATTATACACCATGACTAAGTGCGATTTATTCTAGGGATGTGAAGTCGGTTCAATATTCAAAAATCAGTCATATTAAAAGAAACTAAACGATCCTGATTTCTTCTGTTACTTATTGGTTTGTCTTCTAGTAACTGGATTGTTAACTCAGAAAATTTCTATATTGGTTTTCAAAGGTCATTTATTTAGGATTTACAACATAATTGCTTATTTACCCAAGAGTTGATTTTTATTTATCTGGAAATTTGGACAATCCAACAGGTCAATATAAGAACCAAAGAGCAAAAACAAATTTAAAAATGTGTATAGACGAGTTCATATGTTAAAAAGATATGTTCCATTACGCAAGGTCATTTTTAAGAAAAAACATTTTAAGAGAAACTGAATTACATTGAGCAGAGGATGACTAGGAGGATGATATGCCAACTGTGTCTCATGAAGTTGGTCAGAGGAAACGGGCATGCCAAGCTGGGGAGAGAAGACCCAGGGCAGGTGTGAGGACAGCCGACTGCTGGTGGGTGCTCCGGTAAAGTAGGGGTGTGTTCTGGTCCAGAGCCAAAACTGAAACAAAGGGATGGAGGTGAAAAAGAAAGAGACTTCAAATGAAATACAGAAAAATCTTTCTAACAATTAGAACTGACAAACATTTCTTATGAGTAAGTCAGTTTTGTGTCTGCAAAAGTACTCAAGAAAATTCTGGGAAAGCACCGAGGTGAATATTATAGTGGGGCTTCCTGTGTGGGTGGAGATTGAGCTAGCTGACACCCTGAAGTTCCTTCCAACGCAAAGATTCGGTGATCACGGGAGCAAGGAGCTGGATGAGTTATTTTGAACTTCAATGACAAGTTTTAAGCCCTATGTTTAACCTAAATTGTTCTGTTGTCTAATTTAAATGGCTTCAATTAGCCAATGTGGAGATGAGATCTGAGTGATAAATGATCACATTAACGTGACTCGAGGTATGTTGTGGCAGCCCCGCTGGGCCGTCTGCTGAAAGCACTTTAGGAGCCCCACAAAGAGCTCTCATTACTTTTCCTCATTTTTAAATAATGTTTATTTTACGTTTTCAGAATTCTGGGGTCTGTAATTACCTAAGGTTTTTATGGCAGTGAATAGCTAATTACTCTTTTTTTTTTAAGGCAAAGGGTTCAGATTCTGTAACACACCCGTCGCTCTCCTCTGGTGCGATGCCAAGTCATGGAGTTCGCACCTAAGTCACAGCTTCACTTTTATGGGACTGAGGGTTGTAGGATTCCTTCAGCTGCCTCGTCCAACCTGCCGGGTTGAAGGTAACAGCTTAAATCAGCGTCACAACGACCAGAGAGGGGGCTCGGGTACTGGTTCAAGAGTCAGTCTTGGAGAAAGATTCTTTTTGACCAGTTCCCAGTTACAAGACCCAGGACATGGTCAAATCTTAGCCCCATTCCTGAATGTGTAGCTTAGATTCAAACAAAACACAAATAAAATAGATATATAATCTAAATGAAATGGATCGCATTTCATTTACTTCTCAGTAAGAAAAAGATTAACTATTATTTCCATTTTATGCATGTGAACATTGAAGTTCAAAGACTTACATAGCCAGTCTCCAGATACATTGCCAGCAAGAAGCAAAGCTGGGACCAGAACCCAGGTCTGTCTGACCCAGAGCACACATCCCCTGGAGACTCAGGGTTCCAGAACCACGGCAAGGTAGGAGTAAAAGAGAAACCAAACTTTCAACTCTTGATCATCTGCCTTTGGCACAGCAGGCAAGCAGCGTGTGTGCAGACGTGTGCACATGCTCTTCCACCGGGAACAGCGACAACACTGCTGTGATGTACATCTTACTGCTGGAGGCTCCTGGAGGTAAATGTTAACACTATTACCCTCAGCACCTGTGTTTTGTGCTATTGGTGTTTGCGCCTCCGGAGCAGTGTAAACTCAGAGCTCTGGTTGAGAACGTTTCCTTCGTGGCTGGTGTAGCAAAGACCTGAACCCACCCTCAGAGGATGTAAACTGTCTCCGAGTACAAACGCTTTCACTGGTTTTCTCTTCACTGCAGTGTTTTTACAGACTGGGCAGAGAAGGAGTCAGTGGCATTGCTTTCTGAGCTACACATTTCTTAAAGCCCTTTCCCTGGTGCACCAGGCAGTTGTTACAAGATGACAACTGGAGAAATGTCCCTTAAGAACAGCAGGGCAGAGGCAGCGCGGCGGGTAATTAGACTGTGACCTGGAAATAGGGCGTGTTTCTTACGAGGCAAGTGATCAGAATGTGTGGAGTCCAGAGTGACTGGGTGGTCCGGTGGTGGTCACTGTGGTTCCTTCCTCGGCTTCTCTAGGTGGAGAGACACAAGGCCTGAGTGACCTGGCCTCTGTTTACCTCTCATCTTTCTTTCTGTTTACCTGCATCTTTCATGCAACACTTCCCCTTGTAGCCTACTTTCCTGCTGTGCTAACCTGCTCGCCATTCCAGGAGCACAACACTGTGTGTTGGGGGGTGTGTATGTGAGTGGTAAGGACACAACATGAGATCTACCCTCTTAACAAATTTTTAAGTGTGCAGTACAGTATTTTAACTACAGACACAATGTGTACAGCAGATCTCCAGAACTTATTCATGCTGCATAACTTAAAGTACACCCCTTGAGCAGCAACTCCCCATTTCTCCCTCCCCTCAGGCCCTGAAACAACCATCATCCTAATTTTGGGTCCCTTGAGTTTGACCATGTGCGATGCCTCATATAAGCGGCATCATGCAGTATTTGTCCTGTCACTGGCTTATTCCACTAACTGTAATGTCCTCAAGGTTCGTCCACCTTTTTACACAAGGCAGGATTTCCTTTTTCTTAAAGGCTGACTAATTCCGTAGCATGTATATACAACCTCTTCTTTACCCGTCACCAGTCCCTCAGTGGACACTCAGGCTGTTTCCACATCTTGCCTGTTGTGAATAATGCTGCGAGAATAGAGGGTGCAGATATCGTTTCGAGATCCTGATTCCAATTAGTTTGGATGAATACCCAGGAGTGGAATTGCTAGGTAATCTGGTAGTTCTATTTTAAACCTTCACACTGCTTCCATAATGGCTACAGAACTTTTCATTCCCATTAATGTACACAAGTGTTCCAATTTCTCCACATCCTTGCCAAAACTTCTCTCTTGTTATTTTTGATGTTAGCCATCCTAATGGATGGGAGGCGGTATTTCATTGTGGTTTTGATTTGCATTTCCCTAATGGTTTGTGACGTTGAGCACTTTTTCATGTACCTGTTGGCCATTTATGTGTCTTCTTTGGAAAACTGTGTATTCAACAAGGTTGTAAACTATCATAATTTTAATAAAAAGTTAAAAAAACCTGTCTATTCAAGTTCTTTGCTCATTTTTTAATCAAGTTATTTATTTTTTTGGCTATTGAGTTGTAGGAATTCATTATGTATTTTGAATATTAGCCCCTTATCAGATATATGGTCTGAGAACATGGTGTAAGATAGAGTCCAATCTCATTCTATTCATGTGGAAATCATTCTTTCTTTCTTTCATTCATTCATTCCTTCTATACTTCATTATGGTGTCTGGGTTGTGTTAGAAAAAACAGCCAGTTTTCCCAGTCTTCATGGACAGGGCTCATCCAGAATATCCTCATCATCGGAGGGAGTCTCAAACCTTCCCTGTGGATGGGTCTTCTCTGGACTTATGTGTGTAAATTACCAATTAGAGGAATTCCCAGTTTCCTTTTTTCTTCTTTTCAGGGACTCCTAATGTGTTGCTCCCTCTGCTCTGTCGGCTGCCCCATGGGCCTTGCACAGCAGCCGCACATGTCAGCTCTTCTTTTCTTCCTGGTTGCTTCCAGGCACCAGTGTGCCAGTCCAGGCCCTGAGACTGGAGAGACTGAAGCGAGTCCTTCCAGCAGCCACCTGAAACGTCTGGACACTGGGTGTGTGGTTCCATCTTCTCTTTCCTCCCCAGGGATGAGCCAGGAGCTAGGAGTCCTGCTGAACATGTTGGGCTGAGCTGGAGAGGGGCTCTGGCGAGTGACTGTGTACTCGTGCAAGCCTTCACCTTTGTCTCAGTGGACCAGGCGTCTAGAGAATGCCAGGTCCAAGTCAGCGCTCTGAGGCAGAAGGCAGTACTTCTGGCGGCTCCCTGAAATGCCGGAACACTGGATGGACAGGACAACTCTTTCTCTCCCCAGGGAGAATCTTGGATCTGGAATTTTTAACCTTCTTCCTCTGTGCGGAGACAGTGGGAGAGGCTATATGAGTGCTTTCATGTTTGTCCAGACTGGTCCATTCCTGTCAGGGCTCTGATACAGACAAGACAGAAACCAGTCCCTCAGGAGCCCACACAAAAATCAGAACATTGGATGTCTGTCCCGTCCTTTCCTTCCCTTCCCAGGGAGAGCCTGGGAGTCGGGGTTTCCTCTCAGTCGTGTGATGCTGTGGGGGGTGGATTAGGGTGAGGGAGTGTCTTGCCTTTTCCTACCAGCTTCGATGTGGCTGGGTTCACGCTCAATCTGGGTGCAGGAGCCTCTCAGCAGGGTTCTGGATTTGCCCCAGAGGGAACGGGTCTGTGCAGTGTTGTTTGTTGATGGGCCCGTGGGGAGAGGGAAGGTCCAGGGATTCCTGCTCCTCCCACTTGTTGATGTTACGGGAACACGAGTCTCTCCCACTCCACTGCTTTTACACATGTTGTTCCCTCCATTGGGAAGGAAACCATCCTCTTTTTCTGCCAAATACCCAAATATCCTGCAGACTCTTCTCTGATGTTGCCTTGCCGCTCATGCTGTCGGATATGCACGGCCCTCCTCTGCGTCCTGGCAGCTCCCTGTGCTACCTTGTAAACGTACTTACAGCGTGACATCACGGTCATCGCTGTGCTGTATGCTTTTTCCCACTAGGCATTAACCTTGTTTTTGTTTCCCTAGAACCTAGCACATGACCTGGAACATGGTGGGAAGACAACGAATAGTCCGAAGACCTGCCCTTTAGATACATCATTTTACTTTGTTAGAAGCAGCAGCCAGGAAGGCCGTGAACTTGAATTCCAGTCACAGCAATGCCACCAACTGCACGGGGTCACTCTCTGGTTGTCACTCTCATCCGTGGATCGAGGGCATTTGCCCGGATGATGATTGACCAACATTTCGGTTAGCAGCAAAACCTATTTTTCAATGAAGTCATACTATAAAGCCCAAATAAAACACTGGAGCTGTTGTAATGAGAAAGGAGACTGACTAGAGCTTGCCAACTTTACCTCATCTCCCGTTGCCCCACTCCCTGCTCCATGCTTGGAGCACAGTTGGAAAACCACAGACTAGGTGGGCTCCAAGGTTCCAGCCACACCATCCACTCTTGGGTTGTTTATGCAGTGAACTGAGCTGAGCTCTTCCTCTCTGCGGCCCCCTTCTCAGGCCCTGGGGTCCATCTCTATCCTCACTGGGTTTTATTTTCGTCAGCCTATTAGTGTGAGGAAGTCAAGTTATTCTGGGAGTCAATGAGCTTTGTTTTGGCATTCAGAATGTTTATTGGCTGGTTTATTGGGGTCTGTATTCTGTCTTATTAGTGAAGAAAAAGAACGGCATGTGTATCTTGGCTTTGAAATTGGAGTATCATTTTAGAATCCTGTGTGGGATCAGGGCATACAGTGGTTGCCAGGAGCCAGGGATAGAAAAAATGTAGGTGATCCTATATGTGTAGCTTTTAATTCCTCGTGGTTTCTGGAAGGTGCTATATAAAATTATTATTGACCTGTGTAGTCAATTAAATATTGGCACAGAGGGAACACTAGCTTATTTTCTGGGGATATAGGAGAATAATTAAAATGCAGTAACATGAGAGCACTGTTTTTAACTCACATCAAGTTGGTTGTTTGATTTATAGGCGAGAGAAGATTGTTTTACAATTGACTGGAGACAAATATAAGTAACTGTAAAATTCTACCACTTTTTAAGATACAATTTCTGTGACTGTTAATTATACGACAGAATCATTTATCACTCTTGTTTTAAGAATCAAGCTTTATATATCTGATTAATTCTAGCCCTTTCAGCCTCATGAGATTATAGGCACACCTCGCTTTATTTCACTTCATTTTACTGCACCTCACAAATATTGTGTTTTTTACAAATTGAAGAGTTGTGGCAACCCGGCATTGAGCAAGTCTGTCGGCACCATTTTTCCAACAGCATTTGCTCGCTTCATGTCTCTGTGTCACATTTTGGTAATTCTCTCAACATTTTAAACTTTTTCATTATTATTATATTTGTTATGGTGGTCTGTGGTCGGTGATGTTTGATGTTACTACTGTAATTGTTGTGGGGTGCCAAGAATTGTGCCCATATAAGACAGCAAATTTATTCAATAAATGTTGTGTGTGGTTCTGACTGCTTCACTGACTGGCCATTCCCCTGTCTCTCTCCCTCTCCTCAGGCCTCCCTACTTCCTGAGATGCAACAACATTGAAATTAGGCCAATTAATAACCCTACAATGGCCTCTAAGTGTTCAAATGAAAGGAAAAGTTACACATCTTTCACTTTAAATAAAAAGTGAGAAATGATTAAGCTTAGTGAGGAAGGCATGTCAAAAGCCAAGAGGCTGAAAGCTGGACATCTTGCACCAAATAGCCAGCCAAATGTGAATGCAAAGGAAAAGTTCTTGCAGGAAATGTAAAGTGCTGCTCCCATGAACAAATGAATGATAAAGCAAAACAGCCTTGTTGCTGATATGGAGAAAGTGTTAGTGGTCTGGATAGAAGATCAAACTAGCCACAACATTCCCCTAAGCCAAAGCCTAATCCAGAGCAAGGCCCTGACTCTTTACAATTCTGTGAAGGCTGAGATAGGTGAGGGAGCTGCAGAAGAAAAGTGTGAAGCCAGCAGAGATTGGTTCATGAGGTTTAAGGAGAGAAGCCGTCTCCATAACACACAAGTGCAGGGTTAAGCAGCAAGTGCTAGTGGAGAAGCTGCAGCAAGTTATCCAGAAGAGCCAACTAAGATAATTAATGAAAGTGGCTACACTAAACAACAGATTTTCAATGTAGATGAAGCAGACTTCTATTGGAAGAAGATGCCATCTAGGACTTTCATAGCTAGAGAGAAGTCAATGCCTGGCTACAAAGCTTCAAAGGACAGGCTGACTCTTATGTTAGAGGCTAATGCACCTGGTGACTTTAAGTTGAAGCCAACACTCACTGACTATTCTGAAAGTCCTAGGGGCCTTAAGAATTATGCTAACTCTACTCTGCCTGTACTCTATAAATGGAACAACAAAGCCTGGATGACAGCACATCTGTTTACAACATGGTTTACTGAATATTTTAAGCCCCCTGTTGAGACCTACTGCTCAGAAAAAAAAGATTCCCTTCAAAATATTATTTCTCACTGACAATGGCACCTGGTCACCTAAGAGCTCTGGTGGAGATGTACAATGAGACAAATAATGTTTTCATGCCTGCTAACACAATATCCATTCTTCAGCCCATGGATCAAGGAGTAATTTTGACCTTCAAGTCTTTTTCTTGAAGGAATACATTTTGTAAGGCTATAGCTGCCGTAGATAGTGATTCCTCTGATGGATCTGGGCAAAGTAAATTGAAAATCTCCTAGAAAGATTCACCATTCTAGATGCCATTATGAACATTCATGATTCATGGGATGAGGTCCAAATACCAACGTTAACAGGAGTTTGGAAGAAGTTGATTTCAACCCTCATGGATGACTTTGAGGGTTAAAGACTTCAGTGGAGGAAGTAACTGCAGATGTGACTGAATTTCTGCAATCTCATGATAAAACTTTAACAGATGAGGAGTTGCTTCCTATGGATGAGCAAAGTGTTCTCTTGGTTGGAATCTACTGCTGGTGAAGATGCTCTGAAGATAGTTGAAATAACAACACAGGACTTAGAATATGACATAAACTTACATGACAAAGCACCTGCAGGGTTTGAGAGGATTGACTCCAATTTTGAAAGAAGTTCTGCTATGGGTAAAATGCTATCAAACAGCATCACATGCTGCAGAGAAACCGTTCATGAAAGGAAAAGTCAATCAATGCAGCAAACTTCATTGTTATTGTGTTTTAACAAATTGCCACAGCCACCCCAACCTCCAGCAACCACCACCCTGATCAGTCAGCAGCCATCAACATTGAGGCAGAACCATCCACAAGCAAAAAGATTATGACTCTCTAAAGGCTCAGTTGATGGTTAGCATTTTTTAGCAATACAGTATTTTCTAATTAAGCCACGTACACTGTTTTTTTAGACATCATGCCATTGCACACTTAACAGACTGCAATATAGTATAAATATAACTTTTATATGCACTGGGAAACCAAAAATTTGCGTGACTCACTTTATTGCGACAGTCACTTTATTGTGGTGTTCTGGAACCAAGCCCACAGCATCTCCGAAGTCTGCCTGTAGTGCTATTATTTCCATGTAACTGAGTCTTAGATGTGTTTAAGAACTGACTGAAGTTCACATAACTTGTAAATGTGGCATGCAATAGAACTGTAAAAAGTACCTGGAATACACTCCATAGTTACTTTTAAATCTGTTTGTTCTGGGAGAAGGTAAAAATTAAAAAATTTAAATCAAGGTAAGAGATTAAAACCTACTGCATCAACTTTGCTTCCAACCATAATGGAGTAACTGGTAGAGATTTGAGCTCTTAAAGCACATGACTAGGAAGCTGGACCAACTATGTGAACAGCTGTTTTCTGACATCAAGCAGCAGGCAGCACAGGAATGTGATCCTTGATCAAGGGAATCAAACAAGGCAAATCCTTCAGTTGCCCCAATTTTTTCCCCAGAGGCATTTTCTGTTCACTATAGGAAAGGGGAGCCCAAACAGATTACTGGTCTCTCTGAAAGGAGACAGAAATCAGAATTTGGGAGGCTGATGTACATGTGATTATCAAAGTAAAGTAATAGAAAAGAAGGAGTTATGCAGAGAAAAGCTTGATAAACCTGCATGGATTCCTGTGAGTCTGGCTGAACATGAAGTGGCACATGCATAATGCAAGGAAACACGAGGCCAGAAAAGGACAACTATCATGGAAGGAGCAGTTACCACCAGGTGAAAGCTGAACAATTTCCACAGCTCCCACGGGGCTGGAAGACTTTCGGTTTCTAACCATCCAGAGTGGAGAACCTGCGTTGAACGCCTGGGGTGCTCAGCAGGGACCTGGGAAGGATCACAGCTGCACAGTGAGTCCACATCAGGCTCAGAGTAAAGTCTACTTGTGATCACCTTTTAAAAATCTTAAAATAAGGCTCAAAGGAATTAAGGTGATCTGCAAGGGACTTAATGACCTGTAAAAGACAAATTCAACAATCTTTAAAGGATGACAACAAAATCCACACACTCAACAATGTTATATCCACAAATTTAGCATCTAATAAAAATTACAGTGCATGTGAAGAAGCACAGGAAAATTTGACCCATAACAAGGAGAAGAATAGTCAATAGAAACAGACCCAGAAATGTAAGAACTGATAAACGGATAAGAACTTTAAAACAGCTATTATCAACAAGAGTAGGATTTCAAAGGAAATTTTAGTATAATAAAGAAAGAAGGGAATATATTTAAAAAAGAATCTTTAGAGTTGAAAATATCTATAATGTCTGAAAAATTTTAAAAATCCCTCGGGAGTAACAACAGAGTAGACACTGCAAAAGAAAAGAGAGCGAACGTGGAGACAGAGCAGGAGACAGAATACAAGCCAAGACTCAAGGACGAAGCTGCAATGATCAGAGCTGCAGTGATGTGGGAGACAGTGTTAAACACACTAATGAGATTTAGCTGAAGTCCCAGAAAAGGGAAGGGAGTGGTCGGAAAAATCATTTGAAAACAATGGTTAATTATTTTATCAATTTTATAAAACCACATATCCAAGATGCTGAAAAGAAAAAGCAAAAAACCAAAAGATCCCCAAAGCAGGATGAACAAAAAGAAAATCACACCAGGGTGCATCATAATCAAAATGCTGAAAATCAGAAACTGAAAAAAATCTGAAAAGCAGCAGGAAGGTGGTTGGGCAGAAGACATGTTACATACATGAGAACAAAAGAAAGTCTTGTAACTTTTCTTCAGAAAAAGGGAAAAAGTAACAAGGACAAATGGGAAAAATAGAAAACAGATGGCAAGATGGTAGAATTAAACCCAATCAGACAAATACATTAAATGAAAATGATCTAAAACTCCAAGTACAAGCAGAGATTATCAGGATGGATTAAAAACACATGACTCTATGTTGTCTACAAGAAACTCATGTTAAATATAAAGCGATAGATTAAAAGTAAAAAGAGAGGAAGATATACCATATAAGCATCATAAAAAACTGGAGAAGCTGCGTTGTTGTTGAAGACAAGGGATATTGCCAGAGATTTAAAAAAAAGGGGTGCTCCTAGTTATAAATGGACCACCAACTCTTCAAGAGGATGCCATAGTCTTAATGCATATGCACCTAGTAACAGAGTCAAAATACATGAAGCAAAAATTGAGATCTAAAAAGATAAATAAACACATCCACAATTATAGTTGGAGATTTCAAAATGCCTTCTCTCAATAACTGATAGAGCAAGTAGACAGAAAATCGGTAAGGACAGAGAAGCCTTGAACAACACTATCACTAACACTACTTGACATTTATCCAGCAATATACCCATTAATGTGGAACACACGTTCTCTTAAAGTGCACGTGAACCAGTCACCATGATAGATTCTATGCTAGACCATAAAACAAGTTTAAATGCATTTCACCAGACTGAAATCACACAGAGTACCTTCTCTGATCACAACATGATGAAATTAGAAGTCAGGATCAGAACAAATCTGGAAAAACCTCAATCATTTGGAAATTCTCCTGAGGCTAATAACTGTGAAAAACGGCTAAGCATAAAGGGGACACTTGGTGCTCATTTCACAGTCGATAACCTAGTAACTCCCAACTAAGAATTATCCCTCCTCTCTATCGTCAGTCACCATGCAATGGCTGATTTCCACATGTACACAGAGAACTCAAAATTTCGTCCATCTACACTATTGCCCAGAAAATACTAGCCTCCTAAGAATTGGAAAAGTAGCTGGATATAATTTATTTTATTTGAGAAATAAGTTCGATTTAATGTTAAGAATATTAAAAAAAAATCAGCGCAACTTGCTTTATTCTGTTTGAACATATTGCATAATTCTCACTACCCCATCCTGTATGTTAAAAAAGCACTCTTTCACTTACTCTTCCTTCGTCACATTAGACTCAGCCCGACGCTCCAGTCTGTGGGAGCTTTCTGTACCTGACTTGATTGTCAAAAGGGCTAACATTCTCTATGCTGGGCTATCTTCCCACTTGATAAACATCTTTTAGATATCGTTCACACTTTCATCCTGCTCTCCTGCCATTAGAGCAGATTTGTATGACATGGATCTCTTTCCTTGGGATAAGCTCCTTCTCACAAGTCTGCTCCATCCTCTGTGGGAATAGTTATGACACGGGAGGCCTTTTACCTTGAGTAAACAGTTCAAACATTTAGAATCACCAAGATGAGCTTTAGGATGATCTTGAAATGCCAGCAAACGCCAGCTAAAATCCAGATATACCAGCCCATGGCGTTTCCTTCATTTGATAACGTCATCGTAAGTAGAAAATAATGATATGGCTGCACTTTCAGATTCTGTTCTCTCTAAGGAAGGAGAGAGGTTGAATGGGGAGAGTGAGGAAATGGTTTCTGTATGTCAGGGCCTGTCCTCGGTGAGCTGGCCAACACTTTGTTTAATAGTCATCAAGAACATTGCCTGTTGGCCATCTGTATATCTTCTTTGGAGAAATTTCTGTTCAGATCTTTTGCCTATTTCTTAATTGGGTTGTTGGTTTTTTTGTTGTTGAGACATATGAGTTCTTTGTATATTTTGGATATTAACCCCTTATCTGATATATGGTTTGAAAATATCTTCTCCCAATTGTTAGGTTGTCTTTTTGTTTTGTTGATGGCTTCCTTTGCTGTGCAGAAGCTTTTTAGTTTGATCTAGATGGATGGCCAACAGGCACATGAAAATATGTTCTATATCATTAGCTATCAGAGAAATGCAAATCAGAACTACAATGAGGTATCACCTCAGTCCAGTCAGAATGGCTATAATTAACAAGACAGGAAACAGCAAATGTTGGAGAGGATGTGGAGAGAAGGGAACCCTCGTACACTGCTGGTGGGAGTGCAAACTGGTGCAGCCACTATGGAAAGCAGTATAGAGTATCCTCAGAAAATTAAGAATAGACCTACCATATGATCCAGATATTCCACTGCTGGGTATTTATCCAAAGAACTTGAAAACACAAATGCATAAAGATACATGCACCCCTATGTTCATTGCAGCATTATTCACTATAGCCAAGACTTGGAAGCAATGTAGGTACCCATTAGGGACAAATGGATAAAGAAGATGTGGCATATATACATAATGGAATACTACTCAGCCATAAGAAATGATGAAATCTGGCCACTTGTGACAACTTGGACAGAGCTTGAGGGTATTATGTGAAGTGAAATAAGTCAGAGGGAGAAAGTCAAATACCATATGATCTCACTCATAAGCAGAAGATAAAAACAATGACAAACAAACACATAGCAATGGAGATTGGATTGGTGGTTACCATAGGGGAAGGGGGGAAGGAGGAGGGCAAAAAGAAGGATTAGGCTCCCATATGAGGGGATGGACTATAATTAGTTTTCGGATGGTGAACATGATGTAATCTACACAGAATTCAAAATAAATTATGATGTACATCTGAAAGCTATATAATGTTATAATCCAATGTTACTGCAATAAAAAAATAAAATTAATTAATTAATTTAAAAAAGAGGGGCCGGCCCAGTGGCGCAGCAATTAAGTGCACACGTTCCACTTCTCGGCTGCCCATGGTTCGCTGGCTCAGATCCCTGGTGCAGACATGGCACCACTTGGTAAAAGCCATGCTGTGGTAGGCATCCCACATATAAAACAGAGGAAGATGGGCACGGATGTTAGCTCAGGGCCAGTCTTCCTCAGCAAAAAGAGGACGGTTGGCAGTAGTTAGCTCAGGGCTAATCTTCCTCAAAAAAAAAAAAAAAAAAAAGAACATTGCCCAAATCTGATGCTTGAGGTTGATCATACCAACATTCAGGCTGTTACTATCTACAAAAGTAGTCCCCCCGCCACTGGGGCTGCCTCTTGATATCTGTGCCAAGGTTGCTAACACTTCAGGGTGCTGAATTTTCCGTCGAGGCTGTTTTCCATTATCGCTGAAGCCACTAGTATTGTTTCCGCTCACTGCAGGAGTTGCTGTCCACACTGTAGCTTATAGCTGTTTGTTTACTTACTTGCCTCTTCTTTATGTATTACTCATTCTTTTATTGGAGTTCTATAAAGCTGGGATTCAGCCATAAAATGATGGGAATTGGGTGAATGGAAAATCTGAATGAGGGACGTGAAGTTATACTTACTCACCTTCTACTCCAATGCTTACTTTTGATCCAGCTTTGGTTCTTGACTTTCTGTTCCTTTAGAAGGTGTTCTTTTCAAGTTTACCGAGTCCTCAATCAATACACTCTTGGGGCCCTTTTCTTACGACTTGAAGACATGGTTGAGTCCTGTGGTGATCCCATGTAGCTCAGGCTGCAACAGCTGCTACGTGTGTTATTCCTGTTGGGTCCCGAGAAGCAGCGGTGGGCTCTGCAGCCGTGCAAACATGGGCGCTACATGGCCTCTGACCTCAAGCAGCTTGCAAGTTCCTTTACCTAAATCCCTTAAATGTGTTCATACAGTAAAGGTCACCGATGTGTTTGTGAAGCACCAGTTCTTCCTGTGGCTCCACAAGGCCAAAGGGCAAAGAGAAATAAGCAGGAAGTAAGGGTGAGCCGGTAGCTTCTTTCCCTTTTATAGCTGTCAATTCAGCACTCTAAAATTCCGAATTTCTAGGCAGTTGACAAGCTCTTGATTTTACCACCAATTAAAGGACACAGATAGGCTGTCAGATACTTTTCTCCTAAAGGTAGAGAGGGTGGAAAGTGAGCGCTGGGTGATAGCTCTGCACTTTCATCTGTGCCACTAGTTCTGAGATTCCTGTCCATCTCAGGGGACAAAATTTCAGAAAACGGCAACCTTCTAAAATTTGCCAGAAAAAGGGGATATGTATCAGATATTAGCAGACATGCTCAACAACCATGTGTATCAGAGAGATATTGGCAGTCACACTAACATTAGTTACAACTCTTACCCACTGGGATTTGTTTCCGCTTTGCAAATGACTGGGGGCTTGACTCATGGTTCTGTGGCTCCTAAAGGAGCTTCCTTTCCTCCCTTTAAAAGATTGTGTCTCCAGAATAGATCCCAGAAGTAGAGTCCAGAAAGATTCCCCTGTGATCTCAGAAGCAAGACTTTCAAAGACAATGTATTTTGACCTGAATTTTAGTAATATGAATATAAAGTCAAGAAAATGGAGCCCCCATTTTATCGCCTTT
This sequence comes from Equus asinus, assembly GCF_041296235.1. NCBI lineage: Eukaryota > Metazoa > Chordata > Mammalia > Perissodactyla > Equidae > Equus > Equus asinus. The sequence continues at coordinate 180,827 of NC_091805.1, read as the reverse complement.
TGGAACGTATCAATACTTTTAAAGTTATAGAACTGTCTTTTATCTTCTTTCAAGCTACTCTGTACTGTATTTAAACCATGAGTCATTGTTTATATAATTTAATTAACATTGGCCAGTGCCTGCAACTAAAACACTGTCTTAAAGCGGTTGCTTGGAAAGTCTCCTTGTCCCTGAGCTGTCATTTCTCAGAAAGATGGATAATGGATAGAAATAATTACCCTAAACAAGCCTGGACAGCTTAAATGATTAGAGTTTTAAAGAATTAGCAGCCTTAGCTAAATGTCTTATTTTTCAAGACGCATTATTAAAGGAAAAGACCGTAGAAACTATGATGAATCTGACGAAGCCCTCTTAAAACATTGCCATATCTATGACAGGTAAGTTTATACCAAGTATATTTGCAGAGACCTATTTAAAGCAACCTACCACCAAATACCCCATAAATCCCTCCACCAAGTGGCTTGAGATAGCTTTGAATGTCAGCACCAATGCAGGACACACAGACGTGGAAAGAGTGAGGCCTGGTCTGTACACTCTGAGGCCTCGGTGGGTCCCTCACAGACTGCACTTCGCATCTCTCCTATAGGTCTAAATATGCAAGTGTTTTCTGTTTTGCGTTTTAAAAATAAGATTCCATATGGGCCAGCCCGGTGGTGTAGTGGTTAAGTTCGCGTGCTCCATTTTGGTGGTCTGGGGTTCGTGGGTTTGGATCCGGGCTGCAGACCTACACACAGTTCATCAGGCCATGCTGAGGTGGCATCCCACATACAAAAGAGATGAAGATTGGCACAGATGTTAGCTCAGGGACAATCTTCCTCCCCAAAAACTAAATAAATAAACAAATAACGATGATATCATCCATAACTAAGATTCCATTTCCTGACGCAGGTCCATGGAATTGCTATCTGTGCTGACACTTGGAAGGATTTACCACCTTTACTTTATTAGAGCATTTTTATTGTTCAATAAAATTTTTTATTTTTATGTCCAATGTTGTAAATGGTGAGAAGATGATGAAAACTTCGAGGCCAATCAAATATCTAAGGAAGTAAGCGAATCAATTTAATAAAAGCCACATTCTTTCCAGGACTATTTCTCAGACGCGCAGTGAGCAAAGCTACCAAGGACTTTTTGAGCTGAGGCTTCATCTCTGCCTAGGAAAGGAGAAGAGACACGACTTCCTGCCTGTGGTCGAGAACAAGTCCTCTGCTCTCTTCTGCTGACATTCAGCTTCTGGAAGCACATCTGAGTCGTCTGGGAAGCTTTTTCGGACACAAAGATTCCAGAGCCTGTCTCAGAGCCACCGAACCAGAATTTCTGGGAGTGGGGACCAGAGTATGCATCTTTGGCATGTTTCTGGTTGCTTCGTATACAGGCTGCACAGTGCCAACACGCAGTGAACTCTGCTCTCTCACGGTGCTCTAGAGGTGAGCCACATCTGCCACTCAGGCAGGGGCGCCCAGCCTCGGTTCTTCCTCTCTGGCTGGGAGCTGCTGAAAGCAACTTGTAGGCAATATTTTGCCAAGAAAGGCAACAAAATATTATTAAAAATTCACTAACATTTATAAAATGCATCCTAAACTCCAAGCACAATGACGAAAAATGTGCTCCCGTTATCCTATTGTACCCACACAACAGTGCTGTGAGCTGGGCCTGTCCAGAGCTGAGAGACTGCAGTTAGAATCCAGGTCTGTCTGACATCAGAGCCTGTGGTTTTAATTAGCCTCTGCTTCAGAGGTCCTCAAACTGCAGTCCCCAGACCACCACATCAGCACCATGTGAGAACTTGTTCAAAACATAAAATCTTGGGCCACACCCCAAACATCGTGAACCAGAGACGCTGGGGCTTGGGCCCATCAGCCAGTGTTTTCTCAAGGCCTTCAGGTGATTCTGCTGCAGGCCAGGGTTTGAGGACCATCGATATACCACACCACGCACCCACTGGAAAAGGAAGCTCCTCTCCAAGGCAACGAACTTTCAGTGCCAGTGTCATCTGGGGATTTTGTGTGGCTCTTCCTAGGAAATGATGCAGGGCATGCAGGTGGAGATCAGGTCTGTTAGGAGGCAGGTGAGTGGAACAGTGCTCAACTCCACCCAACAGCATAAAAAACAACAGGAAGATAGAAACTGCTGCTCCTCCAGTACCTGGGCTCTCCCCACAACTGCTTCTTTCCCCAGCTGCCTCCAGGGATGCTGGAACCACGGAGCACAGATAATGTTCACTGCTTCCTTCCTGTAAATGACTTCCCATGTATGCCTCAATACTTCAATGCACACTAATCATTCACATCTCTACAGAAACTTGCAATCATTTATTCTCACCTCAAATCTTTCTCATGCATGTGTAGTCCTCTCAAAATGACTCTCATCACGAAAACAATTACAGTGAGTATTGCTTCTGGGTTTGTTTTTGCTTTTTCTTTTCCATGCTCAAACAAGTCTTGTTAACAGGGAGACCAAGTTCTACCATATTTTTCTACTTAAAAACTGGCATGATCATTTTAAATGTTTATGTGTGAAATGTGTGTAAATATTATCAGTATATACGCACTTTTTCTCTGAGCTTAAAGTTACCATAGTGATGGCTCTTCCTTTTGGCTTTATACCTTAAAGTCCTCTCGTCTGGCAGAGAATGATGGATGTTCCATGTATCTTGCAGAGAGCTGCTTTATTGCTACTGTGATAGCATGAAACTGAATGGGCGAGATATTTCAGGAGAGAAGTGAGAGAGGGCAGTGTGTGCATAGCAATGGATCTTGGGAAACTCCACTCTTGCCTCCCCCCTCAGTGTCCTTTTAATGATGACGTCACTGAGTCAGTCCAACATTCTAGGAGCTTTTAAATTTGTGTTTGTTAGTGGAGCAGCTGACCAGCATGAAATGTGGGGCAAAAACAAAACCACAGACCTCAGGACAAATAAACAACCTGCCACTGGGTCAGATTTGTCTTCCTTCTTTCCTTCGTTCCTAGTTAACCTGGTGTTTGTTGAATGTGCTCCAGTGGAAAAAAGGCTGGATTCGGAGTCACTCAGACCCAGGTTTGATTCTCAGCTCCGCCTCTATGAGCTGAACGTCAGCTTGTTTGAACAAGTCGCATCTCTGTGCTTCAGTTTCCCCATCTGTCAATGGGGCTATAGTGAATTATTGAGAAAATAAGGTGAGCAAGTACGCCTGTGAAATCTTAGTACAGGGCTTGGCCCCCGATTCCATACATGGGTATCTTATATGTTCCTGCCCCTTCTCCATAGTTGACCTGTGGGTCCCCTCAGAATGAAGGTCCTTGTGCCCTTCTTCAGAGGCTCCCATGGGCAAGTGACCAACACAACTCCCCTGACACATAATCTCTCATGTACTGGGCAGCCCTCTGGAAATAGGGTCTCTGAAAATTAGGGGAGATTGGCCTCCTCAGGAGGATGTCAGTGATTTTCTCTCAACTATAGTCCCCATTGTCTATGAATTTGGAGCCAGCTAGAAAAATTAAGGAATTTTAGAACACAAAAAATATCGCATTCACTTCCCAAATTCTCTATGTTACTCTCTGATATCCGAATTTTCTTTTTTTTCCTCCTTTTTCCCTTTATCCCAACTCATCAAACAGGTGTTTCATAGGAAGGCACAAAAGTAATGTATCCAAAGGGAGAAAGCAGTAGGATGTACATTTAAGTATATATCATCTTCCTTAGCCGGAAATTCAGGAGCTGATTCTGAGACAAAAAGGGCTACAAGATTGCACACTCTGAGGCTAAGATTTGAGCTCATATTATTCCCACGTAGAAACAGCTTGCTGCATGAGAAAGAGCATGAATTTTATTGTTAAGCAGACCATGCTTGCAGCACGTTCCAACTGTGCGATCTTGAAGCAATCTTGCTCAGAGTTCCTTTGAGCCTTAGTTTGCAATCAGACTTACCCATGGTTTGTGAGGATTGAATCAAATGATGGATATAAAGTGTTTGGTATGTGGAGGTAGTCAACACTTGGAAACCATGAATATTTTTATTTGAGGTGGGGTTTTTCCCCACTATTTTATCTGTTACTAAGCCCCACACTTTGACTTGAAAAATGGAATCTAACTCTACCTTGTAAGCAGGATAAGTAGCCATCAGTCAATTTTATCCAACATGGAATTCAGTGTAAAAGACTGATGTTCATCAATGTGTCCTCCATTAGATGAACATATGCATAAACTGTGGTCCATCCAGACAATGAGATATTATTTAGTGCCAAAAAGAAATGAGCTATCAAACCATGAAAATTCACCCAGGAACTTAAGTGCATATTACTAAGTGAAATAAGCCAATATGAAAAGGCCACACACATTGTATGATTCCAACTCTATGACATTCTGGAAAAGGCAAAACTATGGAGACAGTGTTTGCCAGGAGCTTGGGGTGTGGGGAAGGGATGGCTGGCGGAGCACAGAGGATTTTAGGGCAATGAAACTGCTCTGTATGATGCTATAATGGTGGACACATGTCATTAGAAATTTGTCCAAATCCATACAATGTACAACACCAAGAGTGAACCCCAAGGTAAGCTATGGACTCTGGGTGATGATGACTCGTCAGTGTAGGTTCATCGATTGTAACAGATGTACTGTCTGGTGGGGGTGTTGATAATGGGGGAGGCTGTGCATGAGTGAGAGCAGGAAGTATATCGGACCTTCCCTTTAATTTTGCTGTGAAACTTAAACTACTCTAAATAATAATAAATACTCTAAACAAAATAATAGTTTTAATTTAAAAAAAAGTAACACTGTGACCTTAACCCAGCCCCAACTGTTTGGTCTGTATCTTTCTTTACCTGCAAAGTGAGAGAAATGTACTTAATGAATCTAACAGTCACACATCCTATTTTATAGGGTTTGTAGCACATGTCGCAGTTATAATGGATTACTTACTTATTTGATTAATATGTATCTCTCACATCAGATTCTAAATTTCCATGAGAGACTGAGTTGTTCATCCCAGCATCCTCTAGGGTCTAATATCGTACCTGGCACCTGGAAGATACTCAATAATTTTTGTGAAATGAATCAATGAAAATGACAGGGGGTGGCATAGAAATTAATTGTTCTTTCACTCAACTCCCTCAATCACTCATACAATAAATATTTCTAAATGCTTATATGTAAAGACCACGTGCTTCAAGGTTGCCATGGCAATTTTCTTCTAGATTATCTCATTCAGTCTTCATGGAAAACTGTGGGGATACTTTGCCGTTAGGCCCATATTACAGATAAGAAAAGCAGAACTTACAGACATTAAGGAATTTCGGCACAGTCACACAAAGGTCAGTCAAAAAGTGAGCTAATAAATATATTTTTTTACTGTAAAGATATTTTTATAGAGTGCTTATTTTGCAGGCACTATTTTAAGCATTTCACGTGTATCAAATTCACTTAATCCTTGAAAAAAAAGGCTTTGAGGTGATTACTCCTATTATCATCAGCTTTCAGATGAGGAAGTTTGGGACCAAAAAAGGTAGATGATTTTTCCAAGGACAGAGAAATAATGAGAGATTCAACCATTTGCCTCTGAACTCAGGAAATAGTGGGGAGGTGGGATTTGAACCTGCCGAGTCCACACCCTTGGCCACTGTACCACAGTACTTCTCAGAACCCTAAATGCAATTCTAAAGGAAGCACCAAAGGCTGTTGGGCCTCCTTTGGCTGGAGCCAGTTGAGTTGGTGAGGGGAGGGCTAAAAACTGGAGCATGGTGGAATTGATGCTTCATGTGGTTTATGAAATGTTTTTGATGCTTTCCTGTTTTTCTGTCTAGGTTAATACCATGAGGTGCCACACTTGGCTTATGCGCAACAATTTTTGTTGATGTTATGATTGAAGTATATATTGTGAAACATAATCTGAGTAAGAACAAGAAATTCAAAATAGAGCATAAATCAAAGCAATTCATTATTCAGCTGGCCAAATGCCTTTTTTCTTTGTATAATGCATGATATTCCAGAATAAGAGTTTTATAAGAGTTGGCTTCGAATTCATCCTACCTACCTTCACTTCAGTTGTTTGATCTCAGTACACTAAATGTGTTAATTCCTTCATCTAAAAACCAACCAATTTTGGAATTGGGGCTTTTAAAAGGCAAATTGACTCTGTGATACTATTGTGATAAGGCAAGAGCTTATTCTTGTCTAACTTTGGGGAGGGACAGACCTTGGAGTAAGAAATTTTAAATTCAAAACAGCCTCCACTTGAGAACATCTTCCACCTTAAGATGGTGATTTTAGTTTATGAACCCTTAGCCATCAGAAGACACTAAAATATGGGTTATGGGATCTTACAACTTAAGGTTTGTCAAACTGGGGACCTCCCTACACCCTTTAAAAGTAAACTGACTATAAAACTATGAAACTTCAACTGTTTTCAATTCTAAGCAGTTGTGAAAGGAGACTGTGCCAAGGAAAACCTCAGGAGTAAGGGTAGAGGTACAGAAAATAGTTGGGCTCTAAGTTGTCTTGGTTTCTTACAGCTACCTTAGTTTCAGCCAAAATATTCTACTAACACTGGCAATGGCCCATCTGGCTAAAATTCAAAGAGAAGAAACTCTTCCTTTGTTAAGGTGACTTGGAGACCAACTAGACAACCTCTGGGATGTGTCAACAAGACCTGATTTTTAAAAAAATTTTCCCATATCTATGTTTTATTTTCTCCAACTGGAATGTAATTTTCTGTTGTACAATCCATTCATACATCATGTATTCATTCACTTGTTTCACAAATATTCATTGAGTGCCTACCACGGATAAGACACTATGAAAACTTACGTTTACTACTTCAGTACCTGCCATATAGCAGCTGCTCAATAAAAGACAGTTTGAATAATGCAGTTTTTTCATCTGGTCTTAAACTCATGTTCATCACACTTATAATATGTCAACTTTTATTTACTCATTTAATAAATCCTCATTGATTGTTCTTGAGCTCCTATGCTGAGCAAAGGGGGCACTGTGGTAAGTCATGCACATGTGGTTCATGCCTTTGTGGCTTACAGACAGACTCTCATCAGCACTCGTAAAATGTTTATTGGGACATGCTATGAAGGGGAGGTTCTCATCAGCTGGAGAAGGGAGAACTTTAGATAGCAGGAATTCCTAAGCAGTGACAGCTGACATGAGATCTGGACAATGAGTACAAACTATCTGGGTGTTTGGATAGGGTTCCCTAAGGCAGGCCTCGAAACCCAAGTTCTTGCACTAGAGGTTTACCGCAGAGATGGGTAAGGTCTGTGGGAGGAGGAAGTAGGAGGGGAGGAAGTCAAGAGTAGTGTGGTCTTGGGTCTGGACTGCAACTTGCTCTGGAGTTGTCCTGGCCCGAGGCAGGCTTGCTGGTCTTGCAAACTCTCACTTGGAGCCATTGGTTAAAGGACCCCGTGGGAGACGGGCTGGAAGTCACGGGCACTTTCTGCCAGCAAAGTGGCTGCCGTAACCAGGGGGCGATCTTACACAAAGGCACTGAAGGTGCTGTGTGGAGTAAAAGCACATAGAAGGAGAGGTGCAAAGAACCAATAGAAATGGCTCTCAGGAGATGGCGGCAAGGACCAACGCTGTCCTCTACACTAGACGAAGGCAGTGTTCCAACATATGCGCTGCTCCTGTGGTGGAGTAGGGCTTTGCCAGGGCGAGGGACTGAAAGAAATGCAGGATGGTCACAGCCAGCTGAGGCTGCAAGTGGATGGGTGTGGGACGGCCTTAGAGGCAGGCGAAGGCTGCCACAAGTTGAGTTAAGGCCATGACTCTTATCCAAGAGCCATGGGAGGACACTGAATGGTTATGAGTGGGGGAGCAACCCACTGAGATTTGCATTTAAAAGCTTTTTCCAGCTGCAATATGGAGAAGGATTGAAGAGATGGCTGCATGCAGGTAGATAAACCCAGGTAGATGGTAAGGTAGAAAAGAAATGATGATGAGCAGAGTTGGGTAGAGGTAAAGACAAGGAGCAGACTGGAGATTTTTAGGAGGAAAAATCACTAGGAACTGTTGATGGATTGGATGGGGAGGGGAGCCCTGAGAGGCATCAAGACTTCTGCCTTGCCTGACAGATGGACGGTGGTCCCATTCATGTGAAACTGTGAACATTGGGATGCTGGGTCTCAGGGCTCAAAGGAAGAGAGACACACACGTTACATGTCGTGGATGCACTGAGTGTCTGCTTTAATTCTGATGAGAGGTTATCTGTTGACTGGGCGATAGGCTGGGAACAAAAAGAGGAACCAGGAACTATAGATTAATTTCCAAATGGAGATTTGGGAGATCCAGACAAGTACCGAAGAGGCGGCTTTCTCCAGGGAAGGCACTATCATACAACGAGACGGACTCAGTGGGAAGGCAGACCTAGCGTAGATGAAAGACTCATAGAACACTGGACACAATAGAGTTAACGTGCGTGTATGTGATTCAACTGTACTTCTAAATACCTCCTATTTTTTAATTTTTTTTTAAATTTTATCCAAATATACGTTAGGGTATTACTTTTATTTACTTTGCCCAAATATATGTTAGGGTATTAGTAATTTTTCTTATCCATTTCTATAAATCCTTTACATATGACAATATAAACTACATGTATATTTAATGCAAATTCTTTCCAAAGTATAGTATTTCAGAACCAGAACTTTTAGTTCTAGTTTATGGAAATTCTCTAAGATTTTCCTTTGGGATTTCTTCACTGCTATTTTTTGTTTAATAAGATTTTCCTCCTTTAGAGATAAAAGTGTATGTCTGGAATGTGTTTTAAAAAAATTCCAACAGGATATGGGGGTTGGTAATGGGTAAGTGTGTAAATGAACCAAAATTAGCCATGTGTTTTTTATGTTGAAGCTGAGTATGGGGGTTCATTATACTGTTTTCTTTACACTGTAGGATTTTTATAATAAAGATCTTTTTCTAGTGATTTCTGAGTCAAAGGCCAGAATATGGTAGTTCTGCATCATTGCTACAGTCTCTAGCTGGACTTCTTGCTCCCATTTTTCTTTCCCACAATCTATTCTCAGCATGACAACTAGGGGATCTATTAAGTGTAAGCATTTCAGCTTCCTGTTTGACCCATGGCCAACAAGACCCTAGGCAATCCATGCACCACCACACTTACTGCTGAGACTGTCTACCTCCCCTCCTCTTTGCTGACTCTCCCTCAGCCACACTGGCCTTCTGTCATCTGAACAAACCAAGCAAACTCCACCTCAGGGCCTTTGCACTTGCTCTTCCCTCTGCTGCCCCAGAGTCCTGCATGTGCACTCCATCCCCTCCAGGTCTCACTCAAGTATCCCCTTACTGGTGATAGTCCCCGTGACCATTCCCTGAAAAAGAGTGCCCCCAGGACTCTGCCCTCTGACCCTCCTTCTCTCACACATCATTTGCCGGCATCAGGAGTTACTTCTTTATTTATTATCTGTCTTCCAGAATGCAAGCTCTTTATGGGTCCTTTTTATTATATTTTAGTATAATCTTTACTATATTTTCAGTGCCCAGAACAATGCTAAAAAAAAGAAGTAGTCACTCAATAAATATAGGTTGAATGAATGAATGATATATTCAGGAATTGAGGAAATGCTTAAGACCTATGCTACATCTGATGGAATATTAAACAGTTGTTAAAACTGAGGTGATTTTTTAATAATATAGAGAAATCCTCATGCTCTAATGCTAAGTGGAAAAAAAGCAGGACATGAAATTTTGAAAATATGAGTTAAAATATCAGAGAGGAAATGATTCTTGACAGGCCCCTCTGAATGGGAGAGTTTTGTATGATTATTTTGCATATTTTCCAAGTTTTCTTTGGAGACTTTTATAATCAGAATTGGAATTTTAAGAAAACATATTAGCAAATAGTTAATCTAAGTCTTCACTTCTGGGGTGATACTTTGTATGACCAGTAAGAATACTTCTACTGGGTGATAATACTCACGCGATGAGTCACTGGAGTCTCCAGGACGGCAGAAGATGTGGATGCTAACGATTTCGTATTCGGCTGTCCACTGATGTCACTGGAGGAGCGAGTGCACCCTGAGTCCTGGAGATGCCCCAGGTCCTGAGCCGGGTAACTGGGGAGTTCAGAGTATAAGCAGGAATAATGTCTGTCGTGCTTATTGTAAAACCCTGCACACAACACAGCAAATAGCACAAAGTCTGTGCTAAATAATTATTAAATAAACGAGGAAATGGGACTTGGGACCACCACCCTCACGCAACCTAGACCAACTGAGAACAGCACCCACAGCACAGACTTTGCTTCTCCCTTTTCCGGATCTACCACACTGGAGATTGTTTGCGTAGACAAGTCTTTCCTCCTGTACTGCAGAGTGTCTTATCGATGGCTGTGTTCCCGTTGCCTCGCCCAGGGCCTACCACACCACAGGGCCCGAACATTGCGGCATGATCGATGGATGGATTAGCCCCAAATTCCCAGCCAGGTAGAGTTGATTAAAAGTCATAAGAGCTGCGAAGAGGTTTAGGGAATTTAGGGAGGCAGAATCTACATCTTCTCTAAAGGAATCTGCAAAATACAAGGAAAGGGTGGGCATTTGAGCTTGACCTTGAAGACCAGATCAGACTTTTAAAGGTATGATGAGAAAATAGGAAAGCGTTATTTTAGGCAAAAAGAATAGAATGATCGTGGTATCAGATGTGCTTCTGTGGGTTTGTGACTTGGCGCCTTTTGGAAAGTTAGTCCTATTTGAAGAAAAGTTTAATTGTAGGGACCCACAGCTGGTACCTTAAGTGCCAGATGCTGGTTTTGTTTTATAGCTAATGGTGGTGACACCGCTTAATTGTATATTTACAAGCAAACACATGTTGTTTTATGAAAACTACTTGATAATTACACAGCGACTACTGGAACCCCTGATAATTACACAGTTACACATGTTACTGCTACCAAGTCATCTCCTGATAGCTGAGTAATAAACTTGTCAGCTCAGCAAACGGGGCCGGAGGGCAGGCATTGGAAGCGTTTGTTCTTTCTTACAGGCGTCTCTGGGTTCAGCAGGCGATTGTTGATGGGACCGTCCTCCTCTCAGCCACTTGGCACTTAACCCAGAGGCTGAAACACTTTCTGCCCCCCTAACCTCCTTAAAACTTTTCACACTTCTGGTGACTTTTAACATATTTTAACTTTCTGGGGACTTTGGGAGTATCCATCCATCCATCTGTGCATGCATCCATCAGTCCATGCATCCGTCAAGTCAGAAATGTTTACTGAGCCCCTCCTATGTGCCAGGCCCTGTCTGGGAGTCATTGTCACTGCTTCATAAAGCAGTGTGGCATCGTCCAAAGAGCATGAATCGGGTTTCAAATTCTGGAACTGCTACACTTCGAGCCTGTGATTTTGTGTCAGTTTCCTAATCTATAAAATGGGCCTAATAATGCCTAACAGGGTGGTTGTTAGGACGACAGATGATGAAACAGCTTGGAGTAAAATAAGCTCTCAGGGGCCAGCCCCGTGGCACAGTGGTTAAGTTCATGCACTCTGCTTCAGCTGCCCAGTGTTCACTGGTTTGGATCCTAGGTAAGGACCTACACACCGCTCATCAAGCCATGCTGTGACAGCATCCCATATACAAAATAGAGGAAGATTGGCACAGATGTTAGCTCAATGACAATCTTCCTCAAGCGAAAAGAGGAAGATTGGCAATAGATGTTAGCTCAGGGCCAATCTCCCTCACCAAAAGAAAAAAAAAGCCCTCGATAGATTTTAACACTCAACCACTGCCTACGCCCACGTCCAGGCCCGAATTAGCCTTCATTGTTTCGGATCTTCATCAAAATAGATCCTAGAAAAACCTCCACTTGGAAATTTCTGGATATGGTCGAAATTAAAATAACTACATTTATTTTTTTAATTCTCAAAATTCAGATGTATTAACTAAATCAAAAGATCTTTTATCCAAATATATTGAAATTAATGATTTTGCTAAATGGGGCCCCGAATACCTGAAATACTAGAGACAAGTAAGGTACGTAACACTTATCTGTTTACTGTTTTAGTAAAACCAAAACATGGGTCATAGTCACACAAAGGGTCCACGTAGAAGGTAGAACTCAGGAATCCTCAGGGCTCCTGGTCATTGCAGGCTCTCACCGTGCTGCCTCTGCTCCCTACTCTGGTGTTTCCTGTCACAAAGCTCCAGTGCATAAGGAGAACAGAGCGCCAGATGCTGTGTAGAGACACCATAGAAGGTGGAAATAATACCTACCTCTGGCATTAAGTAAGATGTTATTGAGGCTGAGACAGATTAATGACTCATTGGTGCTGATGAAAGTCGGTGGTGGCAGAGCCATAATTCAAACTCATCGTTCTGACTCCCAACCCGTTGTCTTCAGAGAACACCACCTCCCTCAAGCCAATTCACAGGGTCCCTGGAAAGCTCCCCACCCAATGCTTTATTATTTGTTTCCATTTATTAACGTCTACTATATGCTGATAAAATATTATGCCCTGGAGAAATAAAATTCTGTATAACTAGCATCTGTTTAATGCTTGCCATGTGACAGGCATAGATTTTCTGTACACATTGGCTCATCGGATCATCTCAACAACAATGTAGGAAAGATATTATTATTATCCTCACTAAATGCGTGAAGAAACTGAGGCACAAAAGCTTATGTAACGTGCCAGAGGTCACCCCTCATTAAGTGGTACGAGTGAGATTTCAACCTAAGCTGCCTCCAAAGTCCACACTCTCAGCGGCCAGGCTTGCTCTGCTCTGCTTCACTGAGAGGCTACAAGGCCCAGCACAGGACTGGAACAGGGTGAAGGTACTCCAGACCCTGGACACAGAAAGCTCGTGGTCTAACAGGGAAGAAAGACAGGAACAAACACCATCCAACGTGCGGGACACAGAAATCTGAGTCTAACCGCGAAGAGCGACATGGGAACAAACATCATTCAGAGTGCTGGGTTTTATGCTGAGGAGCTGTGACAGCCTGGTTCCCAAATCCCTGCTCAGCCACTTAAAGCTCCTGAGAAAGCAGAGCACAGAAGATACCAACCACATGCACACCTGCTGTTCCTGCCACGGTTTCCTTCTGAATAGCTGCCGGCTAGGGGGAACTGGAATAGATCCCATGTGGAACAAGTGAATCAAAGGCAAATTTCCAGAAAGAACCCTACGATGGAGCTCAGATCAATCCCACCAACTGTCCCCCTTTTTCATTCTCTCATGGTTCCCACCTGATCCCATTGGGCCCACTCAGTCTTGGGAACTTCCTAGCAAAAGGTCTACCCAGCCTAAATTTTACACTCGAGCCACGGAGAAAGGGAGAGAGTGTCACATGGCTAGTGGGCTTCATGACTCCTTTGTTCTCCACCAAAAGGTCCTTCATGTATCACTGAATGCTCCTCTGGTTAAAGAAAACAGAGGACTCTGCCAATGTAACAGAGGACTGTGGAGGTGCCATGGAAGCCAGAAGAACGGCTCTGCACGTGGCCTCCGAGGGGAGGATCAGCCTCAGAGAGGAGGGGCTGTTTGAGCGACAAGAAGGAAATGCCCAACGCACGGGGAAGAGAATTCCTGACAGCAGGGATTACAGAGGCAAGAACTGGAACTGGTAGGAAATCCCGTGTGCACCTGGGCACCTGGATAGGGAGAAAGGGGCAGAGATAAGAGACCCAGCTATAGACCCAATTGGGGTGGATTATAAAGCAGTTTGCTTGCCAAGTTGAATAGTTCTGATTTTTCATGGGAGAACTCGGAGCACAGAACTGGCATGATTTAACATGATCGGGGCAGGAAGACAAGTCAAGAGCCTATTTCAATTTTCAGAGAGTGTGAGGTTGTGAATGAGCCAGAGACTGAACCTGGAGCCTATTTACGGATAATGACCTTCAGGACATAGGGTCAGATATGGGGAGAGAGGAGGCAGGGGAGAAGAGCAGACCTCAAAGCCTTTGATGGAAGAGAGAGTGACACAAACTGTAAAATCCTATAGATCTTTTATTAAAGAATTATAACGGCAAAGTTGCAAAAATTATGGCAAGCTTAAGCTTCAGACTCCTGTTCTCCTAGTGGGTGGACACGCTGGACACAGTGGCAGTGTAGGAAGAGAGAGATTTCACCTGACGTCCAGGCAGCACTCTTCTGTCCGAGTCCTGAGAATATCCCATTGCAGGCCCCAGTGTCCAGTGTGGGTCACAGCCCACCCAGAGGGAACAAAGCTGTCTATGCTGCCTGCCCCACCAGGCTTCTACTTTCCTGCATCTGCTCTGAGCACAGAATCTTAATTTTCAGGTTCCATCTACCCAGCCAAGGTACTCAGCAACAAAATGCTGGAATATAATCTGAAACTCAAGGCATGAAACAAAAGTATTATTGACAATGAATGAACCCATTCTCCGAAAACTGTAATACTTTAGATAATAGCTCACATTTACTGAGAGCTTTCTTGGTCCCAGCCCCGTACTGAGGGATTTCTATGTAGATTGCTAATGCAATCTTTGCTGTAATGTAAATTTGAGTTTAGGTGCCTCTTCTCCTCCCAGATTTGCTCCCTGTAATTCTCCACAGCATTACCAACTACCATGGGAGCAAAAATAGGTCCATTGCTTATTTGGGCCAAAAGGTAATAGAGTTTTTACTGCTGGAACCGGAGGCAGTGCAGTATAATGGGAAATGTTGGGGCTTTAAAGTTAGCAAAAACTGGCTTCAGTTCAGTTCTCTTCAATCCAGTGCCGCAGAGGCAGCGAGTCTCTATGTCAGGAATTTTAATAAGTGTGTACTCACTGTGAGATCAGCACTGAGATTGTGGGTGGCAAACAAAGAAGAATGAAGACATAGCACCTGCTCTGAAGGAGCTCACACATAAACAGGCACTCTCACAATGAAGTGGCCAATTTAAGGTAGAGGTAAGGCGGATGCTGTGGGGGCACGAGGAGAAACACTTAGCACAGCCGAGGGGTTTCCAATCTGGATCCTAAGAGATAAGGGGGACGTCCCAGCAGGACGGTGAGATTTGAGTTCCAGGCACTGAGAACATGATGAGTGGAGGACAGAGGAAGGAAACATGGTGGACGTACGGAAAATTACCAACCACACGGAGCGGAGAGCAGGGCACACTGACCGTGAGCCTGGGCAAACGCCTTTGCCTGTCTGAGCCTTTTCCTTGTCACAAAGGGATTATAAACAAGGTCTAGTCACTGGCTGGTTGCAAAGATTAAAGATGAAAACCAAGAAAGGACCCAGAATTGTTTATATCAGAAACCCAAAGTAAGATCATTCATAAAGCACTTATTCTATGGGAGGTTAACAGATGTTTTATTTTAAGATCCATGGTCAGTTAGGATTTGGAAATACGGAGTTGAACTAAGTACGAACTTTGAGTAGATTTCTTTAGAACAACAGCTTTGAAGATGCTAATTTTCCGCATGGACCTTTAAGGGTATGAGGGAGAGTACATTCAGCTTTTCCAAACCTTTTATTTTTATCTAACTAAGCATCCCAAAGGACTCATGTTCCGTGATCACACTGGGAAGTATTGGCCAAGACTGGAAGAGCTTATAGGACACCCGGCATGGCTCTAATCCATCTGATTCTTACCTTTTGGGAAACTGTGTTTCATTAATTCATCACCATGTTTGAAAGACAGGATTTTTTATCCCATGAGAAAGCATCGCTGGTGCCACAATGACCCATAGTGATTAGGGTTCTGTGTGTGTAAGGTCACCGAAGAGTCCCCTTCAAGCCTTAGAACATCTGGCTGTGAGGGGGCTGTGCTTCAATCTCTGGCCTCTTAAGTATTTGAAGTACTGTCTGGATCATAACCCATCGCCTTGCTGTAAGAAGCCAGCCTGATGTGTTGGCTCTGGGCTTCACGGTAATAAGAAAAATCACTTAGATTCTCTGGGCCTCTCTTTCCAATTTTGAAAAACAGGATATTGTTATGCATCATCTATCAGCACTCTTCTAAGCTTCTACAATATGGTATTCTAGGTCAACCTAGAGAACGCTCAGTCTCAGATCTCGGAATTTGATGAGGCTGGAAGCCACT
This sequence comes from Equus asinus, assembly GCF_041296235.1. Taxonomy (NCBI): domain Eukaryota; kingdom Metazoa; phylum Chordata; class Mammalia; order Perissodactyla; family Equidae; genus Equus; species Equus asinus. The sequence continues at coordinate 164,830 of NC_091805.1, read as the reverse complement.
ATTGATGAGACAGAATGTTGTAGTTTCAGGCGGATTCCAGTTTGGTGATACCTGGGCAGTGATGTGAGGTTCCCAGAAAGAACGGAGGAGCCGAGGGAAAGGAGAGTGGCATCTCCATCTGGCCTAAGCTTCTTAGAAAGAAAACAAGGTCTAACAGACAGGGAGCTTGTGTTAAATTGGGTTGAAGGAGGGCAGTGGGTGAGGGAAGCCCAGGAGGAAAGCTAATAACTTAAGTGCAATTTGACCAATTCAGGGGACTTTCAAACTTCCAGCCAGAGTTCTTTCGAATCTGTGTGCCACGTACCCAACTGTCCATGAACATCTCCACCCTCCTGTCTGACAGACACCTCCCACCTAACATGTTGAAGACAGAGCTTGTGTTTTCCCTTGTCTGCGTATCTCTGAAGCATGACGTTTCCAAGAGACCCCAGGTCTGGGAGGCAACTTCTCCATCAGCTCGGGCAGCCTGAAGTGTTTGTCTGAGTAGACGGGGAGCATTACCAGTGCTTCAGTTTCTTTTGTCCACTGTGCTTTCACTTGTACTACCTTATTTAATCTCTAATAAAAATCACTAATAATTGTGTCATTATCCCCATTTTTACAAATGATGAAAAGTGAAACTCTGAAGGGGTGAACGATTACTCAAGGTCACACAGCAACTAAGTCTGGAGCTGGAGTGCCTACCTGCACTTGGCTCCAAAGCCCACGTTCTTTTGACAGGGCTGTGTCCAGCCCGAGCATGTCAGAGCGTCGGTGTAACGATGCTGGACCACAGGGCTGGTGAGCTCTGGTCCTGCCGAGTGGCTGCGCCTTGCTCTGCGCTGTCTCCCTGCACGAGAGAGCATCTCAGAAGTGCTGACTCGCACCAGAAGGAAGCTCTAGGGCCGTCAGGCACGAAAGCAGGTGTTCGGATGCAGGTTCACAAAGCCTCCTGTGACGCCGTTGGAGCACTGTGCTCCCCTGCACATCACCAGGGGTCTCGCTTACACGCCTGCAGCTCATCCCACCTTCCTCTCTCCTGCCCACCTTCCTCTCTCCCTCCCACCTTCCTCTCTCTCTCTCTCTGTCTCTTTCTCTTTCTCTCACACACACACCCTCCACCTAGTTTCTGTGGTCACTGTAAAAATGAGCCAGGTTTATTCTGAGTTACCAGACTGCGGTCTGAGCCGTGTAGCTTATCGGTAACAGCTCTCACTCATTGAGCACCTCTCATGAGCGCCTGCTCCACATGTCCAGCCCAATTCAACCCGCACAACACACCTCTGAAATAGGGGGTATGAAATTCATTTGGGAGACAAGGAAACTGAGGCGCAAAAGTTTTAAAAGTGTTTGTGGTCACACAGCTCATGAGGGTGCTGTGGTGGAGGGAAGAGTTGCAACCCAGGTCTGTTGGGCTCTAAGCCCAGGGTTTCACCCAGGCGCTTGTCTGTCCCAGCAGCTCTGTCCATGTAGTGCTGGGTAGACAACTCCATCAAGAACTTCCTGCTGGGGAAAATTAATTTTAACAGTCACTGATCCCTCCATTGCCTTAAACTTAACACTCACAGCAGCTGGGAAAGTATTTATCAAGGAGAGTTCTTGTTGCTTCCCTCTGGAGCAGGAAAAACTCTGATGTATGCTATTCATCCTGGTTCACCGGAGGGCTTGCTGTGTGAGAGGAGCAGGGAGCGTGTCCTGCTGCCAAGACAAGGTCTGCGGCCTCCCTCCAGCGCGACAACACTGACACCCTGTGGCCAGTCCCCTCCCAGGCCCTCTGCAATCCCCTCCCTGAGCCAGGGAGCCCACCAGCCCTCTCAGACTCTGTGGAAGGGTGCTGCGGACACAGAGTCACTGAGAAGAATCACCCCTGAGCTGGGACAGCCGCTGGCAGCGTCCATCTTGCTCCCATCAGAAGGCCAACACTGCTGTGACCGACGGCAAATCGGGCTCCTGGTGTGGAGAACAGGAAATCAAACTTTATTTCTAGTTTCTGTATTTGCTCATTTATCGCTTTATATGTCCCTTACTTTCCTCTGAATATACTGACAAGCAACTTAAAAAGACACATTGCCATTCAGTTATGTGACCCCTTGCATAATTTGGTGGGAAAGATGATGTAAAGGGCAACAAGGGAGAAATCCTGAAATGAAATGACACCCAACCTGCAGGACTGGAGATACGCCAAGGACGAGGATGGGGCCAGACTTGTCTCCGGGGCTTTTACACGACAATGGGAGGGGCGAGGCCTCCCTGGGCATGTCTACGCGATAAAACACACCAGGAAGCAAAGAGGACACAGCTGTCCCTCACACTAACAGCAGGAAAAGTCTCCCGAGGTCCTCAAGGAGCGGGCAGGACACCAAGGTCCTGAGCAGCATCAGCCCACAGACAGCACCCTCCCTGGGCAACTCAGGGGACGCCAGCCCCACTCTCCATTTCTGCGTTCTTGGCTCTTTTTCTCCTTGTTCGTCTTGACTGTGTGAGTGTTAAAAGGCTCTGCTTCCCCTGCAAATGATTGCTGCCAATTAGTTTCGTTTGTCTAAAATGCAGTAAGATTCCATTTTTAGACGTCAATGCAGGGTTTTTACTGAGGAACACAATAAATTAATCATTAAATCAACTGTATTGATTGAACCTTGCAAGACATGAAAAATCGCAGAGCAAGGAACATTTCCACCATGGGTAGGATGGGCCTAGAGCTCTGACAGTGCCGCCTCCTTCCTCCCCGGGGATCTTAGCTGCCTTCATCCACTCTAAAACAAGGTCAGAGACCATTTAACTTCAAACATCTACCCTAAGTGATAGCTTCCACTCACTGCGCACTCACCAGGCTCCCCACGCTGTGCTCCGTGCTGTCGTGCGTCATCTCGCATAATCCTAACCACAAACTGTGGGGAAGGCATTCCTGCCCCCATTTTGTGGATGAGAACACCAAGGCTAATGGATGTGAGAGACTCGCTCAAGGTGACCCGCCTAACGAGAAGGGATGCCAGGATTTGAACCAGTTCTGAGTGAATCCAAAGTCCACACTCTCAATACTAAATTGCACCTTAAATTAATAAAGGGACGTGGAGGAAGACTGTCAGCTCACTGGCCTCTCCTCCGCCTGCTGCCTGGGCTGCTCGTGCTTCCCCCTGGTGAGCCAACACTAGTGTGAGCCAAAACCAACGAGGTTTCAGTCAGAGGAAGAAGAATATTGTTTATCAAGGCCAAGACAGTGCGCAGAGGCCCAGGGTAAGAACTGACATGCTGAGCAGACCCCCTTGTGGAGCGCTGAGCAGACCCCAGTGTGGAGTGCTGAGCGGACCCCCGAGTGGAGTGCTGAGCAGGGAGCTGGCTGGTGAACCCCCAGAAGGCAGTAGACACGGGGGCTCGGTTGTCCATGTGAAGTGGCACAAAGAACCCTGGATTTGGGGTTTATCTGGGGGCTGTACAGACATAGCCTTCAAACTTAGAGTTCATACCGTGCGCCTGGAGCACATCCTTTAAAGTCTCTAAGCCTCAGTGTCCTCTGTAAAGAGGGGCCAGCCACACCCCCTCGAAGTGTCAATGTGAGATTCAAAGGCGACAGCCTCTGTGAAGCTCTGAAGAGGCCACCTGGCGCCCAGCAGGCGGCTCCTTTCTCCCTGCCCTAATGCCCCTCAGCGCAGCCCCTACTGGGACCTCAGAGCTGTTCTTGGAGGCAGTGTTCTCATCCCCACCTCTCCCAATAGTTCTTGCCAACTTGCCTCCTTTCACTCCAAACAGCACGGCACCAATTCATAACCTGGCTCCCCCACTCTTCTCCTCCAGGAGGACCCCCTTGGCCTGCTACCCGCTGACCAGACATGAATGGGGAACCTGCCGACAAGTGCGAGGAGGGTGGTGATGGGGGTGACGCAGACGGCAGAGACTTAGCTTTGTCGCCTCTCAGCTCACTTTCGTGGGGTAAAGCTGTCAGGTCTCAGAAGACCATCTTGATTCTCAAGGAAGCAAAGACAGAAAGAAACCCACCCTGACCTCTCCCGCCACCTCCAAGTCCAGAAGCAGAGCCTCTCCCGTGTTTAGTGCCAGAGGCAAACTTTTGAGGATGATTCACTTGGGAAGACTGGAACCAGGCAGAGAGGCACTGCTGCTTGACTAATACTAGCCACAAAAAAGACAAAACGCAAGTGAGGTTTTATTTTGCTCTGCAAATTCTTTCAGCAGATGCCTACGTGTTGGCCGATGGAAAATGAAGGTGGTTATTTATTCATGCCACCGCCCCCCAAAGAGGCCAGAACCAAAGGGAGGAGAAGAAGGGTCTCGATTGTCGCTGCAGCGGTGTGTAAAAGGCTGGCTGATATTCAGCTGAGATTGGAGCTTAAACTTCTGGTACCAGATGCAGTTTGGGATTCTAGGGAGGAACAGGAAATGGCCCAGCTCACAGCATTCCTTTGCACTTCTTGAGTTGATTTATTTTATGGTTCTGACCACATGCCAAAGCCATTTGGAAGCTTCTAGAGTTTAAATAGCAATGTTCAATTAGTAAGGCATAAAACCCTGCTGCCTCCTCACCCAATCGTTTGACCAGCCCTCTGCTGCTCTGAACCTCTAATCGATGGGGGCACTCGCAGCCCGAGGGTCCCGGCCAAGGAGGGGCAGTCAGAGTGGTCTGCAGCACAGCTGTGGGTTTTGAGCCCTCTGAGCAGCGGTGTCCAGATGAAGCACAGCTCCTCGTGGACAGTGTCTGTGACTGGAGCGGATGAAAGTTCTGGAGGCTCCTCTCTCTGAGACATTCCGGAACATTTCAGCAGTGAGTTTGTCTCCTGGCTCTTTTAGGCTGCATGCTCCCACATGGTATTTCAACAACGAGCCTGAGGGATTAATGAGATAGCACTGCCCAGTTCAAAGTGACAATTAAAGCTGTTACTTTTTCCCAGCAATGCATTCATCTCTTTCGAAAATGATTATCTTTTAAAAAAGGAGGCTCATGTTCAGATGTGAGATTTCACGTTTGCTCGAGCAGGTGAGGCTGGAGCGTGTAGGGGACACGAGGCTCCAGGAGCATTTGACTGTGCTTACGGGAGCATCCGCTACATCTTTAAACTGGTTCTAGGTCACAGCAGGGACTCACCACCCGGTTTACAGAGGATAAAGAGCCCTCCTCTGGGCTGGAGCTTTCCGCTTTGGGGGCTGCAGAGAGGAGCTGCGATTTTTCCCTCTGTAACTTGCAGATGACACAGACCCTTGTGCTTCAGCAGACGGCTCCTCCTCAGACAGCACAACAGTCAAGAGGGTGTCCTCTTTTCTCCTTGACAGAAAGGACGAGCTTCCCCCTGAAGACATTATCATGTCCACAACTGCTCGGGAAACGGGCTTGATGGGAAACCTCTGGACCCTCCCTCCTGCCAGGGGAGCTCCAGTAGTTACTGACGGCTCAGAGTTCCTCTACGTGTGCCAGACGAAAGATGGCTGCAGCCACCCCAGATGGAAGAGCTGGCTGACGTCAGCGCCATAAATACCTGAGAGATATACAAACCTTTTGGTGAGAAATACGGTCTTTGCTCTGATTTACACATTTAGGACACATTTAAAAGAATGCTACATTTGCTGGTGGGGGCAGGGCATTAATAAAACAAAATTTTAGATTTGTGGGGAATGGGTAGAGATCCTTTCCGCCCTGACATAATCGTTATGTTTTCCTCCCCAGAGCCCCTTTTTCTCCAAGGACATCTATCTTGCTTTTCTGAATGGGGATTTTTGCTGGGGGCAAACCGCATTCTCCTAGATTGATTCTAAGCAGTTTTGCTTAATGTCAAAGCTGTGGTGTTAAGGAATAATGTTGACTTCGAGTCCACAGATGGGACTCTTTCTTTCCACATAACTCCGTGCTGGCTTGTCACACCGTTGGCAACAACTCTGTCTGGTATCTACCAGGCTCTTCATAAATATTCACTGTTTATCTGAGCCTCAGTGTTCTCATCTGTAAAATGGGAGCTGTAATGTGGATACCACGTGGATTCAACCCTTGTTTAACAAGAACCTCGTATGCTGTAATCCTGGCACAGCCCTTGGTTCAAGAAACCTACCTGTCCAAGTACAGGATGGAAGGGAGGTAGGTGAAACAGACCAGCACACGAGGAGGTCAAGCAAACCTAAGTTCAAATCCTACTCGGAGGCTGGTGAGCTGAGTTACGCTGGGAAAATCACATAGCCCATCTTGGCTTCTAATTATCAGTTTGTAAAATGGCATATTAATAGTTCCTACCTCACAGGGTTATTGAAGAGATTAAATAAGATGATGTATCAAAACTCTTAAGAAATGGCCTGTGTATAATGAGTCTTCCATAAATCTCAATCAGCGACTTGGCTGGACCGACAGAGCCTGGTGCCTAAAATGAATTCCTCACGGCCTTTCACCAATCAGACCAAGCCTCGGATGATATTTTCATTTTTGGACATCACAATTTAAACAGGTGTTGGCACATTAAAAGAATCCGTGAGACAATGGCAGGTTTTGAAATCATTTTGTATAAAAAATGATTAAATAACCTAATAGTTTAAGGGGAAAAATCCATCACTCTACACATATTTGAAGAGGAATTAAAATCTCAAAGGATTCTTATTGGCAAAACTGGCACCATCTGGCCATTTAGAAGACGACTCCTGGACTTGAGGCTTTCTGGAGGTGGGATTTTCTCTTTCGCGTAGACATTAATCTCCTGCCATTAAAGCGGAGGGAGAAGACCTCCTCTCTGTCTGAAGTGGATCCAAGGGTAAGGCAGAGGACTGGACTTCCTTCGACCTTATATGTGCTGCGACTCCTTATATGTGTACATGCGCAGGCTGACTCTCCTAATACTACGTAGCAAATGCAAAAATCCAGAGCGATCCTAACTGTCCAGCTGCTTAGTGGTAAATGTGTGCTATGAGTTCACTCTGCTAATTCCATCCCATTTACAGAAAGTCATCACTTTACTGTGGGCTTCTCCATGTCTTCTTCCTCATGTACAAGGCCAAGCCCCCTCACGTGTCTCCTTGGTCTGTTTGTTCCCGTATTCTCCAGGTTCAGATTGTAAGCCTATTCCTCTCCAAGCTTTTGCCTCCTGAAAAAAGGAGCCAAACCCTGTGTTCCTCTCTGTCCAACACTTTGTTTTCACCTCTTCTCTCAGTCAGTAATGTGTTCTTTCTGTCTCTAGTTACTCAACTCTCCTTTTTGCCTCAGTCCCCCTACATCCCCAACACACAACCAAGACGCTCCCAGCACAGTTTGTCAGAGCTTTCGTGCTGCCAAAGCCAACAGGTGTCTTCTGACCTTCCTGACCTGCACTGCTCTTGCTCTTATTTTCCAGGGCGGGGTCTCTGCCCACCACCCTCACACACGTATATGTGTTGTGGGAACAGGAGAGGCTCTCTAAACACAAGAACGGATTATCAACCGTGTAGAGGCAGGGCATTTTGAGGTCATTTAAGAGAAATGATGAGTGGTTCAGTCTGGGTCACTTTGGTCCAGCTATAATGTTGTGGTGGGGTGTAATAGAATTTTGAAAGGCCTTAAATTCCAGGATAAGGAATCGAGAATTTTTATATCTGCAACAAGAAAGTATTTCAGGTTTCTTAGCAGAAAATTGTCGTGCTGTTTAATTATGATACATTGGATGGAAGTCTTGTGTTGGGAAAACCATTTAGGAGGATCCATTTATTTTCTGCATCCTTCTCTTTGTTTCTAGCTAGTAACCTGTGTTGTCTCACTTGAGGAGATAATATCCAAAGAGAGCACTTGCTCGATTTCAGAACAGAAACTACTAATGTCACCACTGTCTTGATGTGCTTCCCGAAGTCTGGGCATGGAGAACTGATGGCCGTGGAGATGGTGTGTGTTGGGCTAGACAGAGGGCGTTAAATTGCCTTAAAACACACAACAAGAATTTCAATCATCTTTCAATCTGTTTGATTATACTAAAGAAAAAAACATCATTTTGGTTCTCTGTATCTTTGGCATTTCTCTAACACTTTGCTAATCTTCATTTTTCACAAAGAAAGTATGCCTTAGGCACAGAGCCTTCCAGACACAAGACTCTAAAGCAAGAATTCAAGAATACTATTTTGGTTTAATTAATTTATTTTTGTTATTATCATCTATTTATGGCAAGTGAAATTTCTTTCCATTTATTATGCAGCTTCCTTTTAAAATATATTCATGTAAGTACAATTTAAGGAGAGGAATTAATTTATAGAAAAAATGCCAAAAGTACAAGTGCTATGCAGGTTTGGCCAAAATGTGAAAGGGAACACCAGTGAATACAATTGGGAAACCATAATTTGGTAGAAAACGTGGAATTTGGAGTCAGACAAAACTGGCTCAATATAGAAGGTCTACTGAATAATGTAAGACAATTTACTTAATTGTTTTGGTCTTAGCTTAGTCATTTGGAAAAATGAAGAAAAGAATGTCCACTTAAGAGGACTGTTGAGAGGAAATGAAAGCAGACGCACGGTACATTTCGGGCCCCCTCCCTCCGCTGACGGCTGAGATTGGCCATGGCTCCCGCTGCTGAGGACCCTCGCAGTGTAACCCGCGGGCAGGCTGCTGGTCTGACAGCCTGGGAGTGAGTTCTCTCCTCGCCCCTTCCCCACTGACAGGCTGCCACGGGGTCTGTGCCCAGCTTCCAGGAGGGCGAGGTGACTGGCGCAGGTGGCAGGAGCTCTCCCCACAGACATCCTCTCTCCTCCTCTTGTCAAGGAGTGGAGTCACCTGTTCCTTCTTCTCCTCCTTCTACACGCAAAGCAGCTGACAGTCGGCCTTAACAGTGTGCCTGCGGAGGAGTCAGGAGCCCAAACCAGTGCAGTTGATCTCTGGCTTCTTAAGGATTCCTCACCAGATACAAAGCCAAACCCTATTGCACCTCTTACAAGCTTGAGAAAAACACTGTTTTCCTGCCTGAGCCACAATGTCCCTATCTGCAGAATGGAATTGTTAAGGCCCTCTTTTGAGAGTCGCTGTGAGAACATAAAGGCGTCTAGGACGGTGCCCGCTCCATGGTGTTGGTCCTCTCTCACTGTTGCTGCATTTGTGGCAGAACCACCGTCTCCGAGTTGTGAAGAATGTGGAGATGATTAAATCTTCTCTCATCAGAAGCAGAATCTTCCCAGCAGTAGATTTCCCCCCACCAGCTGGAGGCCCTCTACCTTCAGGTACTGAATTTCATTATTGGACAGGTTACAGTTGTTGTAAATTTGATTCAAATGCTGAGTCTAAATTTGCCTTCATTTGTCTGTTCTTTCTGGAGCAAGACTGGATAAGTCAGATTAAATGATTTATTCACCATTATTAATCTGTTTCCCAGAGGCTTCTGATCTGTTATTTCTCTAGCATCTCTGGTTCCTATGAAGGATTTTACCACTGTCTTTGTTTCCTCAGTACCAGATAGTTTTTCCTTCACCTTCGGTTAGTCCCATGAGCCTCATTATGGTCATTCTGATGCAGAAGGGACCCTAAGACATTCAGACACATATCTTGCATTATTCTGGGATTTCTAGCCAGTAGACAAGAGTGGTTAATAAGCTAGTATTTAAATGGGAAGACACCACAAGTTGTCTTCAAAACCTAGAGTCACAGAAAGATTGAAGGAGGAAGGCAGCCTCCTGGTGGGTTGGGGAGCAACCATTGCACAGAAGGATAAATTCAGAAGAGCATGCCTGGCAAGACATGAATAGGTCAAAGCCATACAACATAAGAGCTGGAAGAATTCTTACGTTTTCTAGCCATTTGTCTCTGATATTCCTGGTGAGAAGTTGGAAGCTGCCATGGAGAAATGTGTGCAGCCCACAGTACCCGGGCTAGGCTCTCTGACACCTAACCCTGTGCTGTTTCCCCTACACCACACCATCTCCTGCCCACTCACCACCACCCTCCTCCTGATGATGCCCAACCTCAAAGCCTCGCTAGACCACTGTCAATGGCATTTCAGCTCTACAGAGTCTGCACAGGACTTGACCTCCAACAAGTCTCCCGAAGCCTTTAATTCTTAGAATCAAAGGATATAAGAATCCAGAATCTGGAAAGGAGAAGTGAGACAGTCCAGTACAAATCTTCGTTTACAGAGTGGAAAACAGAAAAGGAAAAAGATAAGACCCGAATTTACTTTCCCAAGGTTGTGCATCTTGTTACCGGCAGAACTGAGATGAAAGTAGTAAGAATAACTAATTTTGTTGAATGGTTATTAGGTCTCAGGTATAGTGTGTTATGATCTTTAGGACCATTGCCTCAGTTATCACTCTCAACAGCTCTGAGATACGCACATTTTTGCCTGCATTCTTCAGATGAGAAAACCAAAACATGGAGCTCCTACCTGTCTCCCGAGAGACCATAAGCTAGTTATGCACAAGACACTGGGGACACAGAAGTAACTAAGGCCCCGCCATCGTTCACATGGAGTACACAGTCTGGTCATAAGACACACACACATAAGCAAGTGAGTCTTAGTCACTGTGTTGAGAGCAACAGTGAGAAATATGGGTAAAAGCAGCTCAGAAAACAAAGTAACAAATCCCCCTGGTCTACTTTACATACAAATTTGAATCCCATTACTCTTTTTCTTAACATTATAATAGAGGCATTGTCTAAGTTATGAGTTTTTGTAAGATCTTCATAATGTTCTATAAAATAGATGAGCTATCATTTATTTAAATACTGTTTTATAATATTCATTTTTATAAATAACTCTCCAAGGAACATCTTTGAATACTAAACATTTTTTCTTTCTTTTGACCAAAAAATGCAATTAGTAGCTCAACATGTTCTGATTTCTTTCCCAAAAGCCACTTCCCTCATTTTACATACAAGCAAGCCAAAGTCCAAAAGCATTAAGCCTTTGACCATGTTAAAATAACTAATAAGTAGTTGATCTGAGCCTGGAACACAGGTCATATGCTCTCCAAGGTGATGCCGAAAGGTTGTAGGAGAAAAATACTCCTCTAGGTCAGGGTTTCTCAATCTTAGTACATGCTTTCGATAGTTGGACCAGAGGACTCTTCCTCGTGGGAGAGTTGGCTGTAGGATGTTCAGCAGCGCCCTTTGCCTCCACCCAATAGATGCCAATAGCACCCCCCACACCACCAGTTACGATGACCAAAAATATCTCCACACATTGCTCAATGTCCCCTGGGTTGGGGACAGGGGGGTGACACAGTTGCCCTTGGTCGAGAACCGCTACTCTGGAGGGTTCCTGCACCTGGATTCTGAAAGCACATCTTCGCTGGCAGCAACGCCAGTAAGAAATCATCCTTTTCAACCCTGAACAGACTTCGATTTACAACCATGTGTGGACAAACGGATCAAGTATAACTTACCTATTAAACCTCAGCAAATTCAGGATAAAATACCTCTAACAGTTTTGCAGTAGGTTAACCAAAAGAACAAGAGGAGATATGTTATTCTGAAAGGATTTTAGGATTCCTGCTGGTGTCCGAGAGAATATATGACCCACACAGACAGTAAGATGAAGGAAGGAACAGAAACAACCATCAACTTCCTGGCTATCACGGTCTTTCGAGCTTCTAATCTCCTGAGATTGCTCTGAAAAGATGAACCACATGGAGAGCTGGTACCCGGCACTCAAGTGTGTGAGTCCGTGGGTGCTGATGCAGGGCTGTGGGAGATTCAGGCCATCGATGGGGAAGACTGCAAGGCTGGAGGAATCATTTTCAGCTAATGCCTAGGTGTCTGGTTTCTCAGAACAGAATCAAGGGAGTCGAAATCTTGTAATGGGTCCCCATATGGGGCCACTGACTGCATCCCTTACTCTATCCCTCTGAGTTCAAGAGACCATGGTTAGAGGCTGCAAGTGGTTCTCCCCAAACCCATTCAGCATAGAGTTAGAGCAGAATTTGACACAATTTAAATTTTGCTTCAATTGCTCTTATATGTGTATGGAAAGAAAAGAAGTTGGCACTGGATAGAAAAATGGGCTGGAAATTTGCTTTGAGATCAACTGCCATCCGATGCGTAGAGTCGAGGGTTTTAGAAAGGAGGGTTGCTCCATTGTTCTTCCTCATTCATCTCTGTGTCCTGCATCTGCAACTTGATGACTAAATGCCTGACCAGCGCCACAGGCTCCCGGCAGAGGAGAAGGAGGCTCAGCAAAATCAGCTGAGGGCTCCTAGGCAGGTTTCTTCACTTCTCTGAGTCCCAGATCACTTAATTGAACAACTACTTCCCCAGGTTGTGTTAGGATCCAGTGAGATAATACATGACTCATCCAGTGTCTGCCACGTGGTAAACACTCAGTGATTGTTGGTTCTTCCTCGTCTATCGCTCTTCAGTGGTCAGGCTGTGGGCTCTTGAGCGTTCTCCTTCCTTGAAGGTCTTCTGGCATTTTGTAAGTGAACTCTTCAATTAAAATCCCGGACTGAGTTGGACAGTAACCTCTGTGTCTCTTTTTCTTTCTTATGTGAGTGATGCCTTAGTCCTTGGTGTTCTTAGATGTTCAATAAATCTGTGCTGAAAAAATCAATATACGAATGAATAGATTGATCAGGTAAAAAGTCTTGGTATTGGGAAAGGAAAAGTAGCATTTATTCAGAGTCTACCCTGTGCCAATCATCTTGATATACACTCTCCGGCCACTGATTTGATTTTCTCAAATTTCAGCCCTATTTCTTGGAAGATGAAACTGTGGCTTAAGTAACTTGGCTAGGGTCTTTTGGCTACGAAGCGGGCTTGGCTGAGCTTCAAAGCCAAGTTTGCCTCACATCTGAGCCTGCACCTCTGTAAGGTGTATGACTAGGAGCTATGCAAACCTGGGGCCATCCTTAATCATCTTTATATCCTATTATAAGCTACAGTGTGTCCCAAGACAGATATGTTGAAGTCCTAACCCCCAGTACCTCAGAATGTGAGCTTATCTGGAAACAGAGTCATTGCAGATGAACTTAGTTAAAACAAGGTTATGCTGCAATAGGGTGGACCCTTGATCCAATATGACCAGTGTCCCTATTGGAAGAGGGAGACACAAGGAAGAAGATGGCCATGTGATGATGGAGGCAGAGACTGGAGTGAGGCATCTACAAGCCAAGGAGTGCCACAGATGGCTGGCACACAGCAGACGACGGGAAGCATTCAGGACACCAGATGGCTCAAAACTTAGTTCTGGGGATGCTGTACCCTTGATTTGTATCTCAAATTGGCATTTTAAAAAATGAGTGTTTCTTTACCTGGATATAATAATAGTGCCTGCCCCCATCATCAGACAGACCTGGTGCACCAATGTTACATATGGGGCAATTGCTGGCGTGCCTTCACTGGCATATAAAATGTGCCAAAGAAGACAGGCTCACAGAGTAAGAAGTCCATGTTGGTGGTAGGAAACTCAAGTTAGGAGTGCTTTTGTCACGAAGTACCACCTATTTCCCATACTGCTCTCAGATGAGACCCATCCATGTGAATCTGGGTGAGATGATGGACTCTGCTTTGTCTGCTAAATGCCATTGTGCGTAGAATAACATTTTGAGAAGCTTTCTAATGCTGTAGAATAGAGTAGCTAAAATTAAATGCTATTTACTTTTTTAGAGATGAATTAATGGACAGACTGGTCAAATTCAAAGCTTTTTGATGTATAAAACTTTATAAATGGAACTCTTCCATCAATAGGCAAAGTGTAACAAAAACCTGTCTGGATATTTTCTCTGGGGGAGGGATTATTCTGAGTGCTTTACTTGCTCCTCGAACTAATAACCTGGAGATAAACAACGATCACCCAGCTGTGAGCAAGCCCCGCTTATTGATGGCACACCTGCCACAACCGCCACTCACCTTTGGTGGAGGCTCTAACTGAAGGCAGGCGGAGGAGTAGGAAAGCCCTATGGTGGCCGAAAGGGCGTCCGTCCACAATGTCGTTGGTGCCGGGAAACTGGCGGAGGGCTGGGTAGAAGAGGTGTCCTACCTAATCCATGAGGGGCGTATCTCAACTTTCCTCTGTTGGCCCTAAGTTGTGGGGTGGGGGCAAAAGTGAGGCAAGCTGTCCATTCAGTCCAGACCCTTTGGGGCTGACCTCTGCAAAGGGGAGGTTTGGCTTTTCAGCCAGAAACCTCCTTGGTTGTCTTCAGGCAACTGAACACAAGAGGCCGAAGTCCCTGGGGCAGCGATGAAGCCTTCTGGCACAGAACCCCAAGCCAATGTCTGCCAAGGTCCCAGGCCACAGCTGCCCAAATGCCCTGTTCCACTGCACATCTTAGGGGCAGCTGTTCCCCCTGGCAGCTGCGAGGTGTCTAGAGTTCATCCCAGGAGCTAGTCACAGCCTGTTCCTCAAGGCTTTCCCCTGAAGAGAAGCCTCAGGGCACTGCTCTCTCTGACCCAGCCTGAACCCACTACAAGCACAATCCCACTGTTTCTGCATCCAGGCCTGTGAATTGATCTCTGACATTTCATGTGGCAGGACATTTACATGAGCTGAGTCTCGATTACCTAGGGAACCTGTAAGACTTGGGGCTCTTCCCGGCACTTGACCTAAGGATAGAATGGCTAAACCAGCCTTTGTCGTGCTGGGAGGCTGGAGTGAGGGGCCTGTGAAGGCTGGAGGACCACAGCCCTCACGTTCCTCAGGGCAGGCCGACTTCCCAGATTCACAGGCCCTGGGAGGGCAGAGCCTCTTCCAGAAAAACCACGAGTCTTTGAAGTGGAGAGAAAATGAGGGTGGGTAGAGTCCCTAGGATGGGGTTTTGGAGGAAGATGTGATCCTGACCACGCGAGCAAGGCCAAGACCTCAAGTGAGCTGACAAAGGCCCTGCCCTAGGCCAGGATGCACTCGGGGCAGTTCTGTTGGAAATAAGAAAGCCCCTGGTGTTTTTCTACACTGCTTACCAGTGTCTGCAGCTCTTGCTACTGGGTGGGGAGACAGCGGCCTGCTTGAGACTCCTGGTGCCAGGCTCATTCCAACAGGCTCGTGAGGCAGAGCAGGAGCCGCCTCGGCCCCCAACCTGCCGGCTGCCATCGTTCCCCCAGGTGAGGGCCTTTTGCTGGGCTGATGCCTGAGCCTAAGCTCGAGAGGGCTGGAGAGACTGACTGCCTCCAAGAGGGACGAGGACTCAGTCATCAGCCACTGTAGAGGGCTCTGCGCTTGCTCAGTTTGGCCTCATTCTCGCACTCCCTCTGCTGGTCTGGAAGGCCAGGCTGGTCAAGCTGTGGGGTCAAGTCTCCAAACATCTCACACATTTCGGCGTAATATCCTACCTGTGCTGGGGTCAGGAACTCAAAGCTGGGCTGGCCGCGCTCGAATCGGCTGTGGTGGAACTGCAGCGTCTCCTCCTGGGGCTGCTTGTTCTTGGGTTCAGTCAGGCACGCAGGCCAAGGCTCTTCTTGGTGGAGTTCGGCCAGCAGTGGCCCGTGTCTCCTTCTCCCTGTACTTCTCCCCCTTGGCTGCAATCTCCTAAAGTCCTGCAAGCCTGCTCACGGCCATGTAGCGGCTCAGGAAGAAACTGCCGAGCTTTGTCAAGGGCTCAGTCATGGTCTCTGGGATCTGGTTCACCTTTTCCTGGCAGAATGCATCCATCCACTTCATGGCCATGTCCAGGGCTGTCACCATGTTCAGAAAGTTCTGTTCTTGCTCACAGAGGGGACTGGAGATAAGTCCAAGGATATCCTCACAGCAGATTTAGATGTGGCAGGGTCAGCACCAGCGCTCCTCCTCATGTCCTTCTGCAGCCTCTTGGCCTGTTCTTCTAGCTGCTGGAGTTTTCCATATTCCCTTTCAAAGTCTCTCTCCACTGTTTTGGGGACAATCTGTTTCTTGGGGTGCTCAGTCTTGGAAGGAATCCAGCTTATGGTCCCAAAAGTGGCGCTGCCGCCAGGGTCCTCAGCTGCAACTCTGTCCTCCCTTTTTTTATTTAAGGAGACTTGTGTTACATAGAGGGGAAAATATGCCAGGATCAAAGTCAACACAGATGATTGTATGGAACGTTACTTACACAAAGAATGCTTGGAGGGGGGTGTATCAACGCAGAGGCAAGGAGCCAGGAGCAAGGAGGGATTCTCCCCTGCTGGCTTCAGAGGGAGCAGGCCCTGCCCACACCTTGATTTCAAGCTTTGAGTCTTGAGAACTGTGACGCAGTAAACTACTGGGGCCTTAAGCCGTCCAGTTTGCGGTGCTCTGTTATGGTAACCCTAGGAAATTAATACACATCCTCTGCACCAATAATTGCCTTGCACACGTACTGAACTAAACTGCACTGGGGAGAGTGTTCTTCTTGCCACTGGAGGTGCTCAAACACAAGTGGAAAGAGCACTCATGGTCATGTTGTTAAATTATTTCTGAGTCCCACCGAAACAGGGTACCAGGGTCTTAAGCTACGGAGAGCTTGGAGGGGAATGATTCTGGGATTCCATTACAACGTTGGGAAGTGACTCTGACTAGTGTTGCTAGGAAAGTTGGATTTTCGTAAATGCGCCCAGTCTGTAAGCTGCTGCCATCAATTAGGAAAGGTTCTTTAAGCGCTGCTCGGTCCTCCTCAGTGATTTATCCACCTGCAAACTGCGTTCACCTCCCTGTGCCACGTGGATTTTATTACTGTCTATATGTGGCCATTTTTCATCCATAGGAGTGAAACGTGTGTTTCAGGTATGAAATATCCTCTTGAACTAAGAAAGCAGGAGTGACGAGACTCACCGGGCCTCCCACCGCCCCAAACTCCTCACCTGCTCTTGGATGTAGGAAGTAGCAGGTGGCTCTGACTGTGGAAGCCACAAAGCTACACATGAAGCAAACTGCGCCTGTTTCAAATCTCTCCTCCTGTGTGCTCCTTGCTGGAAATGGACCCTCTGCCTGTGATCGTTAGAGGAGCTGGGTCCTTTCTTCTGATTATCCCCCACTCTTAGATATTGATTTATCCTTTTCATAAAATTGCAAATAGGAGCCTGTTGCCCGAGACCAGTCATAAATCATGAAAATGTGTCCGGCCTTCTGTAGGGACTGGTCCTGCGGGAGAATCTCACAGAGCTACATTTAATTGCTTTGCACGAGTTTGATGTCCCTGCCCTCTGATGGGAGGGGAAAGCAGAAAGGGACTAACATTTGCTGACAACCTCTGAGGGACCAAATTCTCTGCATGTGACTTAATTTAAAGCTATTAACACAATGACGCACGATCACACTCTGCTCTGATAGAAGACAAAATAGAGGCCCAGGATGGCGAAAGGGAAGAGCGGGGTGCAGACCCACCTCTGACTGCACTGCCCTTCTAGGGGGGTAGAAATCTCTCAGCCAGGGCGGATGGACACATTTTATTAACATCAGCCTAAACCTGTGCTCTTCAAGTTCCGATAGATTTGCTCCAAGAAGCCATTAAGAAAGGCCACTGATCCAAGGGCTATGAATTAACACTTTCTTCATACACAGCTATAAGCAGCTATTTATAATCTGGATAATGTCCTCCTTAAAATATATATCAGTTTTCTGGGTATTTATGCTCCGTCGCTCTTGGTTTTTCCATCCTTGCGTCCATTAATGAATTTATCTTAATTCTTTCTCTCTTTTTATGGCTTTGCAAGGGGCTAATTTGCAGGCAAAATTGCTAATTTTACAATTGCTTTCTGCTTTGTCAGCGTGAAACTGACTGAGGGGATATTAATAGAAGAAGAGGATTCCCTTTTCATCCTTTGCTTTTGACTGTTGTAGGAGGTGGGACAAAATCCATTATTTAATAACATTTGTTCTTCTTGAAAGGTCATCACGCCAGCCTTTCAGTTTCCACTAAACTGTAGCAATCTCAGCAGGAGCGGCAGCCACTTTCTCTTCCTGAAAGGCTCCTGGGATTCCTCCAGCTTATACGTTGATATGAAACCCTCTTAGAGATGCACCTTTGCTAAGAGGTGCAGTTGGGAAATTCTCTGAGTATTTCCGTGCATTTTCCAGATAGTCATTTCCAGGTAAGTGTTGGTGAGTACCAGTCACCACATTCCTGCCTTTGTGTGGAATTTGGGACACTGATACCGACCCTGATGTCAGTTTCCCCACATTAAACCTAGCATATATGGGGTTAAAACCAAAACACTCATTCCCTGCTTACTCTCTGGCTTCCTGGCTCCAGAATCCACTATCCTCCATGGAGACAGACACCGTCAAGGACAAGCACCTGGATTATCTCCTCCCAGCAAAGAGATACAGGCTGGTGGAAAAGTTGGTGAACAGCAAGGTCACAGGCTCCCTCCTCTCTGCAAGTGTCTCAAGGCCAAAGACAGGCTGGTGGGAAAGCTCTGACCAGCAAGGCCATATGCTCCTCCTCCCCTACCTAAAACCCCAAATAAAAACCCTTCCTTTTAGCTTTTCGGGGAGTTTGGGATTTCAGCATTAGCTGCCCTCTCTCCTTGCTAAGTGCTGTGCAATAATAAAATTCCTACTTCCTTCCACCACCCCCGGTGTCAGAGATTATCTTGCTGCTCAATGAGTGAGCAAACTCACTTCAGGTTCCTTATCAATACATCAGCTAGGAATTGTACTTGGCTACTAGTAGCAGAGACAGAAATAACAGTGGCCTAAGCAAGATAGAAGTATATTCTTTTCACATAAAATGCATCTTTAACTAGGCATTCAGGGTTTGTATGGGGACCTCACGCTGTCATCAGGGACCCAGTTTCCTTCAGCTTTCCAGTTCATCGTCACTATCATGTGGCTTCCATCCTCAAGGCTGGGCTACGGTCTCAAACAGCCCTGGACCCATGACTGTGAACTCATGATTCTGAGCAGGAATCAGAACATAAGGGCAAAAGTCAAAAAAGGACAGGCCAGCTGTCTAGCCGTCTCTTACGGGACTTTCCAGAAGTCCTCCCAACAATTTCTGTTCATATCCTCAACCTACAAGTGCAGCTGGGAACCATAGTCCCTTAGCCGGGCACACGCTGCCTCCAATAAACTGGAGTTTTCCTGCAGAGAAGGAAGGGGAGGACAGTATTAGAGAGGCGGGTAGCATGTCTGCTGGATGGAACAAAGAGAATGCCTGAAAAGATGAAGCCAGTAAGCCTTTATTAAATACCTGTTTGTGTCTAGAGAGGAAGGAAGAGAATGCTTTGATTAATTCCTTCAAGGAACAAAAGCCTACATACCTTCTGCTCATGTTGTCTTTTTCATGCTTTTTTTCTCTGCTCACCTGGAAAACTTGTGTTAATACTCAAGTATCACCTGCTGCCTGATGCTTTCCTGGAGATCCTTCCAGGAGGAATCTTCTCAGATCTGTCCCTACAGCACTTTACTCTCACCTCCTCCACCGTGTTAGGAAGAGGACATGAGAGCCAGGCAATGCTGACCTCGGTCACTTACTAGCCTCAGGCCGATGATTCTGCCCTTGAGGGCAGCTGTCTGACTCTTGAACGGGGGTGCTAAGTCCACCTCAGGGGCTTCTGGGAAGATTCACTGAGATTACACGTGCAAAGCACAGTTTCAGGCAATTCCTAAAGTATGTTAGATCATCTTATTATGCTGTATTCTAGACCCGTTATGATTTACAGAAAAAAGAAATAAACTTCTGTCTTATTTAAGGCACCTTTATTTGGTAGATTTTCTAATAACAGTCAACAAAAATTTAACATTCTAATTAGTGAAGTTTTTGGAGACATATTATTCATATACCTTTCCTTAAAAAACTACTTAAAGATATATACTTAAAAAAAGATATATACTTATATGAAACTACTTAAAGATATAAAGAGAAAAACATCGAAATTCAGTAGTCAAAAGTGGGGACGTTTAATATGAAAATGGCAATGAAGACTAAACCATGCAGCCTAGAATTAAGTATAAATAATGAAGTTATAGTTACAAAACTGTCTCTGGAAAATTTAAAAATATATCAATATAAAAATAACAATAAGTTAACTATAATATAAAGGCATAAAATTTCCAGGTCATAGAAACAAAAACAAAAAGTAACAGTAAAAGAGCAGAAGTTGATGAAAGTGAAACTATGTAATTGTCCTCATTTTTCACAAGAGAGTCAATAGACAGAATTCGGTTGTTGAAGATACTATATTATGAAATACAAATGTGAGCAAGTTACATAAAATTATAAACATAATTATGAATGTAGTTAAAAGCAAACTATATACCTTTTAAATTTCTAGATGAGAAGAACAAAGACAAAATTCTCAAACTACAGCTAAAGTTTTTTAAAGGAAAGCAAAAAGCAAGGTCATATGTTTAAAAATAACAGAAAATGTAAAATAAGGATGTAAGACTATAACAATTTTGTTAAAATAATAATTAGTAATTACAATAGAATGAACTATATTTTAAATGTTTAGATTAAAGCAAAATAAAAACTCATATGCCTAAAACAAAATGTCTTCCAAAAAAGATGATAAAAAGGGTGGGGGGAAAGCTAGATTAAGAAAAAAAATAAGCAATATATTGTTGTTATTATTATCAGACAGACTTGAAGTCAAGGTAAAATTGATTAAATGTCCTCCACAGGGAGGCTTCCTAAAAACTTAACATACAATAAGACTATAACTCCAATGACTTTCAAAGTATTGAAATAAATAGAACCAAAGTATATGAAGCAAAACTCATGAAAATGAAGGTTAAATAGGTAAAAAATCTGTGGGCACAGAGCACTCAAACAACGCAACAACTATTTTAAGTAATACGTAGATATAAGCAAAACTAGAGAAAAAGATACATAAATTAAAATTAGATATATAAATTAAAACAGAGCTAAATCCAACTTTATCATCTCTAAATACAAAATACACTTTCTTTTCAAGCGGCCATGGAATAGTTTTAAAAATGATCACTTATTAGAAAATGTTAAAAACCTCGTGAAACTCAGAAAATGAAACTATCACATTCTACATTTTCTGGCAAAAGAGTAACAATACTTAAAACTAATAACAAAGCAGACACAAAAACTCGTTTAGAGAGGTGGACGTGGTCTCTCAATTTGTGTGTCAAAAAGGAGGAAATCTAGAAAATACCTAGAAACATCTGGAAAATTACGGAATGTAAGACTAATATCCAAATCTATTTACTTTGCCGGAGAGGTGCTAAGACAAAAATTCACAGAATTTAAGTAAATTAGAATATATTAATTATATACTTAAGAAAACTTAGAAAATAGACTAAACAGTCTAATTGCTGAATAAATCCAAGGAGAGTTCCCTTGAAGAAATAAATCAGCCGTCAGTTTTTCTAAGAAAAATAAATGAGAGAAAATAAAACATATAAAATTAGGAATGAAATGGAGACAAATGTCTTAATGTTACAGGGGAAATGACTGCAAATAATATTTGCGCAATCTACTGCAATAAGTTTTGAAATTCCGGATGAAAGTGATTATTTTCTAGGGAAATACATGGGTTTAAAAGTAGATTCAAGAAACAGAATGTTATTCTGTACATGTGGTGCACTGGCAGCCCTATAAATCCTCTCACTGTAAAACTCCCAGAAATAAGGAATAAACTAAGACAAGGTATTTGTAAATGCAGAGCTGAGCTCACAAGACCACAGGTAAAATTCTTAATGATGATAAATAAAGCACATGAATCCACACAGGCAAGCAAACACTTCAGAAGGCAACTTCTCTTTGTCTGTTTGCGGACCCAAATCTTATTACAACTTATTGCCCGCCCAGAGTGAGATTATGAGATGCAGAGCAAGTGCAAGGTGGGAGGTACAAATAGAGACCCCTCAGATAGCTGAGACCCTCAAATCACTGTATCATTAATTGAAATGTGAACTAAAAAATGAGAAAAAAGAAAAATGCCCCACATGGAAAGTTAACTCTTTTAGTTTGGATAAGAATGGAAGGAGAAAAATGTCTCCTATGTGAAGTGTTGCCAGTATCAACAGTAACATCATTCCTAAAACCACAACCTAAGAATTTAATTTAAAGCTGTTTCTGGTTAAGAACATTTTCCAGCACCTGAAATGAACAAATGCAAATCCTCTCTTGAAAAACACACTTTTAATCCAGATCTCATGGAAGTCCCAAATTTAAAGGCCCAACAAACAATTTCACAACAAAAATGCACAAATCACGCACAGCACAAAGCACAGCCACCACGAGTGAGAGTCAGCAGATACTCTCAAAGAGCTCACACATGAGATGGGCGTGGAAGAGGCACTTCAAGTAAGGGCCAGGCACCCAGCAGAAACGAACCAAGAGACTCGAAAAAGAATCAAAGATAAGTTCTAAATGTTGAATATATAATAACTGAAATTAAAAACTTAATACTTCAAGTGTCAGATAAGATGGCTGAAGAGTGACTGAAGGAATTGGAGAAGCATCTAATGAAACAGCCCACAATGGAGTACAAACTAAGACATGGGCAACATAAAAGATGGAGTTTGTGAGACCTGGACATTAAAATGAGGAGGGAGGCCAATATATTTCTAATTATAGTTCTGTCAAAAGATGATTTAAAAAGTGGAGAAGAAAGGGTATTTGAAGAGACATAGCTAAGAATTTTTCAACCTTGATGAGACCAGTCCAAGGAATCCCACGCTGCATAAATAGAACAAATCCACACCCGGACATATCACAGTAACACAAAAGAACGCAAAGATAAAGACCAATCTTAAAAACAATGAAAGGAAGAGTTAACTCATCTACAAGGGAGCAATAATTAGACTGACACTTAGCTTCTCAGAAACCATAACAGAAACTAAAACGATGGGAAAAAATATATGTAGAATACCATGAGAAAATAACTGGAAAGTTACAGTTGTATTCCCAGAGAAACTATTCTTCAAGATCATGGGAAAAAATAGATTTTTAGGTCAACAAAACTAAGTAAGTTTACCACCAACAGACCCTCAATAAAGGGGCCTGTAAAAGATGTATTTCAGGAAGAAAGATTAGTCCCACAAGGAAAGTTGGAAATACAAGAAGAAATATTGAGCAAAGAACATGGTTAGGATGTGGAAAATAAAAACAAACATTGACTCTATAAAACATAAATAATTTTCAACTTGTAGGTTTAAAATGAAACTAGTTGAAGCTAAAATATTGTAAAAGACACATGTAAGCTGGTTGATAAACTAGTAGAATTAGAATATTTTATGATGCTTATATTATTCAAAGGGAGGGTGAAGATATTATCATTTAGACTTTAAGTGTAAATACTTAAATTTCAAGATGTACTATAAAAATAATAGAAACAGAATATCACTTCAAAATCAGTAGAAGGAGAAAAATAGTATGAGATAAAAAAATTCCATCCAAAAGAAGGCAAATACATAGAAAAAGTAAAATTAATAAAAAT
Source organism: Equus asinus (assembly GCF_041296235.1). Taxonomy (NCBI): domain Eukaryota; kingdom Metazoa; phylum Chordata; class Mammalia; order Perissodactyla; family Equidae; genus Equus; species Equus asinus. Next base: position 141,642 of record NC_091805.1, on the reverse strand, counting down.
CACAAAAAAGAAGCTAAAAGTAAATCCAAATATATCAATAACCACAAAAATATGACTGGATTAAAATCTCTAAATAAAAGTAAAATTTTTCAGATTGGATTTTTTTAAATACTAATACTTGGTACTTGTAAGTGATATAAGTAAAGCACCAGGACTCTGAAAGACTGAGACAAAATGGGAAGAATGAGATTTCTCAGGCAAATACTATGCAAAAACATTTATGTCAGTTATGACAAAATTAAATAAAAGTGATGTGAAGGCCAAAAGCATTTTTTAAAATAGAAAAGGTTACTACATAATAGTAAAGGTTTTAATTCCCCTGGAGAAGCCTGCCTTTGAGATCATTTCTTTATTTTTTACTGTGGTAAAACATACATAACATAAAATTTACCATTTTAACCATTTTGAAGTGTACAGTTCAGTGGCATTAAATACATTCACAATGTTTTGCCACTGTCACCACCATCTAGTTTCATATAAATGGGACCACACGACGTAGGGTCTTTCAAGGCTGGCATCTTCCTTACTTGGCCTCGTGTGTTCAATCTCCACCCACATTGTAGCTTGAATCAGTACTTCCTTCCTTTATGTGGCTGAATGGTGTTCCATCGTGTGGACATGCTCCAGCTGATGAAGGGCTGGGTTGCTTCCACCTTTAGGCTCCTGTGCATAGTGCTGCTTCGAGGTCGCTGTAGATCTGCCCGCCCCTATTTGTCAGGTCTTGAGGAAAGTTGTAAAGACCCTGCACTTTTGCTAAGTGCCCCAGGGACCCACGTCTTTGCATAGCTCCACCCCCACACTGCTGGACTGGGCTCAGTTTCATCTTCTCAGAGCCCCTCTTCCTCGATCCAATGTAAAGCGGTTCCTCACCGGCCAGTCTCTGTCTTGGGTTCTTCTTCGTTTCTTTCCTCCATCACAATTTGTGATGAGGTTGTTGATTTTTTAAAAGCATTTGTGTCCTCTACTCCTTGAACATCAGCTCCTTAGGGATAGGAGACCCTGTCTGTCTGAGGAGTTACAGCCTGCCGCCTAGTAAGTGTTTAACAAATAGCCTGGTAGTGGAGATATTGCCCTAAATGGGCTTTTGAGATGTTATCAGACTTGATCCCTTGCTGGGCTCTATTCAAACTCTGAGGGTCAAATAAAGTGTAGCTTGAATGCCTGCTTCAGTGGATTGGTAAAGTTTGTCTGGGCACTGGGGGCGGGGGGGCTGTCCTGATGCTGCTGATTTGCTCAGCAGGAGCCAGCTCACGTGGAGCCTTTAATCCAGGCCCTCTTCTTAAGAGCGTTCTTTCCCCATCTGGCTACTCCGGGTCTTTGCCTCATGGACCCTTCATTGTGAGACATACATTAACTGCCCTATTTAAAATTGTGGTGGTTGGGGTGTCTTTTCTTACATTTCTTATCCCTCTTTTTGGACATATTTTTCTCCTTAGCACTTACCATCATCTGACAAAATACCTTCTCCACTGGCTCCTCACTAAAATGTAACTCTAGGAGGGCAAAAATTTTCATGTTTTGTTCACTGCTGTAATCCAGTCTCTTGAACGATTACCCTGCACAGAAGTGCTCAGTTAATATTTGGTGAATAGAACAAATAAATAAATGAGAAGACTTTTCCTAGGGGTGCAGGTTGGCACCTCTGGGAGTCTATAGATTCCCCAGTCACATCTAGACGGGGATCTATGGGACCCCATGGCTCCTGGCTTTGAGTCACTAAGTCTTAGCAGTGATCCTAGAATTCTTGGTTTCTACTCTGGTTCCAAACTATGGGAGCCTGCTGTGCTCCCTAACCAGTTCCCAAATGTTCCTTTCCTGAGCTCCATCCTCCTCCTCTTCCAGAGATGTGTATGGTTTCAATTCCTTCAAGTCATAGTAACCATAGTAGACTATTTCTGTTCTGAATGGATTGCCAGAGTCCATATTACTGGGGAATGTGAAACAACATTTATTGTGTGCTGAGCATTCTATCAGCTATGTCTCATTTAATTGTGGCAACAATCCTAGGAGGCAGGTGGGTATTATTCTATCCCTTTTACAGATGAGGAACTAAATGTCTGTAATTAAACCCAAAGTCACCTAGCACATAAGAAACAATGCTCAGGGTAAACACATGTTTGACTGTAAATCTGCAGTTCAAACTATTTCTACCCTTAGATGTTGCATTAGTTTCCTATTGCTGAAAAACATGCATTTTTAGCAATGTAACAAAATACCGCTCATTATCTCATGCTCTGTGGGGCAGACGTTTGGTACTGTGTGGCTATTTTCTGCTCAGGCAGAAATTAAGGTATCAGCTGGAGGTGTTCTCACCTGGAGCTCAGGGACTTCTATGAAGCTCATTCCTGGCCGAGTGGAATTCAGTTCCTTGGGGTTGTAGCTGAAGCCCCCATTTCGTTGCTGGCTGTCAGCTGGAGCTGTGCTTAGCTTCTAGAAACCGCTCACAAGTCTCATCACATGGCCCGTCAAGCCAGTAGCAGCACATTGAATCTTCCTCATGCTTCTAATCCCTCTGACTTCTTCTGATACCAGCCAGAGAAAACACTCTGCTTTTACAGGGCCAATACGATTATATTAGACTCAGCTAGATAAACTCCTTTAGCCACAAAATAATAGAACATAATCGTGGGAGTGACATCTCATCGTGTCCACAGGTTCTACCCACATTCAAAGGGGAGGCTAGTGTATAAAGAGGAGGACCATTGGGTTCACTCTCAGAACGTGCCGGCCGCGATGCTGTAAACCTGGAACATGGTGAGTGTTCCTCTAGCAGCCACGCGACCCCAAAGCAGGCACCAATATCCTGGTAGCTTTCCTATAACCCACAAGCTTCCTAAAACAGCTAGGAGCAGATTTCCATCCTTTTTATTTCAGTCTCTTTCGGTTCCATGAGATTCCTCATTCTCTCTAGGAGTTGGCTGGGCCAGGCAGGGACAGAACCAACAACAATTAATTACCTAATGTATATGATGATGAAAAAGGAGTTGGAGGAGAAATAAAAGTAAACGTTTAAACACAGTCATAAGCCTAACTAGAAACTAGAAAAATATATCAAGAAACAATAGGCAAAATTATTTTTCTTAACTTAATGAAAGATATGCTTAGTACCACACTTCCTTCCATATTTTTTGTCTTCTTGGGGAGTTTCATGTAAGCTGTGAGCTGCAGGGATGAAAGCTCCACGCTGGTACCCACACAATGAAACCTGAAAAACAGTCTGAAATGGCTACCAGCAATTGGTGCTAATGAGGATTCCAAACCGAGGACCTGAAGGTCTACTCAGCTCAAAGAAAGGTCACTGCTGTCCAGAGAGCCTCTGGGCCCCGCTTTCCCCACTCACCAAGTCACACAGCTTGCTGGGACGGCACAGCTGCCTCAGATTTCAGTGTCCTTGGAGGAGCATGCAGAAAGTAGGCGTTCTCACCCCAAAGAACAGAAGGGTTGGGTAACACTCCAAGGTGTCCTAACGGAACAGTAGGAACTTTCTGTCTACCCTAGGATTTCTGTGTCATCTCTCAAACCTCCAACAATTAAGTGAAAATTACAGCTCCTGGTTTTCTTAATAGCTCTCCTCCTTAGGCTTTCCTGAGACTGAGAAATTCAAAAGTTACTTAGTTCTCAACTCTGTAAGAGACTGTGAATCTTTTTAGCTTATAGGCTATTATTTTTCTTATGACTCTTGCAAGACTATTGCCTTCTTCAGTGTGGAAACTATGCCTTATTGCGTATTTTTATATAATTCAATGTCTGGCACATAATAATTGCTTAATAAAATGTCTGGTGAGGCACCACCAGCCAAGTCAGCGTTCTCTGTTACTTTTCCTGTTGTACTGTTTTATTTCTAAGTCTCCTCTAAGACCGAGGTTATGTATTTTGAGTTAGGGGTTGAACTAGGATGCTGATGGATAGATAGTGTGCGCTGACCAGAGAGAGTCGGGTCTGTGTCTGCTGGCAGCCAGTCGCGGTGTGAGTGCACTGGGAGCACCTGCGACGGGTCCATAAGGATCTAGTAAAAGCAGCAAACCACAAGGATGGATTGCCAAAGTTCAAACAGGGACTGGTAAGTCCATCGAGGAAACATTGAGCTCCGAAGGAAGGTGCAGTTTGGGTGCTGACCCCCTCTTGCACCACTCAAATCCATGTGTTACATCCTTTTATAAGAAGCTGCAAAACTACAGTATATCTCCGTGATTTGTTTTTTTTTAATGAAAGTCTTCTCACTCCTTCTCTGAGAAGACAGATACAAGTCCAGTAATTCACATTCAATATGGTGGCCAGTTGTGATATCCTGGAAGACTAAAGTAAGAGAGGTTGTAAAACAAGCTAGAGTCCTACTGCTACAGTTTGTCCCAAGGGCGAAATTGATATTCATCAATCCTTCATCAACTCTGCATGCTAGCTTCCCCTCACCCTTGTCTAGCATCTTACCTGGTCCCAGTTGTTTGCCTAGTGAGGTGACCCAGCCTTTAACCCCTAATGGATCTGAGTACTTAGTCGCTCTGCCCTTGTTGAAGCATGTTTGCTGTAGTTGCCCTTAGTCATTGCCAGGCATGAAGTATGAAGAGACACCCCACTGACTCCTCTGTATTCCAGACCTGCTCCCTCAGTGTGGTAGTTGCCCTCCCTCCTTATAGTGACTGACAGGACAAATTACTGCAGCCAGTACCATAATGTTCTTCTTAGCCTAATGGTCTACTGACACATGAGGAGTCCAAAGTGACTCTGTGGTAGTTACCTCACCCCTTTAGTACTTTATCCCCTGGGAAAGAGCTTGCCCCTGCCACAGAACTGGGCTCTGTAACCTGGCAGAGCCTGAGATTAAGGGAATGGAAGCACAGATCCACAAACAGATCACTGGGCATGAGAGCTTATTATTATACCCGTTATTATCTGGAGCCATGTATTTGGGTCAAACAGCACAAAATACCAGCAGTTCAAGGTACATGCTACATCTTGAAGGACAGAATCCTACCCTGCATGCATTGTCCCATTGCCAGCACCTTAGCTGAGTCTTAACAGGCTGTTCCACTCTTTTATCAGGCTGGCTGTTTCTATGTGATGGCACACATATAAGACCACAAACCCGTAATCATGAGCCCACTGTTACACTTTCTTTGCTATAAAATGAGTCCCTTGATCAGAGGCAATGTTGTATTGGACCCACACCAATGGATAAGACTTTTTATAAGCTTCTAGGTGGTGCTGATGGGAAAGGCTCTATAGGAAGGGAGGTCAAACCAATATGTGGAGTGTGTGTCAATTCCAGTAAAAATAAACAGCCTCTTTCTACAAGTGGAAGGATTTTGATGTGATTTGTTACCAGGTGGCTGCCCGGTCTCCTTAATGAATTCTTCCTTAGTCTTTGCTGCTGGCAGATTTGCACTTGGTGGTAACAATGATTAGACCAGCCTCAGTGAGGGGAGCTTATGTTGTTGAGCCCGTGTATAACCTGCATATCTGCTACCATGGCCTATCCATAAGTTGCAGAAGCTATGGGATGCTGAGGAAAGAACATGGCTGACATCCTGTGCACAAGTCTTTCTGTCCTCCTGCATTGGGTGCTCTCTGGTGGCATTAACCATGAAACTTAGAATCTGCACATTCCAACCACTACCCCTCACCCTCGTTCTTCCTGATACTGCTAGACAAATTCTGGAAGTGCTTTGGCTTAAGGATTTTTCTTTTTGGAGCTAGGCTTGTACTATTCTATCAGGGCTGTGCTGAGGCCTAACTCTATCAGCCAAGAGGCAATGAGAGGTGGCAGGAGAGAGTCTTGAGATAGAGTCACTTTCTGAGGCACCTGCTCCAGGTGAAAAAATTACACATCCCCAGGGAAGGGGAGGCTGTTCTCTGGAAAGATGAAGGTGCTGCTTTTACTGGTCAGAAAAGTCCAAGAGAATTTGGGGATTCAAGATTCTCAGGTCTGAAACTCAAACATTACCACTCCAAGTTGTACTCATTTTCTATCAAGGCCCCGTCCCTGGCATAGGAGACCCACTGGGACTGGACGGGTCACCCTTGCAGCCGAGTCCCCTGTAGAATCAGTTGCTGGGCTGATTTTCATCACAGTTGTGGCCTGAGACTGCAGGAGAGAAGACTGACCTTTAAACCAGAAACCTTCTGGTTTTATATTCTTCCTTAAGTGGAAATTGAGTCTCCTTTGTCTTTCATTTTCTTTGACTATCTAAAGCAGCCACCCCACTTTACAACCTTCATAAAAAGACCTTCTTCCCAAACCAACTAAGGGCTACAATACCCTGGTCTCCCAGTGCCTTGCCCTCCAACTGCACCACCCCACTCATCCACGGGTGAAAGCACAAGCGGCTGCATTGCACAGCTTCTCACCACCAGCAATGGTTCTTTCCACTTATTGCCCAAATGGCAGCACAAATTTAAAGTCTTGTTTCTAGAATCACTTCTTATTTTAGCCAAGTTTCTATGAAGCAGAGCCTGAGGCAAGGATTGAAGTGATGATACTTTACTTCAAAGAAGCAAGCCTAGAGATGTGAAGGTGGAAAGGGAAAGAGGAAATGAGGCAAGGAAATACAGAGGTAATAAAGTGTATTTTATCCCACTGGCCACTTTTTCTCAGTAAGTAGGAAAACAAACAAACAAACCAAAAAGCAAGCACTTGCTTTGAAGCAGAGGCAAAGGGACAACGTAGGAAGTAGCCACCCTTGGGTGACCTCTGGCCCATACTAAGATTATTTTTTTTTTACCTAAAAGTATGGTCAACAAGGCATATCGTTCCCTCATGGAATGTACTTCATACTTTTGCTACAAGTACTATCTAAAGGCCACTGGATTGTGTATTCTGTAAGAGCATGAGCCACATGTTTTAGTCACCACTGGATATAGTTTATCAAACTGGGTAAGCACTCAGTTAGTACTTATTGATGATACAATAGGTCAATTAGTCAGCCAATCCAAAGAGGCCTGGTATACTTTTCCATCTGTCATTTCTCATTGCTCTTGGTTCACCCATTGGAAGTCTTGATTCCACATCAAGTACAAACTACATTTATTAAATGATATTTGAGTAGGCCTCCCCAGTCTTTCTCATAGCTCTTCCTCAGTGCAGTGAATATAAATATTGAAAATTGTATAAATCTGTAGCTAAAAGATGAACCTTCAGAATTCGAGTTTAATACATGGGTCGGGCATAGCTGAATTTTCCTCATCTGAGGTAACTTGGGAAATTTCAAAGGATCCATGATGGTGTATCATGCCAATATTCATAGATTTCCAGGGGATACTTGTTTTCATTCTAAATGTGTAAAAAGACAAACACCAGATTACCTTTTTGTAGGCTTGACAAGTCACTCACATTAGATTCATTTACCTACTATGGGCCAGATTTCCCTGTTGATAACAACTTTTTCCCTGTCTTTAGCTTATTTAATATGCTTCAATTCATGACTAATAGCCATAGAAAAATAAGCCTAAACTTTGATACTCATTGTGGCCTGCAGTCCAGAGCATGGACCCATAAATGATTCTCCATGTCATGGGACAGAACTGGAACTGAACAGACAACTGGCATGGACTCAAAATAGCAAAAGAGTACTAAGAAAGACATTAGTTTTCTCCATCAAAACGTGGAACTGCCATACAGGATTCTTGAGAAACTTCCTAGTTACCCTACAGTATTTCCATATGTAACTAATGTTGAGAATAACAACCTGCAGTAGAAGGGAGTTCACCAATTCTCCATTCCGGCAGAAGTATTCTTGTCCCATTTAATCTGTTTCAAGATTCAGCATTAATATAAGCTGACTTTGTCAGCACCAACCAATTGAAAATACATTGGGAGCATTGATTATTGGAAGAATAAGTGGTCAGGGAGGTTCTTAGAGAACTCCATAGGAATAGAAAATGACTCCCTGGCCAATAAAAACAACAAAGATATGAAGAGAAACAAGATGTTAGCCATCAATGAAAGCAATTAAGTGCCTCTCATCCCTGGTGATGTCAGACAAAAAGTCCATAATATCTGTGCCTCGGTTGGCAATTGATGCTAGGCAGATAACAGCTAGTGAGGTCAGTGTTCCTTCGAAAGCAAGGGGTGACTGGATCACAGCTCAGGCCAGCTCAGTGGGACTGGAACCAGTTCAATGGAAAGATAGTGGCTAAAAGGGGCACAGCTGAATTTTCTTATTTTTTACAAAGCTGAATTCACATGGTGGAGTCTTGGTAAAGCTGGAGTCTGAACACAGAAAGTTCTCAAGTTTTCCATGCCTGCTCAGGAAAAGGAGCAAAGCATCAATTGTGCAGCTTAGGTGAATGATATACAATGGTGTAGTTGAATGGCTCTTGAAGAGTGAAGTTGTCCAGAAATTTTCAGAACCTAGATTCCATTTATTCATTTCTTGTTTAGTCTAGTGTTGTAAGGTATGATCTGCTGTTAAACTTCTTAGCATATCTTTGAAGCAAGGTCACTTGCCCATATGATAGATAGCCTAGAAGTGAATATTGTCTGCCCACATTCCATCAAGCAAAGCACCTGGTCATGTTAAAAAAGGTTGCATGGTTAAACCCTCCTTTTCTAGTGTAGACAGATGAGAATATTTTAAGAGCTTTCCTTTCTTCTTCACTTTTTTCCAATTGAATTCCTTAACACTGGATTTTTTTTCCCTCCGTATTATCAGAGAAGGGATCAATATTCCTTCTCCCATGGGCTAAGTAACCTCCAGGGACCCTTGGACTGCTGGTTTCTGTCTGTGTCTCTGGGAGTCAGGCTGATGGAACTGTAAGGATCATTGGGCTGGAGACAGGACCCAAAGGCTGCTGATCTCGGCTCTGCCACTAACTCATGCTGTGACCTTGAAAAGTCATTTTCCTTTTCTAGGTCACAATTTTCTTGTCTGCCAAATGAAGGCATTCAATGAATAATGTGTAAGCTCAATTTACAGCTTAAAGCTTCTTTAATTCAAAGCGCAATTTGAGGTCTGGTGTTCTCTGATACTTTCAGGCACCTCATTTACTCCAAAATAGACCTTCTGGATATTAAGTATGGTTAATGTATGTCTGATGTTATGGGCATGGAGAAAGGAATTGTTAACTCTGTAGAAATTTGTGAACTTTTCAAAGTTTACTTTGGTCCCTTTGGGGAACTCATTTGCATATCCCATCTCAGTGGCCTGAATGATTTGAAACAAGTCTCTCAGGTGGACAAATTAATTCTTTCTCAAAAGCAGGTCAGTCCCTATCGGTTCTCTTTGGGAATAGCCTTTCTGCTTAGGAATATTTTAAGAAGGATATAGGAACCATTCAATACCTTGTGTCTTTCACACTCTGCCTCCTATGTCCAATGGACCTTTAGCAAGTGCCCCTCTGAGAGAGAATCAGGGGATTTCTAAGGCATTTGCAAATGAGTATCCATTTGAATTCAGTGGTTAGTGCTTCTCCATCTTTTATTACCCTTACTATGGCTGATTTAATGTGAACTCTTCATATGTACAGTTACCCAATGGTTTTTCTTTTTTTCTTACAGGCTGTAATATGTAAAACACAAAGAAATATGAAAGGATCCCTCAGGAACTTTAACTTCTTATATTGGTGAAAAATGCTTCAAAGTTAGCAAAAGACCAACTTCCAGAGCCTTTGGAATATTTTTGAAGGCAAGAGCTTATGTGATATCAGATGCTGTAAATTCTTAGCTCACGTCTACAACAGTATGCTTTCAATAAACGTTTTCTCTTGCTGTTGAATAATATTTTATTATTTTCAAGAGCAATATCAACACCAGAGAACTGGCATTCTAGTTGATGTAACCCTTCTCCCCAGACCACATCCTCACTGGAGTTCTAAAGGTTGAGCTGAACACATATGTTGTGTTGAGTGTTATGTTTCTCCTCCAGATCTACTCTCCACCCTTCTGCACCGTGTGATCCAGGAGGCTGATCTAGTAAATATATGAATGCGCTAACCTACTCTCTAACGTCCAATCGGGTTGGGTCAATGGGGAACACCAGCAGGATGTCAGAGGGCAAGAGCAAAGTGAGGATGAGTGTTTACTGCCCTGCTCCCTCCCTTTATGACTGGTTAGTTGCTATCAATCGAAGGTCTCATTCCCTACCCAGTAGTTCTCTTCACCCAGCTATCTCTGTCTCCAGGTTAGTAACCACACCCTCCCTTGCCCATCAAGCTACTGCTTTCCTGATACTAACCAGAGAATGTTGCACTGTTCTTTGTGGTGTACCTGTACCCAACCACACTTTGGCAAATAGTCCCTTTATTAAACTTTGTTCAGATTATCCAGTTTAAATGCGGCATGCTTTTCCTGCCAGGACCCTGCTAATGCACCTGGTCTCTAGGCCATTAGTTCCATGAGGACAAAGATCTCCATTTTGGGTTGTTCATTGCCATATCCCAAGCACCAAGCACAACGCCTAGCATACATTAGGCATTCAAGAAATATTTGTTGAATGAATTACTGTTCTCTAATTAAGGCTTAGAACAAGTTTTATGGAACCAAAGGCTTTTGCAATTTTGGAGGTTCTCTTTAAGAAAAAGAATATACAAATATATCGGTGTTGCAGAGTTTACAAAACTCTAAGACCTTATTGTTAGGGCTCCTCCCAAGACCTTGAATGGTCCTCATGCAAAGGAAGGGCCCTGAAACTTCAATTTCTCTGGCTTCGACCTGCCTCTCATTGAATCTCAACTCAGAGTTTCAGGGAGTCTGCCAGTTGCCTTCACAGAAACGTGAAGAGAACAGCATGATGTAATGCAAAATGCATAGAATTGGGAGTCAGATACACACTGGGGTTCCAGCTCCTCGGCTTACTAGTTATAACCTTGGACAGGACACTTAGTCTACTTCATCTATAATAGAGGGATGATAACTCTTCCCTCAGAGGACTGTTGGAGGATTTCCTGAGATAACTACATAGGGTCCTGGAGTCCTGGCACATAGTAGGTGCTTAGTGATTGTCAGTCTTGCCATGTGAAGGTGTTTCCCCCGCAGCCCCCTTCAAGCCTTCCCCAGGCCAGCATCCTATTTGTTGGGATCAATTGAGCTTTCTTCCTGAGTCCTCTGAGCATCACTCTAAGCACCTGCAACTTCAGGATCAGACCATGGCCCTGTTCACACCAAGTTTTGGAGTCAATATTTGCACAATGGAAAGTCCAGTATGTAGCATGGTTTGCCTGCAGCCAAACATCCAGCCTTGTTTGCTGGGGATTTTTTTGTTTCACTCACCATAACTCAGCCAGATCTCTGTGGACCCATTTAGATGCCCTAAGCAAATTTTTTCATTGCTTTCCCAGAGAAAAAATTCTCCCCATATATCATTTTCCTAGTCATCCTCAAAGGCATGTCAGCTGCCTTCTACATAAACATTTTATTATAGGGTTGAGCAGCCAAATTTTAGAGCCTGGGTTATCTTTTTAAAAATTCTATGTGCTCTGTTATTGATGACCTCCTCTTCCAGTTACTCAAATATGAATTATACCCAAATCCTTGCTTAAACAATGCAAAATCCATGAAGATAGGATGATAATTGCTTTATTCATCATTGTTCTCAGAATAGGGCATAATGTCTGGCATGTAATAGATAATAACTACTTCGAATTACTAAGTGAATGATTGAGTATATTATGAAGAGTGAAATATCAGAGGATGATCCAGGGGATATGATTTAAAAGGATAAACTAAGAACTCAAATGTGGCAATATTTGTTACCATATATCTACAGGGGTTAAATATTTTGTGAGGGAGTCAGTTCTTCATGATTGGAGATACTAAAGCAGAAACTAGCGAAAATCTGTCTGGAATTCTGTAGGGAAAAATATTCATTGAATTTAAAATAGAAGTTGGTTACTTCTAATTTCAATTTCGACTCTGAGAACATGTGATTTCATAAATTCATACTGCCCGAGTGTTAAGTAGTGGTTTGTGACAATTTGGGACCTGGTTGACCTCGGAGCTGACTGTAGTGTCAATGGATTGGCTTTGGTACCTGGACCAGGTTAATTTCTCTGAGCCTCGGTTTCCACATCTGTAGAGTGAGCGTAATAATGATTTCACAGGATTATTGTGGATTAAATTAGATACTAAATTTAAAACCCTCAAACTCCATTCTAAGTATCTACAAACTGTTCAACAAATATTAGATTCCTTCTCTACTCTACCCCTCAAAGTTACGACCTTAGTAAGGCAGAATAGTTAGGAATTCCTCCAGAATGCAATGTGAGAAAGAGGCTGGCACTGCAATTTGAGGACCAGGTCTCTCAGTCTGTCACTAGCCCTAACAACCTCTGTGACTTTCAGCAAATCATACCATCTTTAGCCTCCAGTTCTTCAGTTTTAACATGAAGGCCCTATGAACCACTTTCTTGGATTCTTTCAAGTCCTGAAGATAAGGTATTTATTCAGAAAGCTCAGTTCACCTTCATTTTGGAACTTCTTAAATACTTACACAACATAAGATAGGGAACCCTGCGTTCTCTTGCCAGTTTTTTGACCATTATGGGCGGGATCCTAGCATGTGGCTGAATCTGATTTGGTCTCATGAATGTAGTACTGTGCACTTTGTGAAATATAATATGCCACGTGTAATTTGTTACCCGAATCAAACTGTCTTGGCTGAGATGCAGGTACCCTCTCTAAGGCAGAGCTCTTCCACAACAACTTCACTTCTTCCAGTGACGAGACTGAAGAATTAATATTCTGCGGCTATTAGGATAATAATTCAGTTTTTCAAAAGGGAATGTCCTTAACATGGGCCTGTTATTCCTCCTGCTGCCACTAAATAGGACCCTCCACCTCCTTCTCTGAGCCCTCCACCTCCTTCTCGGAGCCCTCCACCTCCCTCTCGGAGCCTTCCACCTCCCACTCGGAGCCCTCCACCTCCCTCTCTGAGCCCTCTACCTCCTTCTCCGAGCCTTCGCTCTGAAGCCAGCAGAACTCATTCTCTGGTAAACACCTACTTCCATAACCATGGGAGGAACAGATCATTCTAGCCCAGAAACCCTACAGCACACTGGTGTGTCTTCTTTAAATCTGATTAGTAATTAAAATAAAAAGCCTGATACATTCTCATTATATTCTTCTTCCTTTGGGAATAAATTTCAAAAATAATAATAGGAATAATAAAGCATAACATTAAAATAGGGTGAACTATTCAGCGGAGATGAAGAGCAAGGCATCAAGAGAAGACTCCTGCCTCTAAATGGGAAATTAAACTGCCCTCTCAGTTTTGGTTATACAGGGAAGATTTCACTCAACTGTGAAGGCAAAGATTTGATTGCTAGAGCTGTGATCCTTGGTTAGCTTTATAATGACAGCTTGGATGGGTTGATTTTAAGAAAAACTGATTTCAAAAGTACACCTCTGCCTCCATGTCCATATTTAAGTCATAGCCACTCTCCCCTCCTCCCCCTTAAAGCACGTTCTCGTGGCACTTTCATGGTGAATGAGCAGCATCTAGTTCCTCATGTCCTCAGGCCCCATCCACAGGTGCACTGGCAGATCCTGGCTGTGTTGAACTTTGGAATGTTCTCCTCCAGAGGTTTCAATGAGAGCCACGTGTTTTTGCTGCTTTCTCTAATTCCAGTAACTCGTCTGCCTCACTGCAACTCCTCAGAAACTCTCTGCAGACCCGACTTGCCCCAGCTCAAAGGATCCGTTTAGACATGAAGGGAACGTGAGGCCAGAGGCACAGGAATACTGTGGACTAAATGGAAGAGCCAAGACAAGGTCATGGTATAGGCACCGCCCTCCAGAAGGCTGCAGGAACCAACTCCAAAGGAGAAATCAGAGCACGTGAGTTTCAGAATCAACAAATACTGACTAAGCAGCCACTGTAAGCTGAGCTGTTTCGCATTATTTCAACATTAAATCTGTATTCTAAGGCAGTCGTTAGTAACTCTATTTTATAATGGGGGCACTGAAGCCAGGAAAGGTTGCATGACTTTCTTAAGGTCACAAACTTGTTTCAAAGTTGAAATGTGAACTCATATCTCCTGACTCATATTTCTCTTCTTTTCATCATATTACAGTGTTTCCTTATGAGGTTGGAATCCTGGTTCTGCTTCTTGGCAGCTGGACGTCCTTCATGGAGCCAGTCATTCTGAGCCTTTTCTTCTCTACAAAATATTGAGGATACACAACAGGGCCGTTCTAGTTCCATGACACACCAAAGAGGAAGAATTCTCTGCTCGTCTGCCGTGAGAAGAATTGTTGGTGACTGCCTCTCAGAGCCAAAGGACCAGCATTAAAACCCCTCTTTGACCAAGATTAAAACCACTAATCATTGAATTAAAAGTGCCTTGCAATCACTAAGATTCCATTTTCCAATGATCATGGCTGCCCATAGATTTCAGGATAAAGTTTCAAGTTCTTGCTTTAACCCACAAGGCCCTTCATCACCTGTCTTCCTACTCCTTTGCCTTCCTCTCTGTTTAATCCCCAGAATGACATCTCACTTTGCAGCACCGCTGTCCACCCAGCCTGTAATTGCAATTTCCCTCTACCCCTGCCATTCCTCCAAGTAGGGTGACTTCTCCCCTTTCTTCATCCAGTTACCTCAAACGTCTCTCTGAAAATCGACTCCATGGTCTCCTCTTCTGGGAAGCCTGCCTTGACTCCAGCTTAATATAGATGCCTCTCCTCTTTGTTCCTACAAACCCTGGGAACCTTACTCACTGCAGTTCTCCATAAGGGCCACTCCACTTGCTTTTCTCCCTCACCAGGTTCAGAACTCTCTAAAGACAAGACTACATTGAATTTATCTTATATCTCAGCATCCATCACAGCATCTGAGGCAATAACAAGGGATTGATAAACAATTTTGAGTGAGTAAATGGTTAGAACAAGATTGATCAGGAAATGGCTAAACAGACAAATGGGAAACAATTTCCTTTTTTTTCCAGCCACTGTAGAGTTTTACCTGTACTGCCTCGTTACACCCCCCCATCTTCTTATGGAAGGATGTTTCCTACACCCGTTCATGATTATCTTTGATATGTTAAAGTTCAGCATGTGCTCTCAACTTTCTTGAAAACTGCTATGAAAAAATCACCCTAAAATTCACTGCTGCTTCTTCCAAATTTCTCCACTGAGGAGTTCTGTGGAGTTTAGCCCTTGGAAAGCTTAATTTCCCCTTGATGAATTGGAATTCTTTCTCCTCTTGACAATATAAGCTATATAACCAAGTATCATTTCACTTGCACTTTACCTTCTAGGAACTTTAAAGTCAAATTTCTTGTCCAACTGTAGCAACTATATAAGCCCTCTGGTTTGCAAATTTATATTTTTACTTTACTTTCTGGTCTCCACTTCAATTCAGCAACATTTACTGAGAGCTTGTTGCATGCAGTGAACTGTTCTGGGGGCTCGGTTTATATCAACTGACAAAACAAAATTAAAATTCCACCCTCTTGGAACTCACCCAGGTTAGAGGGATATAATTTTTATGTAAATAGTACAAATCAATTCCAAAATTAATGCACTACATATGATCTAAAGTTGATGCTTGTATTTGTTACATACCTGGCTCTTTCTTTTACAGTGTATTTGTTATAAATATATCTCTCATCTGAATTTTGTAAATGTGGACACTCCCAGATTTGAAACTAACAAGAGAAAACATCAAGTGCTGGTGGGAAGAGAATCAACTCACTTCAGAGTTCCCTAACAGTGGTGACAGGATGTGCACAGCGGCTGCAGTCATCCTCACGGCGTTTCCCGGCACAGCAGCAGTTGGTGTCTAGAGTCTGGCATTTGCTGTGAACCAGCCTGGCAGCTTTTGTTGTAAGCTTGGGCTTCTTTTGCCCCATAATTTGCCCCCTGCTGCCATGCGGGAGGGAAATTTACTTTCCAAGATGCCCTACAAATTGTCAGTGTCAATCTCCTAACCCACCCAGAGCTTGCCACTCCCTACCAGCACCAGCGCCCTGACCTGAAGGCCTCTTAGCTACAGGTCAGATGTGACTTGTACTGTGTTTGTGAGGCCTTTCCTGAGATGCTCCTGCTAGACTTCCGAAATATCTAGAGAGCCTTTTTTTTTTTTTCAGCTGAGGAAGATTCACTCTGAACAGTGTGGGGTAGGTCTGTGCCTGGGAGCCAAACCTGGGGTGCTGAAGCTGAGGGCACCAAACTTAACCACTAGGCAACCAGGGTTGGCCCAAGAGATCTTTGCTTTTTGCAAGACCTTATAAATAAAACCAAAGCACCAGCTGAAAGCTAAATCAATATCATGAACTAGAAATAAACAGTTTGCAATACTGTTAGCAAAAGCATAATTTACATTCAGTGGTACACAACATACAATGGGAATCTGATATTTATGTCCTATTCAACTTCCCCAAAAGGTTGGAGAAAACTTTTGAGTGAATGACTAGGTTAGTGAGATCTCCTATATCTATCCTTTTCTATGTCATTATTTAGACTCTTCTTCTGGGCCTCACGCTGCGCTTTTCACTCACTGCCTGTTATCAGATCATCTGACCAATGTGGGCCTGAGCTGAAAACATCCCTGCCTTGGGGAGAAAAACAGAAATCCATTTTCTAAATGTGACCCCACCCTCCCCATCTCTGTTTAACTGTTGTTCTCAATACCGTAGAGGCCACACGCACAGCAGTGCTATCTAATCCAGTGGAATTCACCAAGCAGGAACTTAATGAATTAGTACCAGGTGTGCAAAATAGGCAGCGAGTGACCACAGGGCATGGACAGAGACAATGACAAGGATTTGAACCAGGGCTCTCCTGACTGTGATCAAAGGATATTACAACCTGTTGGGCCAAAAAGTTCACAGTTTTTGTTTTGTTTTTCACATATTAAAAAAATGTGACTTTTGTACTAAGGCACAGCAAATGGCACCTCCCCACTTTACCACTTACATGTATGAGTTCATTTTCTTTTGATAAATATACTACATTCCCAACAGCTGATTTTCTTTTTCTTTCAGGAAGTTAGTGGGAAGATGTTCTCCTAAGCTATCAATCCATGAACCAACATCAACAGATCTTAACTGTGTTTTTCCAGACAATATAAGCCCCCCCACAAAGAACACACACTGTGTGAATCCATGCACACAATATCCAGAAAAAGGCAGATCTGTGGGGACAGAGGACACACCAATGTTTGCCAGGGTTGGAAAGGGTGCTGGGCTTGTGTGCCAAGAAAGCACCAGAGGAAATTTGGTGGAGAGAGGGAGACGAGGCTCCACCACGACGCTAGGAGTGCTTGCATGACTCCATATGTTTACCAAACCCACAGAATGGTACACAGTCAGGAAGGAACTGTATGTTTTTTAATATAAGATGTGCTTTATTGATTTATTTATTTTCCTCCCCAAAGCCCCAGTGCATGGTTGCATATCATAGTACTAAGTCCTTCTGGTTCTTCTATGTGAGCCGTCACCACAGCACAGCAGCTGACAGATGCACCATGTGGTTCCAGGACCAGGAACTGAACCCGGGCCACTGAAGCAGTGAGAGCACCGAACTTTAACCACTAGGCTGTCAGGGCTGGCTCTGAATTATATTTTATGTAAAACAAAATAAAAACTTTAAAGTCATGTTATTTGTTTGCATGATGTGATGAGAAGAACTCAGCTAGGTATCTTGTAACTATGGATTCACTACACTACTTAAGACATGTGTATTTATGCCATCTTTAGCTATTAGCCTTGAGGTTTATGATGTCCAAAGCTAGATGTTTATGGTATCCAAATACTAGAATTTTGCTAAGGTGGACCCAAGTTTTTAAATAACATGTAATCATGAATACATAGAATTTAAAGGTTAGAAAAGTCTTGAGGGTAATTCATCATTCTATTAACAGATCAACAAGAAGACACATACAACATCTCAACAGATTCAAAGAAACATCAGATGATATCCAATATTCAACCCTGAAAAAAGGGAAAAACTGTCTCAGCCCACAAGGCATAGAAGGGAATGACCTCAACCTGATGAGCAGCATCCACAAAGACCTAAAGCCAACATTGTCCTTAACAGTAAAAGATTGAATGCTTCCCCCAGGATGAGGAACAAGTCAAGGGGCCACCCTGGACCTCTATTCCACTTTCTCCTGGATGTTCTACCTGGAGGCTTGAGGAAACTTGAGGGAGTTAAGAGTGACAGGTATTCAATTATCCAGATTGTGGTGATTTTTTTCATTATGTTGATTGTGGAAATTTTTTTGTGATAAATTTGTAAATTTATCAAATTAAACATTTCAAATGTGTGTGGTTATTGTGCATCAGTTACACCTCAATAAAGTTTGAAAAAAAGGTGCCACTTAGGCCAGTCCCTTCACTCACTAGTAACCAAAGCCTGATCACATTTTGGGCTTTCCACAGTAGGTCTACCCATTTTTATCCTAGAAGTAGCTGGGAAGCCAGGAAGTCACCAGTGAAGACAGGCCTGATGTTTGAGAGGTGGTTGAACATATTCTTCTGACAAAATAGAGTAAAACAGACTTCCAGAAAGCCTGTCCATTGGGAGCACAGACCAGCCACGAGTTCCATGCTCATGAGAAGCAGGGAAGAACAGTATACAAGAAAAAGATTTTAGAATGACACAGATCCCAATCGAATTCTGAATTCACCAATTCTTGCTTGTGTGACTTCAGTATATTTATTACACTTTCTGAGCTTCAGTTCCTCCTCTGTCCAGTAAAGACAATAAAACTTTTCCTACAGGTGCTGTGAGGAACAAATAAATTATCCCGTGTTAAGTCACAATATATCAGGCATTCAATAAATACTGGATATATTCCTCTTCTCTTCCTCAAAGTCATTTAAGTTCTTTCTGCTTTTATTTTTTTCTCAAAACCGTATAAATAATTGTTTATCTAGCAATTTATTAAGTACTTTCTCTACATCAACCCCAGTGCCAGGCAGTGGGCATCGCAGAAGAATAAGACATGGATTTATCCAGAAAGAGCCCCTAGTGGAGTCAGGAAGACCAACGTGTAAACAAACGCTCCCATGGCCATTCTACAGTCAAGTCAGCACAGAGAGTGGAGCCTCAACAAGCACAGTGACGAATTTTTCTTTCACAACTTAGGTTTTTCAAGAGCAAACAAAGCAGGTCTTAAAAGACAGGTGAGAGTTCACAAGGTCTATATGGGTTTGGAATGGGGAGAACATTTCAAACTGGAAAAACAAAAGCCATGCCTTACACTCACGGTGTTACTAACAAAGTGCTCTTTGTGGCTGATGCTTCAAGGTGTGATTCTGAATTCACACACATCGAGGTCTACTTCTTCCCCTCTGAGCAACTCCTACAGCAGGTGTTGAACTGCAGGGCCGTTTGCCCAGAAGCCCCACGGCCCATTCAACAGGGCCTGGTCATTCTATCTGGCCTTCCTGTCCTCGATCTTGCTGAGCTTCTGGGAAGGTAAATAGAAGAGCCCTCAACAACCTAATCTTTAAAAAAGAGGTTGTCCACTCTAAGGACAAGTTCCATCATGAGTTTGCGTTTATCACAATGTTGGCATCATTTAAAGACTTTGCCCCTCTCTGGCTACAGGAAGTAGAGAAATCACAAGCCCCTTGGGCATGTCAGATATGGAGATAAATACTGAATGTCATTTTTGCCAAACTATTTTCCGTGTGAAGGTAGGAAACTATCTGTCCCTAAGAAAATTACTGACCACCTCAGAGCAAGGTACCAAATGGTCATACCACAACCAGGAAATCAGAAACATCGGAGTGAGACCTTTTGGAATACATACCAGGAGCCATATATTGAATAGGTCAAAGCAGTGTCCTTCTCCTGAGCTAGACAAGTTAACCTGACTTAGAGTCACAGACAGAAAGCCGTTTCATTTCCATTGCTGTCCCACTGCGCTTCCTTTCATGAAGAGTGTTCTGACACACCGGCTTGATCTGAAGTTGTCTGGATGGGAGAGGCACTCATGAAATTATGCAAGTACCAAATTCTTGGTCAGACTTGTCCTCAACTCATTACAATGTCTGCTTCTGAAAGAGCGAGTACGCCATTCGCCCCAACCCCACCATACCTTTTAGAAGGTCCTGGAGTAAACAGAAGCCAGGGTTACTAAATTTTGGTGGGAAAAAGGGAGAGATTGGAGATTACAAACCTCAGTCAAAGAATATCCAAGGATGGAATGCCCAATGGAGAAGACACTTGCTAACTAGGAGGAGATAAAAAGAAGTAAAGGAAAGTGAGCTAATTACGTGCTGAACACTTAAGCAGACCCAGCAATAGCTACTGATATCTCTATTAGGAAGATAAAGAAACTGAGGCTCAGGGAAGTGAAGTGTCCAGTCAAAGAGCACTGTTAATACAGGGCAGAGAAAAGATCGAAAAAATTTAAATCAATCTGACTCCAAAGCAAATGTTCTTTTTTGTTGTTGCTGTTATGAAAGACATTATCTCATCTTTTGCTGCCAAGGCACCAAATTCAGGCTCATATATATGCAATTGGATTTTGTTTTTAATGTTTCTACTCTCACAGTTGAATAGGATCCTTTAGCTTTAACTTGGGACCATAGACATAAAGGAACTAATTGAACAAAACTAGACTAACACAAAGGATGGAGTATAAATAGATTTTCTAAATAGTTTATTTAGGCCTATCTATAGCATGACTCTTTATTTTTCTGAGGAAGATTCTGCCTGAGCTAACATCTGTTGCCAATCTTCCTCTTTTTGCTTGAGGAAGATTTGCACTGAGCCAATATCTGTGCCCATCTTCTGTATTTTGTATGTGAGTTGCTGCCACAGCATGGCTGACAAGTGGCATTGGTCCATACCCAGGAACCAAACCCGGACCGCTTAGGCAGAGCATGCTGAACTTAACCACTAGGCCATGGGGCCGGCCCCTCTTTTTGTCTACTGGTTTCATCTGTTAGAATCTGGTAAAATTGTTGATTTACAGGTCTCTACTAGTGTAAAGGCTCATTGATTCCCCAAGCTAAATAACAACTTGTGGGAAAGCCACCGTGAGGAGGAGGCAGAGGCAAAGGCCTCAGCAAGTCCTGGAGCCACATTACTGCCATTTGTCATACCCAAAAGTGCTCCACAGAAATTTGTTGCACAAAAATAAAAAGAAAATAGAATTGCCCCTGGACCTGCGGTTGGTCAATTGGTTAAAAGTGTCCTGCTCACTTTTCTCTGCACTCAGTCCTACAGCGATCTGATTTCTCTTCCCAATACTGTCCCGTAAAATCTGCTAGGCTGACTTTCCATCAAACCCTCATTCTGGTTATTTTAATGTCCCGATGTAGCTGACAGTTGCAAAGTTTCATTCGAGTCCTGTCCCTCTGTCCCTCATTACTGCCGACATAAAAAGGCCATTTGGTGGGTCCCTTGTACTGAAAAGGCCATGGAGCTGTGGGAGCACATCACAGGACACGCAACCGACTGACGCCCAGCACAAGATCTGATAAAGAATCCAACCTGCTGGCTCTTACTTTTTGTGTTGCAGCCTTTTCATCCCCCTTGAAAGATCATCATGAACCAACAGCCCTTCACAAGCATCATAAGACCCTGGTTGAGTGGCACTTGGTAGTTTACGATTTGTCGTTAAATCCATTCTTTCATTTGCCTCTCCCACTTTCCTATACTATTCATACCCTATTTCATATATGGGACATATACTATTCTGAATTCTATTTTATACCTGATAAAACTGGGGCACAGAGCTTTAGGTACTCTGTCTAATTTATTGCTGAAAAACAAGCCCACTAACCCAAAGCTTAAACAAAATCCATTTTATTTCAGATCCTGCAGTCACGTGTTTGAGGAGCACAATGCTTCTCCTGCACTTGGTGTGGTAGCACTCGGTGGTGTTCACCGGCAGATGGGCTAGTTCAGAGGACTGAGATGGCTTCACTCTTTAGTCTGGTGACCTGACAGGGAGAGCTGGAAGGCTGGACTCACCTGGGGCTTTTTTTTAACTTTCTTGAGGAGTCATTGGCAAATACAGTCTTACGTATTTAAAGGGTATAGTGTGAGGATTTGATACACATATACGCTGTGGAATGATTGCCAACGTCAGGAGACTTCTGACCAGAGATCCTACAACGCCTCTCCAGTACGATGGTCTCAGACTAGTTCAAAAAGAGAGTGTCCAGTTAACAAGGAGGAAACTGCATGACATTTACAAACTAATTTTGAAAGTCACATAGTCGCTTCTTGCAGATTCTCTTGGCCAAAGCAGTCACGCTCACACTAACTCAAGAGAAGAAAGCACAAACTCCATTGCCGGATGGGAGAAAATGTCAAAGGACCTGTGGTTATGTTGCCAGACTGCCACAGGCTCACAGGAAATACTGGAACTATGATTACAACCCCAGGACTCTGACCGAATCTCGTGCCCTTGACGTACTGTCTGAGGAGCCACTACCACTCACAGCCTGAGGGCTGGGCAGCCACAGAGGAAAGAGGCAGCAGGGAACAGGGCAAAGGATGGACTCAGGGCCAAGAATCTACTGCCAGTTGTGTGACTATACCACAAAAATCTAGAAATCCGGGCTTTTTTTGAAATCTCCCAATTTTTGATTATTAGTAAATAATTCAAAATTTTAGTGCACAGTTTGCCTACTTTACCCCACCAAATTCAAAAGAATTTGAAACGTTTCTGTCTTGTTTTTGTGTCTGGAGGAGATGAGGCAATTGTTTGTTTCCTTCAAGGCAAGAAGTCTGAGTTACAAGCTCAGGTTGGGGTCAGACAGCCTAGGGCTCCAGCCCCAGTTTTGCCCTTGCTAATTCTGTGCCCGATGCTCCGTCACGTATGCTCTCTGACCTGTGTTCTCGTCTGTAAGTGAGGATAATAATAAAAGCCACCTCACAGGACTGCTGTGAAACAAAACAAGGCAAAGTGCGTAGGGAGCCTAGCACAGCTCATGACACACAGTAGATGCTCAGTCAAGTGTACTCATCACAGAGAGGAAAATGGTGACCTTCTACCAGGACTCAGAAGGCCTGAGTTTTATTCTGGATTCCACTTCTGGCTTTTTGACTTTTGATTTTCTAACTTTATCATTTGTGTCTCAATGACCTAATCTATAAAATGGAATAGTAATACCTACCTCAATCCTGGGGTGTCAACAAACTCTGCTTGTGGAAGAGTTTCACAAGCTGCTGTCAGTATCTGAGGCACAAGAACAGAAACTGCCTGGGGTCACTGGACACTCTGAACCCCAATCAGATGTAGAACAGAAGAGCCAAGAGCATGCAGTTCAGGAGTGAGTCCAAGCTATGGATTAGCAGTCAGGGAGGCTAAAGGGAGGAGCCCTACAAAGTTGAGGTCCATTTCAGACTGAGAATCGAATAGAGTGCATGAAAACAGAAGTCATGGTCTATACAGAGGCTGAAGGATCAGCCAAAAACAGCATGGTGATCTCTGGACTTGGAGTCAAGCTCTTACTTGGATGCCCTTGGGAATGTCATTTAATTTCTTTGATGTTTTCTTGAATTCTTCATGGATAAAATGAATAATATAATCTTCCCTTCAAAGTATTTATGTGAAGATCTACTGAATGAGCTCAAGTGAACTATCTGACACTATCTCATACACACCCTTAACGAATGCTTATTGAATCTGACTCTGAGCCTTTCTAAAGTCAGGCAGACAACTGAAGAGGTTTCCTCTTTAAAACTCAGAAAACATACACGCACATGCGCAAATGGGTGCATCTAAAACTGGTAAAAGCTGAACAGCTCTGTGGGCTGTACCATGTCAGTTTCCTGGCTTGCTTATTGTACTGCAGTTACGTAAGATGTAACCATTGGGGAAAACTAGAAAAAGACACACTGGACCTCCCTGTACATTTTTTTCCCCAAATTCCTGTGAATCTGTAATTGTTTCCAAAATAAAAAGTCTTTCAAAAAAAAGTCAGGTAAAACAGTAGAATATAAACCAAATATATATAGAGAGAAGTCAGCAAGACACTAATAGCAGAAAATAAGACAGACCAGGAAGAGGGCAGGAAACCCACAGACACTAACAAGGGCTGGATGAAGCCGGCAGGGAAGCCAACACCTGTGAGCACTAGTCCTACGGCCTCCAATCCAAGGCCACCTTCTCTTACAGCCCAAAAACTTCTTGCTTGGTTACTGCTCCATTAAGAAAAATATCTCAGGACCCAGCCAGATGAATGGCTGCAGATGGAAATAGGCAACCGGTGACGAGAAAGAGGGTGCACACTGGAATGGAGGAGGAGACTGGGAAAGAGTGGCAGCCCCCAGCAAACACACCAGGAGTGGAGCGTTCATCACATGCGTGTGGTTTCATGTGTGTCCCCTAGCTTGATCTGAGGCAATTCTTGAACAGTGCCTTTGGCTTTCATGCAGACTCGTGATCGCTTTCTTGTTTATTCAATCCACAGAAAGGTTAATTATGCTAGTAACTGTGGCTGGAAAACAATTCTTGGAAAACGCCTTGGTAACAACAGGTTGGCAGAGTATGGAAAGCATCTGCTTCCCACAAATGTTAAGGTAAACTTTCAAACTTGTGGGGTTAGCAAGTACAGATTGTATAGTAGTTTAGTTGAGGGAAAATACATGTTGTGTTGATGTAGACTTTCTGGGTCTTCTTGTCACCCAGCCTAAAAGGAACACCACGTCTTAAGCAGGATGGTCTTTGGGCACATCAGAACTTTGAGTAGGTCATCTCTGTTTGCATTAAGGCCAACAGAACAAGAACATCACACAAGGGAACACAGATTTACACTGAATGTCTCCTGAGTAAAATAAGCCTCTCTGGTTTGCTCTTGCCTTGACCCTCTAATGGGAACAGGATCATAGATGGAAGATTTGTTTTTTATAAAAATATTCAGTTTATTCTACAAAGGAACATAAAATGCTGCTCCTCTGACCCCGTGGCGTGAGCTGCTCTCAAGGGCTGCAGTTGTGGTTGTTCCAGCTGCTTTGTCATGAGGCCATCTATTCTCCAGCTCTTCTGAAGGCAGACCTTCTTGGGCCCCCACCCCCACTCTGGAGGAGAAAAATGGAAATAGTTAATTTGCTCCCAAATTAGCAAACACTGTCGGGACTGCTAATCCATCACTTTGAGGGGATGTTTCAAAGAGATGGATTCTCATGAAAATCATTCAGCTGAAGCTGAGAGGGAACATTTTAAGTAAAGTGGAATTCAAAATTATGACTGGCAGTGGGGAGTAGACACAAATGATATTTGCTAATGGAAGTGAAAAATCTAATTCGTCCCTTGTGGTTTTAGCTTGAATAGTAACACCTTATAAGGCTTAGGCTCTGGATGGCTTATGTCTGTTACTTATTGAGGAATGGCCACATACATATATGAATTAAAGTTGTAGGCCATCTTAGATCTATAGGTGATTAGCACTGCCCACACAGTATTCTCATCCTAATTGACCATTTGTGATGCTCTGCTAAAGTATGAAAAGACAGGAGAAAAAAGGTGTTGTCCGCCTCAGTTTGTATATATGAACATCTTGTAGGAATGGTTGTAAGAAAGGAAACTTACATCCCTCTCAGAAGACTGCAAGGCATTGAAAAGAGCACAGAATCTGGAATCAGAGGATCTTTGTTGAATAGAGACTCTGTCACTAAATGCTTGACCTTGTGCTGGGCATTTACACTCTGAATCACAGAAATCTCAGGATTGAACTGGATGGATGACAACAATATGCCTCTGATTGGATTGCTGCATGTGACAGACAGCTACTTTTCATGTGACAGATACAGATGATTCTCTTCTTCTTTGTTTCTCACAGTTTTACTTAGGTGTTCATACTCCCCCTGGCTATTTGCTCAGAAAGAAGGCTAAGCTGTTAATCTTGACCAGTCGAAGTCAAACATGTTCATTCCATTGCCTCCGACAAAATCTTGTTCAGGCATAGGCATTTGACAAGATTCTGGCCAAAGAGACATGAGAGGAAGGCATTGGGGGAAGGAGGCCTCTAGAAAATGGGTTATTCATTCTTGCACAGAGCCCCATAAAGGCAAACCTCATTTCCTCCCTCAGGATAGCGTCAGCTCCATGTGACTCCTGCAACTGTAGCAGCTATGAGGAACAGGAGAACAAAGCCAACAGGGTTTTAGAGAGCCAACTAGGTCAATGACAGGATGTGTTTATGAATTAACAGCCAAAAAATCACCCTATCTCTGGACTTCTCATTATGTAAGACGATGAACTTATTGTGTTTAAGTTACTTTTTTACTTGCAGCAGCCAAAGGAATTCTACCTGATACAATATAAGGATCAAATAAATAATGCCTGTGGAGGGCTCCACTCTAGTTATAGGACAAACCACAGCAAACGGAACCTTACTAAAGTGCAACCCAGCGTCAAATCATCTCAGTCTCAGACTGTGTTAACAGGATCTGTCCTCTATTTACCATCTTGAGCATGTGGTGAACTCACTCTGGAGGAAAATGACACCAGAAAATTATACATAAAGGATGGATCATTCCACGGACCTAACACTGAGTAAAAGAAGTCAGAAACAAAAGCACATATTATATGATTCCATTTATATGAAGTTCAAGAACAGGCAAAACTAACTCATGGTTGGAGAACATAGAATTATAGTTACTTCTGTAGGAAGAGTATTGTCTGTGGGGGAGGATGTGAGAGCGTTCTGCTATGCTTTATATGTTGAAATCCTTGACTTGGGTGGTACATGTAAACATCTATCAAGATGAACATTTTTAAGATTTTTACTTTTGACTGTAGGTAAGTTATTCCTCAATAAAACAATGTAACTTATATAAAGAAGAAAAAAAGCAAAGAGTAAATAAAATAAAAATATTTCCATATGAGCAAACAAAAAACCGGAGAAAATTTGTTGTCAATAGAATCACACTAAAAGAAGTGCTAAAAATAATTCTTTAGACAGTAAGAAAATATCCTAAACAATAAAATCAGGAAAGAATTGAGAGTAGTTGGTAAAGGTACATAAGTATATAAACCTAAATGAAAATTGCCTGTGCAAAACAATCACAGTAACATCTTGTGAACGTATTAGACTGTAATTAGTTAAGGATTATTTATATTTCTATAATAAATATAAATTAGTATATTATATAGTTATTATAATAAATATAAATAAATAATGAGTATTTATATAAGGATTATTATAATTTCTAGGATACCCACTAAAAGTGTGGTAAAAGAATGTATAACTAGCAAGTTAATATAGGGGAAAAAACCAAATGAGAGTTGTGGTGGACTTCCAGCCTGTCCCACAAGCCGGTCAAGATAAAACTGTCAGGCAGAGTCAGAGGTGCCCTCAGAAGGACTCAGTAGGATGCTTGGTGTGTCCTGGAGGTGAGCTCTGAGGAGATATGAGCAGAGCATCAATAGCTCCTACCACAAATGAAAAAATATATACCATGTAAACACTAATACGAAAAAACTAGCACAGCCACACTAACTTCAGACAATGCAGGCTTTAAGGCAGGACATATTAGTAGAGGTAAAAAAAAAAAATATTTCACAGGATAACAGTAAGATTTATCACGTAATTAGTATTAACTCAATTGCATAGCTTCACAAAATATAAAATATAAATTGATGTAAGAAAAAGTAAATCTACTGTCATAGTCAGAAATGTTAGCATGACTGTCTCAATAACGGGTATATACACTTACAAACATATCAGTAAGAAAAAAGAAAATCTGAGGTCTGGCCCCATGGCATAGTGAAGTTCACGCACTCTGCTTCGATGGCCCAGGGTTCGCAGGTTCGGATCCTGGGCACAGACCTAGCACAGTTTGTCAAGCCACGCTTTGGCAGCAACTCACATAAAGACTGGCACAGATGTTAGCGCAGCAACAATCTTCCTCACCAAAAAAAAAGAAGAAGAAGAAACAAAAGAAAATCTGAATAACACCAAAACACTGTGGAACTGACAGATATAGAACACTGCAAGTGAATGCAACAGCGACAGAACACACATTTCCAATCATACATAGGCCATTTAACAAAATCAGTCATATGCTAGACCATAAAGCAAGTCTCAACAACTTGCAAATAATTGAAGTCACACAGAATATGCCCTCTGAACACAGTGGTTCACAGCTAAAAATCAATAGCAAAAAGCTAAATAGAAAATCCCTAAAACTAAAGATTATGCAAAATATTTCTAAATAGCCTTTGAGACAAAGAATAAATTACAATTGAAATTAGAAAATATTTTGTAGTAAGTTATACTAAAGTCATAACATATCAAAACTTTCAGGATGCTGCTGGAGTGTAGGCCTAGAGGACGTGTGCAGCCTCAAAGGCATGTGTTACAAAATAAATTGTAAAAGACCAAAAACCAAAGTCTTAAGTAATTAATTCAAAGAGTAGAAGAAAAGAAAAAAAGAGCAGAAAATAATAAAATTTCCACTTGTATAAATACAATAGAGGAAATGAACAAGGCAAAAGTGATCTTTAGAGTGAGAAAATGAATAAATGCCAGCCAGACTGAGTAAGAAGAGTGGGCGATGACAACCAGGGATGACAAAGAGCATCTCCCCATATGCCCTATGGAGAGGCAGAAAGAAAGAAGACGGGGGTAAGGTTTTTATGAATAACTTTATGCCAATAAATTAAAAAATTTACATTAAATTTCCAAATTTCTAAAAAGGAAAAACCTGCCTAAACTGATGCAAAAAAAAAAATAGAAAACCTGAGCTGTACCTATTTAAAGAGTTAACTCTCCAGTTAAACACATTCCAAATGTAGACGTGTCGCTCAGCCTCACTGCTTAATTCTTCCATGTATTTAAGGAGGAAACATCATCAATCTTGCACAGATTTTTCCAGATAATAGAAAAGGGGACCTCACCAGCATACCCTTGATTCAATCATCAGGTAAGGATGTTACAAAAAAGAAAAATGTCAGAGAAATCTCTCTAAACAATATGTAAAAATCCTGTATAAAATATTAACAAGTCCAATCCAGCATTATGTAAAAATGACAGTACACAAGGCCAGTTAGGATTTGTTCCCGAAATAAAAATTCCCAGTTGGGTTTGTGCTCCAAGTTCAATCCACGTGATTCAGCACATTCACAGAATAAAGAATAAAATCCTATGATAATCTCAATAGATGAAAGCATTTGATAGAATCCAGTATCCTCCATTCTAAAAATCTCTAGCAAACTTTGAATAGAGTGAACGCTCTTAATTGGATAAATACTATCTTTTAAAAACTTCCATCAAATATTGTACTTAGTAGTGAATATTGAAAACTTTCCCCCTGGAAGTGAGGATGAGACAAGAATGCCTGACACCACCATTTCCATTAGACAGTGGCCTGGGGACTTGGCAGGTACAAAAAGGGAAGAAAAATATTAAAAGTAAAAGAGCTGCTACGGAAGAAATTAAAATATCCTTATTCACAGATGACATGATTATATGCAACAGACAATCTATACACAATTAGAACTAATAAGTGAAATTAGCAAAGTTAATATAAAAGTAATCATGTTTTTATGTAGTAATAACAAATAGAAAATAAATTTTAAAAAATAATACCATTTATAATAGCATCAAAGACATGAAATACATAGGAAAGATTTTAATGAAAGATGCACAAGACATCTACACTCTCAATTGGTCAGCATTGCTGAGAGAAATTTAAGAAAACCAAAATAAATAGAGGGTAGATGGTGCTCACGAACTGGAAAACTCATACTACAAAAATTTCGCTTTTCTCCAAAATGGTTCTATGGATTCAGTACTATCCCGTTGAACATCCTCAGCAGAATTATTTATTTGGTTTTGTGAAAAATGAACAGCTGATTCTAAAATTCACATGGAAATTCAAAACACTAACAATAGCCAACATCATCAGGGAAAAGACAATACTGGAAGATTCAGCCACCTGATAGCCAGAGTTGTTCAACCTACATTAACTAAGGCACTGTGGATCTGGTGCTTGGACAAACAAATCATCAACAGAAGAGAAGAGAGACCTCAAAAACAAACCTGTACATATGTGATCACTTGTTCTGACAGATATTTCTCTGCAGAGCAGTCAGGAAATAACGAACTTTGCAATAAATGGTACTGGGTCATTTGGAAATTATGGAAAAAAGTGAACATTGATCCCTTCTTAATAACGGATAAATAAAGGAAAACCAATGGGATATATTGGAGTATATGAGGAAGCCAATTGGTTTAAAACTAATTCAGCCTGTCCTTGTTTTTCCAAAAGGGCCTGATGTGGCCTGTTGAGCATGCATTGTACATCTGCTTTAAACATTTACAATGTCCCAAAGACAAGAATGTATCTTCCCTCATATCAGCATTTCTTTAAGGATAAACATCTTTTCCTAGAAACTAAGAATTAATTACTGACCTGCTGTGCTCACCTTGTGACCACTGACCTGTTGACCACCCACCTGCTGTGCCAGCTAAGAATCTGGTGACTGTAGTAAAAAAGATATTCCTGTCATATGTGAGGTATGCTCTTTGTTCCAAGATGGTATATAACTCTGTACACCCCACTTCTTTGGTGCCCTTCCTTCCTTGGGGAAGGAAGGCCCTGAGCTATAGTCCTCAAACCTGGCTCATAATAAACTCACCCCAATTTTGATTTATAAGTTGATTATGGGTTATTTGCATTGACACAACAAATAAAAACCAATTCCCACCAAAAGGCAGATCTAAATGTGAAAAGTGAACATTAAAGCTTATAGAAGAAAACAAAAGAAAATATCTTTATGACTTTAGAGTAAGTCAAGATTTACTAAGCACAATACAAAATCAACAACATAAAAATTATAAATCAGATTATATAAAAATTAAGGACTTTTATATGCAAAAAGATAGCATTTAGAGAGTGAATCAAACTGCAGTGTAGGAGAATTAATAAAGCAAAGAATGAACATCCAGAATTTAAAAAAATAAAAAGAAGCCTATAAATCAAGAAGACAAAGCAGAACACCTGTTTAGGCATTTCACAAAGAAGATATCCAAATGGCCAATAGGTATATGAAAAGCTACTCCCTCCATTAGGCATTAGAGAAATGCAAACTGAAATAACAGAAGCAATGCCACTACACAACCAACAGAATGGGGATAAATAAAAGTTCTGACAATAATAATTGTCGGTGAGTATGTGGAGATGCCATAACTCTCACTCTCTGCTAGTGGGAGAATAAATTGGCTGAATTGCTCTGGAAAACCTTTAGGTAATATCTAATAAAGCTAAAGATTCATACTTACGACCTGGCAATTCAGCTCCTAGGTTTATATTCAACAGAAATGTGTTTTTGTTTTACCTGTGTGTCAAAAGATAAACACAAGAACTCATAGCATCCCCAAACTGGAAACAATGCAAATGCTCATTGACAGGAAATGGATTTAAAAAAATACTGTACAGCAACAAGAAAGAATAAACTACTGCCACGTGCAACAAGGATGAATATCACAAGCATAATTGAGAGAAATAAACCATTCATAAAAAGGTACATAACATACGATTCCATTTAATAAACTTCAAAACCAGAGAAAACTAATCTAAGATGTTGCAAGACACAGTAGCAGTTACCCTTGACTAAGAAGAGGCAGTGGGGGGATTTCTAAGACACAGGAAATGTTCTTGTCCTTGATCTCAGTACTGGTGACACAGGGGAATGTACTTTGTAAAAATTCGTTGATCACTTGTGATTTTTGCATTTTTCTGATTATATGTCATAGAAAAATAAAATGTGTTGAAATAAAACAAAATACATAATGTACTTACATAATACATAATGTATTAATGTACTTTGTGAAATGAAAAATATGTAAAAGTAAAATGAAAGTATTTTGTAAACAAGCTTTGATGACTCAGTTGTAGGAACGCAGTAGATGCTCAAAAGATGTTTAGTAAAGACAGATAGAAAATGAGAAAGATTTATACAAGGCAGGCGAAAGCCGGGTGGAAAGGCAAGGAGAGGGAGGGAGGGGCCAGGACCTCAACATGCCAAGTCTGTCACACCTGGGCGACTCTGTTCCGCCAGCCCTCTTATTCCCTGACAACCTGAAATCACCCAAAATATTCACACCCACAGCAGTTGAATGACTCTACGTACCGAGCTCTGGGTGCAATAGTGCCAATTAGGTATGTTTATTCACATTACACAGGTAAGTAGAACGAGGCTCAGAGTCAGTAATTGTGCAACGTCCCAGATCTAGCGCTGACCGTATTCTTAACTGCCACCCTCTACCCTAACAGCATGGTCAGCGGATTTCTGGTTAGGTGCGTGTGCTGACAGGCTAAGCTAGTAACAAGCGCTGAGGGCCTCCCACTCCCAAGACTGTTTCTGATGTTCGTCTTTCTCCATCTTTGATGAGTGGGGAAGAGGTTACTCAGGAAAGGACCAGCTGTAAGACACAGCTGTCTGGATCTGGGCCCCAGAGGTGTCTGCAGAGTCTGCACGCACAGGGGAGGACAGTGGGCTCTGAAGAAGTGTCTACACACGTGCACTCATTTCATTACTCATTGAAAAATGTTCTTTCACTCTCAAAACAAACAGTTTTCCTCCCATCATTCAGAAAGACTTCCTTGTTCTCAACCTGGCCTTGGCCCCAGGCTGAGCTGACGCCATCGTGTCAAGGCCACAGTGGACACCCTTCTGTGAGGCAGCCTCACTCACACCCTGGCTCTGTGGAGGCCATGCTCAAGCTTTCCCTCGCCTCATTTACTACTTGGGCATTGTTGCCTTCTCTTCTGGAAACCTCATGGAAAATGTTTGCTGTTCAGCTCCTGGTGATTGCTACACCTTATCTCAATTAACCCTCACCACGCATCTTTGGGGTGGCTTACTGGCTTCCCACCTTGCAGAGGAGATTGAAAGTCAAGTATGTTCAGGGGCGGGTCACACAAATGCAAAGGGGCGGAGGCAGGCTGATCAGATTCTGGAGACTGTCTTTCTTCTCTACACTCTGCCTAGTAGGGCCCAGAGTCAGAGGCTGGTATGACAGCTGAAATCTTGAAAAAGAGAAGGAACGTGAGACACTGAAAAGCAGACAGAATCAGGAAAACCTTCACAGCTGGGACTAAGGGAAGGGCCATTCCTGCATATTTCAGTAAGCCGCTAAAACTGTAATTGAATTATGCTACAATTATTCAGGTTCATTTTACAACTATTCAGGTCCACTTACGCATGCATTCACCAGTCAGACCTTAGTTAATATTAGATGCCAGATACTGAGCCAAGAACTGGAAATTCAGACGAGATTACTTCTATGATGACAATGGCATGCTAACCTCCCTCAACGACCTTACCATCTAATGGGAAAGACAAACAATTAAATTAGCAACACAATAAACCGTGTTGTCTGTCATGACCCAGATCATCAAGTGGAAAGTACAATCATGATAGAGCTGTTTTCAGGAAGGCAGGAAACTGTACAATATATTTTAGGTTTAAATCAAGATGTTATTAAAATAAGTTTTGGGCTCTTATATGTATGTGCCTTAGTAACTAGAAAAATATTTGTTAAGAATACTTTTTTTGGATGATGCAGAATAAATGAGATGTTATTCTAATATACTTGATTATCTGCCTTTGTTTTACAGTAAAATCGAAGCTCATTAGCATGAGCTTTCAGGTCTGGATTCACCTTCAGTGTCTACAGGGTCCTGTGGAAAGAGCCAGGTCCTTGGAGGCACAGACACTGAATGTAAATATCAAGTGTGTCACTATATTTTTTAGTTTTTTATTTTATCTCCATTAGAAAAAGTCATTTATAAGAATACTGGGCACAGGGTTGCTGTGAGAACCAAGGATAATAACCAGTATCACAATACTTTGTTAGACATTATATTAATTGGAACCTTTGGTTGCAAGTCTCAAAAATATAACTCAAATTAGCTTTAAAATCGATATTTACTGAAAACTCATATCCACACAAACACCTGCACATGGATGTTTCCCACAGCTTTATTCATTGTTTCCAAAACCTGGAAGCAACCAAGATGTCTTTCAGAGGGTGAATGGATAAATAAACTGAATATCCCAACAACGGAATATCATTCACCACCAAAAAGAAATGAGCTATTAACCCATGAAAAGACATGGAGGAAACTTAAGTGCATATTACTGAGTGAAAGAAGCCAGTCTGAAAAGGTCACACACTGGATGATTCTAACTAGAGAACATTCTGGCAAAGGCACAACTGCAGAGATAGTAAAAAGATCAATGGTTGCCAAGGTCTGGAGGGCAAGGTGAGCAAGTGGAGCACAGAGGATTTTAGGGCAGTGAAAATGCTCCATATGATACTATAACGATGGATACATGTCATTATACATTTGTCCAAACCCACAGAACGTGCAACACCAGGAGTGAACTGTGGACTTTGGGTGATAATGTGTCAATGTAGTGTCATCGGTCGTAACAAATGAGCGCTCTGGTGGGGGACAATGGAGGTGACCCCGCATGTATGGGGCCAGGAGCATATGGGAAATCTCTGTACCTTCCTCTCAATTTTGTTGTGAACCTAAAACTGCTCTAAAAAAAAATAATGTTCTTTTTTTAAAAAATGGTATTTACCAAAGACTGGAAAGGGCAGGGTGGGTCTCACCTAGTGACTGCTGGACCCAAGGGCTTAAAGGGCGTGGTCTGAATGCTCTCCTCTTGCCTTTGGCACTCTGTTGACTCGATTTTTTCACACTACAGTCTTCTTGAGTCTTACTTCATCCTGACTGGCAATCCCACAGGAGAGAGAGTAAATC
Organism: Equus asinus; assembly: GCF_041296235.1. Classification (NCBI taxonomy): domain Eukaryota; kingdom Metazoa; phylum Chordata; class Mammalia; order Perissodactyla; family Equidae; genus Equus; species Equus asinus. Next base: position 107,012 of record NC_091805.1, on the reverse strand, counting down.
TCTCTCTCCACTTTGTATAGATAAATCCCAGGGACTCTGATTGACCAGAATTAATGGGAGTAGAGTCAGGGAATTGTGACAGGCTAGACCTGGTCACACTTTTACTTTGTGGTGACATGGAAGGGTACACAAGATCAGCAGCCCTGTTAGAATACCGTGGAATATGTTCTGGGGGAGAGGAGATTCTCCAAAGAAGAGGGCTAGAGGAAGCGTTTGGAGAGTCAGGTCTACACAGCCTGCTCCACAGATTCTCAGGTCTGTGGATCCCACAGACACCTCATCATACTCTAGCTGTGTGATCCAGGCCTAGCTATTACTGCTCTGCGCTTTGTTTTCCTCAGCTATAAAATAAGGCACTTCATAGGGACATTGGAAGCATTCAATGAGATAGTGAACCCAAGGTGCTTTGTACCTTAGACACAGAATTGCTCTGTAGATGGTAGCCGTTAGTAATAATATTAATCCTCATCTCAAAGACCCAGAAGAAAGGGAAAAAAGACCCAGAGAGGTTGCAGCTTGGCCTCGGCCCATCTGTTGACACCCAATGGAGAGGCCATAAGAACAAGCACAGGGGCCTGCAGCCCTGCAGACATCGCTGGCACTCAGGGAATCATATAAACGATTTATTGCTGATGACACCTGGTCCTGAGGGAGCTAAGGCTCACTTTTAGCTGTGCTTAAGGACAATTGTATAATAATCATAATGTTTTGTGCTGCACGGTGCTTTATTTTTCGAAGTATTTCCCATCAGTTACATCATTTTACTCTTAAATATCCCTATGAGTCAGGGAAGATGTTATCACCATCAGCTGTTGTTCTTATTATTGATTTTTTTTTAATGTTCTGCTTATTACAGAGCAAATACAGCCATTGCCTTTTTAAAATTGCTTCTATTTTTTTTTCCCAATGAATTCTGGTACTTGGCTTTCCCTGACTTGAATTGTAGTCTCCAAATTGAAAATGGTAAATTTCCTTGATGAATGTACAGCAACATAGCTTAGGAAAAGAATCACTAAGTGATGAGGATTATTTTAGGCTGGTTACTGTTAAAAACTGCAGATGAGAAGGAGGCTTTGAGGAGTGGAATTTGCTTGCCCTCTGATGAGAGATATTTGCATTTGTGAAGAAAATCTCCATCTGTGGGGGGTGTCTCCCCCTCTGCACCAGCAGGAAGGGGGGATGACCTTATCTCTAGAAACTCTTAATGGGGAAGGCAAGGACTTAAGTTGTTTACTGTCTGGTAACCTCATGTAACTGACCGCCCACCCCAACATCCTCCTTTGTCGTTAGCTGAAGATAATATTTAAGGTGGTGGCTTCTGCCATTTACTTAATCCAGTTTGACTTTTATCTAAAAGTTATAGGACCACCCAATAACCAGACCCTACCAGCACTGATACCATTTTAACAACTTTTTTTTTACATATTCTTTCCTTTGTCTTGTAAAGAGATAACTCACATACCTATGCCTTAAATTTAGCCCTACTCTCAACCCATGTTTGTGGTAGCAGCTCTGACTGCCCATGGGTCCTGTCCCCGTGCTATTCCACACTATTCTCTAAATAAAAGAGCACTACTACCAGAACTTGAGAGTCCAAGAAATCTTTCGTTCGACTCCGGCTCACTGACCCCACATCATAAGGAGTGGGAGAGCTGGAAAATGCATTTTTACTTGCAAACAAATAGATTACAAAATTTGTTTCTGTGGGGGCCTGGAATTGGCCACCCCAAGATATGTCTCTTTTGCATGAGAATTATTTGGGGCTGGTTACTTTTAATACACTGCAGACAGGAAAGAAACTGAAAAGTAGAATTTACTTACCATTTTCTTGAGAGACATTTACATTTGTAAGGGAAATCTCCATCTGTAAAGGTGTCTCCCTCTCTGTACCAGGAAGAAGGGAGATGACCTTATCTCTAGAAACTCCTATCAATACAGAATGCAAGGACTTAAATCTGCATAATAATCTTATTCCTGTTTATTATGCTTGTCTGGTAACCTCCTGTAACTGATTCCACCCACCACCAACATCCTCCTTTGTCTTTAGCTGAAGATGATATTTAAGTTGGTGGCTTCAGCCATTTTGGTGAGTTGCCCAGCTTGCCTGAGCCTCTCCCATGTATACATGTTATAAAGCTTTGTTTAATTTTCTCCTGCTATTCTGTCTCATGTGAACTTAATTCGTTCTCCGGCCAGACGAACCCAGAGAGGGTAGAGGAAATGTCGTCTTCCCCTACATTTCCCAATCCTGAACTTCTGAGAAGATCTAGGCCGGAGGACCAAGGAATCTGTGAATTAGCTAATGCTATAAGTTAGCAGCTGTTCATGCAGGCCCCAGGCAGTTGCCAAATAATGCATTTCCCAGCGTAAGCAGAACCAACAGGAAGTCTGGGCCTCATGAAACCTTGGAATCTGCCAAATGACTCCAGCTGCATGACAAGGAGTTCTTACCTTCTTTTCTCGTTGCAGGGAGTGGAAAGTCTGGTGCAGAAAGGAGAGTGCTCCTCCAGGTAAAGGTTGGAAGTCCCAGATCCCGCCACTCAGCTCTGCCTCCCAGGGCTGCCTGGAGTCAGCAAAGCCACACCTGCCCACTGAGCCCCTTTCAGGCCTAGGAGTGGAAATACCAGGAACTCGGGAGGAAGGCAGGCCTGGGTGTGAATCCAGCTTTCCTGCATTCTGAGTGTATGACAAGTTATCTAGTTTTCTGAGCTCTAATGTCCTCACTTGAGTTGCTTATTTTTGAAGATTAAACAGCATCAATATTTTCAAAGACCTAATACAGTGCCTGGTACACAGCAGGGGTCAATAATTATTAATTTCTCTTTCTCTAGAGCAAAACAGATAATTAAGTCCCTATATACTTGATGGATATGTAGATATACACATAGGTAGATAGATGATATTATATATATAATTATAATATGTGTATATACAATTACAGTGATAAAATTAAAACAGATACACAAATGATTATAAACATATGTAATATGTAATGTGCGATGTACATTAAACATTCTATCCTCTGTATTATTTAAAATTCTTGAATAATATTTCCTCCTCAAAAAGAGTAGCATTGTGCAAAAGCCAGGGGTAGGACCACTGCTCTTTTGTGCAGTAAGTGTTGAAGGACATCTTGTGTGCCAAGCACTTCCATGCGATAACTACTAGCAAAACAGATGTGGTCTCTGCCCTGTACTTAAAGGAGTTCAGGCAATTATAACAAAGGGTTGCTCCTCCCTGGGGAAAGTGAGGGAGGGTATCTGGGGAACATATCAAAGAGCCACCCAACTCAGCCCAACAGAGCTCAGCAGGGGAGAACAGAGCCAAGGCTTCCAGACAGAGCAAAGGGCGTGTGTGCATGAGCTTTGAGCAAGAAGCTGAAAGAAGTTCCCTAAGGCAGAATTGGTGGGAATTGATTGGCCAGAAACAAGATCCCTATCTAATAACGTAAGATAAGTAGCCACCATATGATGAAGGTCCATCTTCCCGGGGAATTTTACCCTTTTTCTAAAATGATCAGTGTGCACATCTTCCAAAAACAAAGCAGAGAGAAGTTTAGCTGCTCAACTTGCTTTGGCGACCAAAAATTCTTGAGTGGGTCTGCAGGTAACCAGCTTCACAGCCCATCCAGCGCCCTGTGGGAAATCTGTTTCACTGTCTGGCTGGGTCACTCACCAGTCACGGGTCTTCAGGCAGGTCACCGACTCCCAGGTCTCAGTTTCCCCAAGGCAGTCGTAAATCAGCTCACTCCTCTTTTCAACCACCCATGTGAGACCAACTCCAGTGAAAAGGTGTTTTGGTAGCACCCCTACCCTGTGATTTTGCAGCCTGGTTTTGTCATCAGTCAGTAACCGCTTAGAAAAAAATGTAAACATCCCTGCAAATGAGACTCTTGTGGGAGTGGAAAGCGAATTGGAACTCACAAAACTCGAGTAGCAGAACGACTTAGCTGTTGTTTCACTCCAGCCTGTGCTGTGCTTTGCGTGAGAAATGAGCTCATCTTTGAATGCGGCAGACTGGGCTTGTTTGGGGAGTGCTTCTAATCAAGGCATATATATCTTCCCTCAATCACAGGAAAACAAATTGTCAGAGGCATATTGCTTTGATATTTCAACCATTTGCTGGATTTGCAACCCTTCAAAATGTCTTAAACAGAAGAAGGACGAATAGGCCAAACTAGAGAACTGAGTATTTATGAGCCTATTTGAACCTTGTAAAGATTTGATCAGCAAATATGCCAACTGATACACATAATGTTTTACAGCTGCAGTTGTTGTGGTCCATACAAGCATCCTAATTCTGAAGGGATTTCTACTCTCCTCGCAGACGTTTCTGCTTTACTGCCACCTAGCGGGCTCATTAGCACTGGCGGGTTTGTGGGGGAGTTTCAGGAGGCAGAATGACGTTTAAGAATACGAGGCAGCAAACGATCCTGATGGGCATCTTCCTCCCACGCCACCCCCCCCCCCCCGCCCCCACGCGCACACACACATGCTGTTCCAGACAGAATCTGTAGGGCTCTAGCATGGATTATGTCCTCTGAGGGAGAAAACTTCCCCAGTCTACTTTTGCCAAAGAGCCCTGATCTAACAGACCGTTAACAAAGCTGGTATTTCGACCCCCATTTGACTCCTCTTTTCACAACTTCCAGCAGTTTGAATGCAACACACAGAAGCTTCTAGTCTTCTGACAACAGAGACCGAGAAGTGGGTAGCGTTGAGGAGCCTGGATTGGTTCCTCAGGGGAAACTGGGCTGCCCTGGCCGACTCACGGCCCTGGACACGCACACGGGGACGTCAAGCGGAGCTCCTTTCTAGGACACTCCGGGAGCAGTGGGCAAAGGAAGCAAGAGAAAACCCCAGCCACGAGGTGCTGAGCCACAGAGAAGGAGGAATCCCCGCCCTGCAGAGGCTCCATGGGTCCTGCAGGAACGCTGGCTCTAAGGCTGCACAGTAGTGTTGAGGCCCACTAGACCTGGGGATTTCAACCCCAGCGAGCAGCATCCCCACAGTGGGCGTTTGAACCGGGGGCGTATGTTTTGATTGCCGCAGTAAATGGAGTGCAGTCCTGAAACCGAGTGCTCAGGGCCTACGCTGCTAAGTGTCCTGCAACGTTCTGGACCGTCCGTACAGTCGAGAACATTCCATCCAGAAGGCCAACACTCTCCTGCCAAGAAAGATGGCGCTCACTTGAGGGCTAGGACAATTCGTCATTCCTTCTTTCTCTCTTTGATAAAGCATTTTCTGAGCACCTCCTTGTCAGAACTTGGGTTAGAACCTATGGGTCTGATACTAAAGACAAGGCCTCCCATAAATTTCAAAAGATCCCAGAGGTAGTCCACGCATTCTGACCAACACACTGTCCTTGTGGGCTTTCTTTTTATCCCTTGAGGATATGGTAATAGATCAGGAGGCCACTTGAGGATACAGATGAGGGTGCCCTCCAGGAGGGTGTCAACCATCTGCCAAGGATGCTGTGGGCCAGAGGGCTCCAAGGACCACACCCTAAGGGCCTCTGGCAGCCCATGTTGGTCTCACAGTGCTCACACCAAGTGGAGGGACACGCTGTCTCTTTTCTCCTCTGTGTCACACTTTGTCACCTGCTTACCAGCAGATGCTGCTGTATCGCTGTGTGTCAGGGTCTCCCCACACCACCTCTCTTGTCACTTGCTTCTAGCTAAGTACAGACTTGGGTACAAGGGTGGGATACCTAAATTTAGACAAACACTATGATGCCCACCCTTTCTCAGGCTCAGTCCTAGATACCCACATAAAACCATGTCATTACTGTCCTTCAGCAGCTCCTCTCCACCCCTGGAAATATCGCTCCTGCAAACCACTAGCTGAGGCCTTAGTCACCTGTTTAGTTCATCAGATACATTGAAATCCCAGTGTAGACTTGAGCTGGAACACCCCCTCCCACTACATACGAACTGAATCAATGTCCTTACTTATGTCTATGATAGACAGATGATACATAGATAGACAGACACACAGATAGACAGGCCATAGATAAACAGATATAGGTGAACAGAGAGACAGACGGACATATGACAGAATATCACATGTACAATGCTTGGCACATACCAGGGTCTCACTTAACTTTAGGTATTATCAGAAATACATTTTTTGACAATTCTCTTGTTATCAATTCCATTTAAAAATGAAGAAACTGAAGCCCAAAGTCACAGAGCAATTGTTCGTAGAGTTAGGATGCTAACCTGTCTCTCTGACTCCAGAGCTCAGGCGCTTCTGATTAAACTGCGCTAGTTCCACTCTACGTAAAAGACACTTTGAGACACATGATGTGTTAATGTCACACATGGGAGACTGTATCCACGTTATGTGGATGTTCTTCCTTCTTCAAGTGTGGGTTTCTCTCATCATGTTCTGCTGGGAGGTGTTCCTTTGGCAGCCGTGGTTTACGTGGTTAAATGCAGCAAAACGAGGCGTCAGCTGTGTGTGGGCAGAGCCTACGCCACACAGTGCACAGCAGTTCATGCTACTCTAGAGGTAAGAGGCCTACAGAAATAAGTAGATGTCTCTGTCATTATGTGCTGTTGGTGGATAAACAATAAACAACATTTCTTTCATCTGAAAGTGGGAAATGCATCAGACAGGAAAATTTCTGTTAATAGTTTATGAGAAAGCCTACATATCTCTATTGTGTTTGTGAATACAATCTTGTTCTGAATCGTAGTGACTTTTCTGAAGCATGGGTGTAGGAGACACGGCTGGGGCTTCTCCAGGCAACACAGAGACCACACTTCTCATCCCCTCTTTCACCAGGTCAGGCCTGGCCCACTGGTCTGGCCAATGAGCTATATGCAGAAGCAGCATGTGTGGCTTCTAAAACAAAGTGCTAAGTTCCAGGTGGGTAACCTTCCAGAACCTTCTTCTGTTGCTGCAGCCATCATGGAAGCGCGTTGAAAGGAAGGTGCCTCAGGGTCCACAGAGAACAGATTGCTGAGCCAACACATGGGGGATAATTGTCCTGTAGAACTGCCCAAATCCAAGGCAGAATTTGCACGAGTTAAAATAGACTTGTTTTCTTACACTACTGAGATTTAAGTGCTGTCTGTTCCCACAGCAAAACCTGGACTCTACTGACTGACACCGTGGGTGAGGTGATTTCATTCCTCCTGTAAGACCACAAATGTCTCTGTCCTACTCAAAAGTAGCGTTTGCATTCTAAACCGACACCCAAGGTCTTCTAAGTCGGGCCCAAATTCGCCTTCCTAATGCTGTTGCCACCATTCTCCAGATGGAGCCAGACACTATTCCTTGACCACATCTCACAACTTCTTGCTTTTTAAAAAATCTCTACTTATGTTATTCTCTCAGTTTAGCTTATTGGCTCTTCCCTTTTCACATGTCCAATTACCATCTGTCTTTACAAGGGCCACCTCCTTTGCTAACTCTCCCATGAAATCTTCCCTAATCTCACTGTTCTGCAGTAATTTCTCTTTCCTTTGTATTTTCATATTTATTTCTTGTTAGCTCTTCTTACTTTATATCCTACATTATGATTATTTATGAGCATATTTTTTCTCTCCTATTGGTAATCTTGAGAGGGACATTCAAATCTGATTCATCACTGTATCCTCAACGACTCAGCCTGTGCCTTAAAATTATGCTCAATAAATATTTAATAGATACATCAGTGATAGTAATATAGTAAGTTTTATCAGAAAATCAATTTAAGCCATTTAGGGATGTTATCAAAAAGTGTTCCTTCTATCAACCACTTTCTCACTTCCCTCTAAAAAGAGGGAACATTATCCTGACTGGTCCAAAGTTAGCAGTGGGGGCACGGGGCGTTGAACAGTCCTGTGTCCACACGAGTCCCTCTCCCAGGCCACGGAGCAGGCTCCCCTCTTTTCCCACCAGCCCGCAAGAAATGAGGGGTGTGCGGCCCTCGGCCTCAGTGGCTGGTGGTAAGAAGGCTAGAGCCAGGAGGAGAGCAGTGATGGCGTTGATATTTGTTGAGTACGTCAGGTGCCAGGACCTGTGCTACATGCTTCACAGATTTTTTCTCACTTGTTCTTTGCAAAAGCAGGGGGAGGTGGTGTGACACGGTGGGTGGTGCACAAGCTCTGTAGCCAGAATGCAGGCTTAATCCCAGCCCCCACTAGCTAGCTGTGTGACCGTAGACAATGCACTCAACTTCCCTCTGCCTCAGTTTCCTTAACTGAGAATAATACCCCCTGCCTCGTGGAATTATTATGATGATAAATAAACATAAGACACTTGGAAGAGGTCCTGTCGTGATACGGGCACAATAAATAATTCTTTGAAGAAATGACATGTAGTTATTGTTATTATCCTGCATTTCAGATGAGGATGCTCAAGCACTAATGCCGAGGCATTTGCAAGGACAAGCGAGTGAGCAGCGGCAGAGTGGAGAATGAACCAAGCCTTTGGTCCGGAGTCAAGGCTTTCAGTTTCCCACCACACAGCCTCTTCGGGGCATCCCAACCACTGGGAGAGAACGTAGTGAAGGCTGTCCACGCCCCACCTGGCTGGTGGAGGAACGGTTAGATAACTTGTGAGCTTCCTTTGAACCCTGACATTCTGTGGTTTACAGACATTAAAACTTAAAAGCAGGGGAGATTCCTACCAACTGGGGCAGGATGAGCTGGCGACAGAGGCCAGCAGACCGTCTCCGTGGTTTAGAACCTCTGCTCGGCAGCCACTCTCCAGGACCTTCCATTACAGCCACATTTTCCAGGCCTCTCTTGGTAGACGACGGAGGTTAAAACCATACTCTTCCAGAGAAGATGAAACGCTTTAGAGTCAGACAGAGTCGATCTGCACCATCTCTTCCTCTCATTTGCTGCACGACCTCGGGCAGGTATCCAACCTCCCCTCGGATTCACCTCTACCTGCCTCCTGCTCCTAACAGCTTCTGGATACAGTCTCTCCACAGCCGAGGCTCCTACCAGCCATTTTGTACGTGATTCTGCTCTCATCTCCCTTCCCCCAGTGCAACAATGAACTGGTTCGGATGTCTCCCAACCAAACTAGGCTGACCATATTCTTCTCCCTAGTAAATGTGACTAGGAAAGTCTAGGTTTACTGGTCTCTTAAAGGGAAATGATGTAAACCCACAAATTGTGATGGGTGATGTTCTTTCCTGTGGTCTGAGGGTTCAGAAAACCCCAATGTGTGGCAGAGAAAGGCACAAATGAGGCTGATGCACAGAATGGAGCAGAGACAAGGGTCAGAAAAAGAAGATTCATCTCCACGTCCCTGACTTGTCCGGAGGCCTGAGCTCACTCCTGCACGTGGGCTTTATGAAAACGCCACTTCTGCTGGAGTCAGCTCTAGGGGAGTTTCTGCTGTTTACCACCAAGAGTCTTAGTCGGTTTGGGCTGTTAAACAAAGACACCACTTGGCAAGCCATGCTGTGGCAGGCGTCCCGTATATAAAGTGGAGGAAGATGGGCACAGATATTAGCTCAGGGCCAGTCTTCCTCAGCAAAAAGAGGGGGATTGGCAGCAGATGTTAGCTCAGGGCTAATCTTCCTCAAAAAAACAGAAAAAACAAAACAAAACGACAATGGCTAATCGACATCCATAGAGGAGTGTGGAGCATTGGCCGAGTCAGGCGCACCAGTGCAGCTCAGACTCCTCCTGGAGCAGGTCACCTCTCAGCCTCAGGTTCCTCATCTCACAGGGGAGACATTCATAGTCCTTACTTCATGAGATTGTTGCAAAGATTAAATGGGACAGTAAACGAAAAGCTCTTAGCACAGTGTCTCGCACATAATGAATATTCACTAAATCTTAACAGCTATTGTTATAAACAAAATACAATTTATTGGAAGTTATTACATATGGGGGGCTCTGAGAATGTTATCTCTAATCCTGATAGCAATCTTCGGGGTAATTACTGTTCGTCTCCACCTTAAAGATAAAAGAGTTAAATTGCTTGTTCAAGGTCACTTGGCTAGGAAACAGCAAAGCAGAGGTTCCCTTGGGTCTGAAAAAAACATGTGAAATTTCACTGAGTGCCTTTAAACTGACAGAAGAGCTGCACAGGCAATGCTTCCCTCCAATGTCTTTATGTTTCACGTTGGCTTTTATAAAACCTTTACGTCAAGATAAGCTCAGAGGACAATCTTAAGTAGAATATCTGACTTGATCAAAATCAATTTACTCCTTCAAGTTTATCACAGAATTTGGAGTGAAACTTAAAATGCCTTTTCATCTATTAACTGCACCCCATATATGAACTTTAGCAACATGAAGTTTAAGAGTCTCTGTACTAGTCAGGAATACTTGGTAATGATTAATAAAGCCCATGTCTGAATATCTTAAGCAAAAGAGAAATTTATCACTGCTGTGTTTGCAAATTCTAGAACCTAAGCTTCGGGCATAGCTGGATCCAGGCTCTTTGATCTCATCCCCTTTCTGCTCTCCCCTGGCTTCCTCCCCTTCTGCTGAAACAAGGCAGTATGTGTGGATATAGATATCTGCCAACAGCCTCAACACCTTATCCTCACAGTTTAGTAACCTCGACAGATAGAAGACCTCTTTTCCTCCAATCTGGACATGTGTCGTTTATAAGAACTCTGCTTGGCCCACTGACGCCCGAGTGTGATCAGTTCTGTGAAGAAGTGAATCCTTCAGTAGCATTGCATTAGTTTACTATGGCTGCTCTAATAAATTATCAGAAACTTGGTGGTTTATAACAACACAGATTTATCCCCTTACAGTTTTGGAGGCCAGATGCCCAAAATCAGACTCTCTGGGCTAAGGTCAGGGGGTCTGCTTAGCAGGGCTGGTCCCTCTGGAAGCTGTTGAGAAGAATCTGTCCCCTTGCCTCTTCTAGCTCTGGAGCCACCTGCGCTCCTTGGCTCATGACCCCTTCTTCAGGTCACTCTAACCTCTTGCTCTCACGGTTACCTCTCCTACTTCTGCTTCTGTAGTCAAATCCCCCTCTGCCTCCCTCTCCTGGGGACACTTGTGATCACATTTAGGACCTACCTGGATAATCTGGGGTGATCTTCCATCTCCAGATCCTTACCTTAATCACACCTGCAAAGTCCCTTTTGCTATAGAAGGCCATGTTCCCAGGTTCCAGGGTTAGGACGTGGACATTTCAGGGGCCGTTATTCAGCCCACCACAAGCATGGCCCAGGAGGGTATGGCAGCCGGCTCAATCAGTCATACTATCAGTCAGAGAAAGACACATTCATAAGCAAGAAGCCACAAATTATACAGAGGAAAGAGAAACCACTGGGGATCTGGTCTGGCTTCTTGACAGATAATTATAATAATGATGATGTTGCTCATTATGTGTCAAGAATTGTTCTAAGTGCCTTCCTTACATACTCACTCAATCTTCACGAAAGTCGTCCTCATTTCGTAGAAGTGAAAACTAAGACACGAAGATGTTAAGTGACTTGCCCAAGACCACATGGAACTAGCAGAACCAAGATTCAAACCCAAGGTATCTGATTCTAAGGTACATACTCTTGACCATTTAACATGGAACTTAAAGAATGGATGGCAGGCTGACACAAGTGAAGAAACGGAAAGGTATCGGCGACAAAAGGAACAGAATGAACAAAGGCAGTGAAGTGAAAGGTGGGTTCAGGCCAGTGAGTAGACTGGGTTGGACAGAGTATAGCAAGCCAGGGAGAAGTGGTGAGAGAACAAGCTGGAGATCAGAGAAAGCTATGGACCCCGACCTCCACGGCTGCTGGGGGCCCTGGGAGACACGTGCCTGCAGGAGGTGGCTTCACAGAGCTGTCCCTTGGGAAGACTGATCTGGGAGGCTGGGCTGGAGCAGTGAGAAGGGAGCTGCCCTCTCTCCCCTGAGCCCAGGGCACTCTGTACTGTAGAACTACAGAGGGAGCCTGGAGGGAGTTGAGCCATCATCCCTCTCTGGCTGCAGGTGCCAGGAGGTGACTCAAGTCCACCTGGAGGCCCCTGGTCCCACCCAGCAACCGCCATCTGCGTCCTTGGCTACCAGGAGCAGCCTCCCTGCCAGCCCAGCCGCTCCATCTCCCGCCCCTCTGGTTCCCCCAGGAGGCAAGGCGTGTGGACACTGGGGCTGCTGCTGCTGCTGGGAATAGTAACCCCATTTTGGAGTCGATTTGAAGTACCTTTACCCACATCTGCTGAAATCTTTCAGCATAATAAATAGTGCCTGGATATTTGGGATATGTATATTCACATCTTGGCTCTATCAGTTGCCTCTGTGGAGTCTTGGGTAATTTCTCAACACCCAAGCCTTGTTTTTCTTAATCTTTAAAATAGAAACAAAATTATTTTATTGGTTATTGCTAACTTATAAGGTAATAGTGATCTGGCTCAAATAAGGGATCTGCATAAGGATAGCTCTCAAAATTATTATTTTTTTAATATTCTTATTTAATTTTGTCACCAACTTACCTTCGAGTCCATGCTATTATTTTTCCCCATTTTACAGATGAAGAAACTGAATCTCAGGGTAAAGAAGGGATCTGTCCAAAGCCAACCAGTGGGGGAGGCTGGATTTGAAACACAGGTGTATGATTCCCAACCACGTGCATCTCATAAAGAGAATGATGCTTAGGGGAGAAGGCAGGGCAAGCAGGACCACACAGGGAAGCAAGATCGACCTCAGAAAAGACGCTCCCAGATCTCTGAGGAAGCTCCAGAACACAGATTCCAGAAAACACTCAGCCCCCTGGCGGCCTGCCACACCAGGGCGCCTCCCAGGAAACCTGGTCCCGCCCAGCAACCACCCTCTGCGTCCTTGGTGACCAGGAGTCGATCACTGTCACGACTGCTCTGCTCCCATCCCCTCCTGCCTTGGGTCCCGCAGGCCTGTGGTCGTTCGTGGAAAGAGCACTGACATGCCCTGAGCTGCCCGGTGGGAAACGCCTCCTCTGTGGTAAGACCTCCCCTTGTTCTCCTCTGGGAAGGGCTGGTGCACAGCTGCTGGGCAGGGCAGAGAGGGGACCCCACAGTCACAGATTCTGGTCTTTGAAGTTTCCAGACGCTTTCAAAGAGGTTGCAGGTCCAGCTGGATGGGGCTATCTGCCCAGGGGTCTGAGTGGAGCTGGGGCCTTGGAAAGAATCCTGGGGTAGCTCTCAGACCTTACTGGAAACAGGTCACTTTTCTGCCTTTGTTCATTCTCTTCCTTTTGTCTTCAATACCTTTCCATTTCCTCACTGTGTCAGCCTGCTATCCATTCTTTAAGTTCCATGTGACCTTCATCAAGTAACACACCCTCTCTGGGCCTCAGTGTCCCAATCTGTAAAGGGAGCATTTGGATTAGAATGATTTCTAAAAGGCTTTCCAGCTCTGAGAGGCTCTGAAAAGGAGTGGTCAGCCTGGGGCCAGGTTTACAGAACTTCTGAATTCCCCTTGGCATCAGACCTGTTTAAACACCCAGGGCTTACCTAGCGCCGGATCTCAAGTTTAGACTCATTGGCCTGTTGCAGAAACAGATCAGTGATAACAAGAATTCCTCTTTCCTAAGTGCAACGCTCCTTCAGATGCATTATCTCATTGGATTCACCCCAAGTCCCCAAGAGCAGAACCAGAATGATTCCGCTTTCATGAAAGGGGAAACTGAGCATCAGAGCTGAATATAACATCCTCAAATGTCCTACTAAGTTCTAGTTTCCTTTCTGACCTCACAAGAATGCCATCTGATGTCAGGATAGTCCAGTCACTAAGTGGCTCAGTAGACCAGCTTGCAGACTTCTTAGGTGGGACTCCAGAGCCGCCAGTTTCTGGTTGTGTGGAATGGAGTAAGTTTCTGGTTGTGTGGAATGGAGTAGTTTGCTCAGCTACGTTATGCCTGCTCCCTCAACGTAAGACGAAGGCGGCGATGGAGCCGTCGCTCCGCTGCAGTGGCTGTTCAGGGAGCCGCACTGTAGGAAAGTGCCTGGTCTTGCCATATTGTCGTTGTTGCTGTTGGCAAGGATGCTGCAGCTGCCCACTGAGAGGAGAGGCCTCCTTCTTGTCCCCCTCAAGGTTTGAAGAAGCTTTTAGGAGAATCGCGTATTCAGTTTGGAAGACACCCCGTGTGCCAGACTCAATGCCTGAGGTGGTGGTGAAAATCATCGGAAGTAAACACTTTCGATACCTTGCGGAGAAGCCAAAGACGTAACTTCGCTATTTGAAAAATATCTATTTTGCTTGGATGATAATGAAGTTTTGGGGTTTTTTTAATCTAGAAATTTACATTTTGAAAATGTCATCCGTGGAAAATTAAGTCATTAAGATGTAACAGTAGAAGTAAAAGGGTCTTGATAACTTCCATATGCACTGTTTTCCTGATATTTTTCATCTTTACAGTTCCCCATTCTCTCTTTAATAACTTGGGCTGATTTCCCAAATAGACGGGAAAAGTAAGCATTGCGACGTTTATAAGCCTTAGTGGAGTGTTGCTGCTTCTCCTCATCGGGTTTGTAATCTACCACGTGTCAGAACTTTTGGAGAGGGAGGAAGGAAGGTTGTTAGACAATTTGTTGTGAATTAAAGGAGTAGGACTGGTGACTGATCATAGCTAAGATTCTTACCTACTTTGTTCGTATCCAGTGCTCCTCCAGTCAGAGGCTTCTCAGAGCGGGACTGCAGATCTTTCTTCCTTCCAAGCTCATCAGTCACATTCAGGGGAGGACATTCGTATATCTCTAAAATTCACTAATGTGTGTCACAGAAGGGTGCGACTGGCTCTCCCTTCCAGAGTTGAGGTGGTTCACGAAAGAAAAAGAAGGTACTAGAGCTGCTTTTCATCTAGTAGACATCCTGTAACTAGCAACGAGTCGATATTTGCCTTTCCCTCTTAAAATGATTTCCTAGGTGCTTTCCTCTATTTCAGAAACACACAGCCCAGGTAGACAGACAAACAAAGGAGATCAGGCCACACTGGACATGAGGGCAGAAAGCAGTGGATGCCACCTGGAGGGTCCTTAAAAGGAAAGATTTGCGGTCTAACCCAAGACCTATCAAATCAGGATCTCTGAAGGTGAGGCCATCAGGACCAGGTTCTGGAGCACAGCCTTCTATGGGCAAATCACTTTTACCTCCTGGCCATCAGTAGTGTCGGCCCCAGGAGGTTCCAAAGTGAGTGCTACAACCAGCCAGTGACGTTGGCTGCCACACAGGAGCTGGGCTTTGCAGACCCTGGGTCACTCATTTGGGATCGCTACATGGCTGAGAGATGTGAGTTTGAATCCTGGCTCTGTGCCTTCCTGGTCTTTTGACACTGAGAAAGTTTATTAACATCTCTGGCCTCAGATTCCACATCTATCAAGTGGGCATAAAAGACATGCATCTAACGGGGTTGTTGTGAGGATCAAAGGAAAAGCAGTAGGCAAAACACCTTTCCCGTGCCTGGTAGGACACTCAACGTGCTTCTCAAATAGCTCTGCTGCTGTTAGAGTGCATCTTTCCACGAATACAGGACGTTGTCGGAAAGTCAAATCCCTTTCCATGGAATACTTGCTGATCCTTTTACCTTCTATGCCAGGAGGTAGGTTGTCTGTGTTTTGTAGATGAGGAGCTAAGATGCTGTGATAAGCGACTATTGCGAGATCCCATGTCAGGCCCTGGTCACTGTCATGAGAAGCCACTAAGATCCGTTCGGAAACTCCGCCTAGTTCTCCTCTTCCCAGGAAGACGATGTGTCTCTCCGACTAATTCCACTCCTCTCTGAGCGTGTTGCTCAGTCCCTTATATCCCAACCCCTTCCTTTTGCCAGGGAAATCAGAGTCTAAAAGTTCCTAAAAAAGTGTGTAGGGGAAGCATCCTGTGCTTTTAAGGAGGGAAAAGTTTCCTGTGTCTTGTAAGGAGGTGCCTTTTTCCCCTCTTTACTCTTTAAACCTCAGAATCCAGGAAATAAAAGATGACATTAAATCAGTCACATGAATTATGAAATAAAAGACACAGCTTTGTTTTTCCTATGACACTGTGAAAAAACAACTGTTTTATGATGGCAGGTTGCTTCTGTTTTCTACGGGCTTGAGGTTACTGTTGCTTGAATGACACAGGGCAACTACCATGCTTTGCCAAAATGCTCCTGTATGGTTCAAACATAAATAATTCTCAAAGGCTTCTTCTACTGAGGTGGCCACAGACTCAGCACTGTCCTGCCATGCATGCCCGACAATCTGGCCCCAGAGCGTTTCAGTCAGCTCCTTGTCTACGCCTGTCAGCTGGGTTCTCAAGAAGGTATTTTCTTTGGATTGAATCCATTGAGCCCATTTACTGGTAAATAGGCATAAGAAATATAAGTAAAAGCCAAAAAAGGAAGAAATCTCTAAAAGGAAGATCTGAATTAAAAATAAAAATCACAAATTAATGGATAATGGTTGGAAAAAGAGGAATCTTGCTGTGTAACGACATTCAGCTCGGACTTCCTGTGGGGTGTGCGGAGAAGATTGAATACTGTGTCAGACTGGAGAGTGATCTTTGGGATAAACCGGTATGTTAGTTTGCTAGGGCCACTGTCTCAAAGAACAGCAAACTGGACGATTGGACCAATAGCAATTCCTTGCCTTACAGTTCTGGAGGCTGGAAGTCGGAGATCGAGACCTGTGCTCCCTCCTCAGAAGGTGCCCGCGAAGGGTCTTTCTCTCCCGCTCTCCCTCCTTCCTTCTGGCAGTTCCTTGTTTGTGGCAGCATAAAGTTAAGCTTTGCATGGCAGTGTCCCTGCATGGGTGTCCGTGTGCAAATCCCCCTTTTTATAAGGACACCAGACAATTAGATCAGGGGTCCATCCTACTCAGCATGACCTCATCTTAACTAATTATATCTGCAGTCACCCTATTTCCAAATAACGTCGCATTCTGAGGTGCTGGGGGTTAGGACTTCAACATGCTAAGTTCAGGGGGACACAATTCAGCCATAACAGCCAGCCTGCTATCTTACACATGAGATGAGACAACTGAGGCCTGTGTGGGCTTAAAGGAGGCCAGTTATTAAGAACCAAGACTGGGGTCAAGCTCCCTCCTCTTCCCCTAACTCAGCCTATACAGTTATCGACAGATGAAGGGAGAATACTCAATACCTATGGAATATGCGTATTTTTCAGGAAAGAGATCTGTTTGCAGACTCAGAGAGGGAAGCTAGTGCCCCAGTTTGTGCTGCCATCACCTTCCTTCTTGTCACTGCACCAGCCTCCCAACCCCACTCCCCACCTCTTAGCCTTGTGTTCTCCAGTCCACTCTCTAAAGCCTTGCTCCTCAAAGTGTAGTCCTGGACCACCTGGAGCTTGTTGGAAATGCAGAACTTCAGGCCCGTCTCCAGGCATATTGAGTCAGAATCTGCACGTTATCTGGTTCCTATGCCACCTTTCAGTTTGAGAAATCCAATTCTCACGTACGGGCAGCGTCATCTTTCTAAAGTGCAAATTAACCAGGTGCCGCCACCACCAGCCCCAGGTCTGCCTGTGCCCCCGTGGGTTCCCACAGCACCCTTAGGGATTGCCGCACTGTACGAAGACTTCCTATGCATTCCTGTCTCCCCATTTCACTGTAAATTCTAGGTGCAACATTGTACCCTCAGCATTGAGTACGAAGTCTTGCACGTGTTGAAAGCCTAATAAAATAATTAGAGCACCATTGATGCAGAGAAAGTAAGGATCTAGAAAATATTTACTTTAAACCCAAGTCTCAAGGTGCCTTTTGCTGAAAAACCGTGCAGATGTTCCTATGGAACCCTCCTGAGGGATTCTCAATAGCTCATTGAGAAGAAGATATGACAAGTGACAGGAGACAAATATTCTCATTTTCTAAAGGGAGAAAAAAGTGGGTAATAAAACCACAGAACTTGATGCTTGTCAACAATCTCTGGCAAAATTGAAGGCCAAAGAATTAAATATATTAGTTATGAAACAAAAAGCAGAAATGATGGTCACTAAGGGTTGGTACATGTTAACTAAAAACAAATAATGCCAAACTGGTCCCATTTCTCTATTAGTGAGGTAACTGCAGTCGAGTGAAGGGAATGATGAAGACATATTGTTTGTTGGTTTCAATAAGTCATTAGGCACATTTTTCTCATGAAGTCTTGAAACGAGGCAGAGAATTCTGGACTGAATGGTATTAGGATGGGTCATGTACCAACGTGGTGGTGACTGAGCAGTGGATGTAAACATGTGTTGGAGGTGTGGAGTTGAGAGGATTTGTGTGTAACCCTGTTCTCAGTCAACATGTTTTAATCCATAACTGAAGGAAGACAGACAAATCCCTTCAGTGAACATCTAGGTAGTAGATTGGGGAGCCTTGGCAGGAAAATGAGCTAAAACCAACAAGATGGAATCAGCAGAGGGATATGCAGAGTCTTTCTTTAGATAGGACTATAAATGAATGACTATATGGAATAAATGTTTAGGTTTTACTTGTTACAAAATGATTGAAAATATATCTATATATATTGTTGTCTGCTCCCAGTACCTGCGTGGAGCTCCTGACACCCCTGCAGTTTCCTGAGAGATAAGAGCACTGGGAGCATCTTTTGTTCTAATGTGAGCCTCTGAGCCCTTTCCTGGCACAGAGCTCCCAAGTCCTTGGAATTTCCTGGGTGATGGGATGTCATTTGTCTCAAGGAGGACACTCTCAGTGGGCTCCTGGATGGCTTCAGGCTGGACACTGGTCACCAGAAAGACCAAGCCATGATTAAAGGCTTAGAGTTTTCAGCCCCACCCCCATCCTCAGGGAAGGGAATATGGGTTGGAGATTGAGTTAGTGATGAGAATGCCTATGTGAAACCTCCATAAAAATCTCAAAAGTATAGGGTTCAGAGAGCTTCCAGGTTGCTGAACATGTCTGTATGATGGGAGGATGGTGCACCCAGAGAGGGCAAGGAATCTCTGTGCCCTTCCCACATAGCTTGCCTACACATCTCTTCCATTTGGCTGTTCCTGAGCTATATCCTTTTATAATAAATGAGTAACCTATTAAGTAAACTGTTTTCCTGAATTCTGTGAGCTGCTCTAGCAAATTAATCAAACCCAATGAGGGGCCATGGAACGTTGAGTTATAGCCAGCTGGTCCAGAAGCACAGATAACCTGAACTTTCACACCTGAAGGGAGTGGGGCAGTCTTATGGGACTGAGCCCTTAACCTGTGGGGTTGTGCTAACTCCAGGTAGATAGTGTCAGAACTGAATTGAATTGTTGGACACCCAGGTGGTGTTGGAGAATTGCTTGGTGGAGAGAAACACCCCCACATTTGGTGGCCGGTGTGTGGTGGTAATAGAGATTAAAGTACAAGATGAAAAGGAATGTTTCCTCTTACACTTGTGTCTGAGCTCCACATGAGCCCAGGGAGTCCAGATAAAGAGACATGGGAGGCCCACTGTCCTCAGAACTGGACATGTCACCTATGCAGCACTGAGCTGCACTCTGGGTGCCACATTTTAGGAGAGATCCTCGCACAATAAAGGTTTGGGCACTAAAAGTATGGCTATAAAGAAGATCCAAGCTGTGAAATGTGGCCTAGGGGAACATTTATAGAATCCAGGGATTGAGCTATTAAATAGAAGAAGAATTGAGTCCATTTCAAGAAACTCCTATGAGTAGAGGTGCTTCTTGTGAACAAAGTTGGCCTCTATAGTTGCTTTCAATGCTGAGAATCACTGACCCAAAGCGCTTCTTCCATGGTTACATCACTGGTGGAACAGCATTTTTAAGCTCAAGGGACGCTGACTGCAAGTTTTTATGGGAAAGGGTAGCAAATATTTGTAAAAATGCACATTGACATTTATAGCCAAGAAATATAAAGTTCTAACATTTTCCCGTGTGACTTTCCTGCAGCCCATATTCTGTCATTTATTAATTCCTCAAAGCCTTTCATATTAATACATTCTTGTTGACTTGTCTTGAACTTTTTTAAACTGTTAATATCAACAGTTTTAGAAATTAACACAAATCTGAAATTCCATCAAAATCCTTTCCACAAACAGTAATTGAGCGCCTACTGAGTGCCAAGCCTCGGGGTTACACCAGTGCACCTAACATTCTGGTGATGGGAGACACACGACAAACAGATAAACGAGGACGTTCAAGTGAGGATAGTGCAAGGATCAAACAGAGAGGAGGGTGATAAGGTTACATCGAGTCACAAGGGGTGTCCCCAGAAGGCCTCTCTGAGCACGTGATGTTTGGGCTAAGACTGCTTGGAGACAAGTAGCCAGAACTGTGCATGGTTAGCTAGCAGTGAGCCGGCCAAGACTGGCTCAGACTCCGTCCCTGGGGACCTGGTCACCAGATTTCAACTGTCTGTAAAGCTAGTAGTTTCTTCCTCCCTCTCCTGCCCCAGAAGAAGAGACGCACCTTCCAGTGGGCCCAAGTTCTCCAGATACTGGGCTTCTGACTTTCCCAGCAACTGCTACAAACAGAAGGCACCTAAGCCGACCACCTGGAGCCCAAGCAGAACTTTTTGTACAACCTCATGCTTGTTTCATAAAAAGTGGGACAGCATCCCGTTCTGGGAACACAGTGCCCAGAGATGAGGGCAGCTGTGTAGCTGTTGCTTCCTGTCCATGAGGTCCAGCCTACACCAAGCGACCACAAGTGTGCCATCCTTGTGCCTCCACAGAGAGTAAACTGTGTGAACATCTGAGGAAAGCACTCTGGGCGGAGGGAACAGCCGATGTAAAGCCTTTTGGTGTGTTGAAGGAGGAGCGAGGAAGTTGGCATTGGTGAAGCTGCGTGAACAAAGGGGAGAAATGGGGTCAGAGAGGCCAGCAGGCTCCAATTTCAGGCTGTGTTGGCCATGGTAGCAACTTTGGGTTTGTTCTACGTAGAATGGAAGCTGCTGGAAAATTGAGAGCAGCAGGGGTATAATCAAATTTATGCTTTCTGAAAGATGATTCTGGCCACTGTGTGGAGGATAGACTTGGAAAGACATGAGTGAAAAGAGAGAGACTGTTAGGGAGTCATAATGGTGATCTGGGCAGGAGGCGATAGCAATGACCAGTGATAGTCCCTATTTTAAACACAGATAAACCATGATTTAAAAATTCAACTGCCCTACTTATCCATTTTTTTAAAAAATAACTAATCATAATACTTTATCTTGTTTATTGCTTTTCTTGCTATATAATCTACATAATATCTTAATATCCATGAACTCAACCTCTCCTTAAAACAGAATGATGCTGGAAAACTACTATTATCTCCATTTTCACAGGTTCAAAGTGATGAAGTAATGTGCTAGCATCACGCCCTTTCTACTGCATTAGGTTGTTCCTTTATTAATCTTGGACAGTGGGTTTATTGATATGATGATGACAGGCACTGTGAGGAGTATAAAGAACCATGAAACACTGTTCTGCACACATGCCTGTAGCACAAGATGTGGCATGAAGCTTTAAGGAAGAGAGCGTGGCATCATGTGAGCGAGCTCCAGACTGATGCTCTAAAAATGGGTGCCCGCTGGTCCTAAATATTGAGACCAGGAGGTAAATGTTTTTACTTTACCACTCACAATTCTGTCTTTCAAAAAATATAATAAAAAGTAAAAGGCAGAAAACAAAACACTATTTACAACTTATACGACAGGGAAAAAATTAATCCTCTTAATGTATAAAGAGCTCTTATAAATCAATAGTAAAAAGATGAGCAGCCCAGTTTCAAAAATTGACAAAAGATCTAGACAGGCAATTCATGAGAGAAGAAATAGAAATGAACACTGGCTATGTGGGGATGGGGAGTTCAACCTCAGTGGTAATGAAAGCAATTTAAACAGCAATAAGAGAGTCTTTTCTACCAAATTGGAAATGTTTTATAATGGAAATAACAGGGGTGAGGAGGATTTAGAAAAAAAGAGAATTCATATGCAATGATTTTAAGTATACTTATCAAAAGCCCTAAAAGTGCATGTGCTGAGCCAGCCCTGATGGCCTAGTGGTTACAGTCCAGCATGCTCCGCTTCAGCAGCCCGGGTTCGGTTCCTGGGCACGGAACCACACCACTCGTCTGTCAGTAGCTGTGCTGTGACCGTGGCTCACACAGAAGAACCAGAAGAACTTACAGCTACATACAACTATGTACTGGGGCTTTGCCAGGGTGAAAGGAAGAAAAAACAGAGGAAGGTTGGCAACAGATGTTAGCTTAGGGCGAATCTTCCCCTGTAAGAAAAAAAGAAAAAGAAGGGCACGTGCTGTGGCATAAAATCTCCATCTATGGATCAAGTCTGTGGAAATAATTATGGGTGGATATAATGGTTTGGTTTCAAAAATTTATACAAGAATATAAAAGTCTGGGGTCAATAGGAACCAGATTACATAACTCTGATTAGGATACCTCGAGGAGGATTTGGTACAGGAACAGGAGACCTGTGAGTTATAGTGCAGGAATCACGGGCTGCAGCTGCGAGGGTCACCAGCCCTCAGTCTGCAGAGGTGAGAGGTGGGGAATGTCACCGAGGAGGGAGCCTTCGGTAGCTCAGGCTGCCTTGAGAGAAGTAGTGATCTTTGGGCAAGAGACACAAATAGCTTAGATAACCTTGCAGGCAGAGAGTCATCAACTGGCAGGGCTACTCGTTGGCCAGAGCCAGCTGGAATAAGAGGACATGAGAGCTGACCAGCTGACCAGTGCACACAGGTCAGCTTCCTGGGATGGAGGTGGAGGCAAGGAGCTAGGAGCAAAGAAACACGCCCAGCAGAACAGCAATATTTAAATTAGTAAAAATTTGGGAACAATAAATGTCCAACAATATAGTACTGTAATGTAGTTAAGTATATATAATGATAATAAATAATATAATAAATTATAATAAAATATAAATTAATTATATAATTATATAAATAAAGTAATGTAATACATTATTATAATATAGTTAAATATAATATAGTTAAATAAGTTCTCATATTTATATGATGAAATACTGTTTAGATATTAAAATGTTCTTGCAGAGACATAAGTATTGATGTGTAGAGATATCCACATTATATTGTCGACTGGAAAATTTTTAAAAGATTATGAAACTGTATAATCCTAGTTTGGTTTAAAAGCAAAACAAAACATAAGTTCCTGTGTGTATATATGTATATGTATATATATATATATATATATATATATATGAAAAATTTCTATAAAGAGATAATATAATGCCTTGCCACATTTAGTTTAACGACTTACAATTTTGAGAAAGCACAGATTTGTGTTTGTATAGCACATTTTTTTTAGGACTTTTTTTTAGAGCAGTTTTAGGTTCACAGCAAAGTTGAGAGGAAGGCACAGATATTTCACATATACCTCCTGTCGCCACATGCACAGCCTCCCCCGTTATCAACATCCCTACTAGAGTGGTGAGTCTGTTACAACTGATGACCCTACGGGGACATGGCATTATCACCCAGAGTCCATAGTTCACATTAGGCTTCACTCTTGATGGTGTGTGTTCTATGAGTTTGGACAAATGTATAATGACATGTGTCAATCATTATAGTGTCATACAGGGTGGTTTCACAGCCCTAAAAATCTTCTGTGCTTCGTCTGTTCATCCCTCCCTCCTTTTGATAGTACACTTTTAAAATCCATGATCTCTTTATTGTATATACTCTCGATTTAACTCAACGTAATTAAACAAAATAGCATAGCAATAATTATTGCTCCCCCACTCCCATAGATCATGTGGATGTACCCTGGGGGGCACAGAGAGAAGAGGACTGTTTGAGCTGCCTTCTCTCAGTGTGGAAAGGAGACCTGGCTTAGAAACTGTGCCTTAAAGCACTGAGATAACTGGTGAAGGGCCAGGCAGTTGCACAATCATTTTGCTTCCACTTGTGAAAGCAACGCAGGAGAGAGTGCAAGCGCAAAGGGCCTTGAACTCAGCCTGTGAAGGCTGGTGCAGAGATTGGAAATCACACCCAGAGCTCCTGGGTGTGACCTGCCTGAGGACATTGTGATGCAAAAATGTTTTGTTTCTTTCTGTAAAATTAAGGAAAGTGATTCCAAACAATTGTGCTTTATCACAGCAGATTTTTAATACTAATTAATCTACTTTGTTTTTCAAAGTGGGTGATTTCTAGAACTTACATTTACTGTTTTTAGTAAATAACAATGTTGTGGGATGGGTTATGTTAACCATCTCTCTTTTTACCTATTTAAATAGATTTTTTTCAGTTCCTGTGTGCTACAAAACTTTGATCTTTTGAGCTTTAGTTTTGCCTATCAATAAAGACAGGTTTGGGGTCAAAAGCAAAGAGCATCCAGGCTGTCCTTGCATGATGAGGGAGACAGCGCTTTACCTTGTGACTGACACAGAATTACGTCTGTCAAGGGCTGACTGACAACCAGGCTCAGTGCTAAATATTTTATACACCTATCTTGATAAGTATTATTTTTCTAATCTCATGGATGAGAAATGAAAGTCAGAGATGTGAAGTAACTTACCAAAGTCAAACAGCAAGTTGTGTTGGGGGCTAGGGTTCAAAATCAGGCCTGAGGAACAGGTGGTCCATGTCCTTAACCACTATACTGCTGCCTGAAATTATGGGTGAATTCTGCACAATTATGGGAAAAAAACTTCCTTTTTCATTTGCTATGTTATTGTTTCTCAAACTTTAGTGTACATGGGAATCGCCTGAAATGTTTGCTAAGAATACAAATTTTCTTGTCCTGTTTTCAGAAATTCTAGTTAAATGAGATCAGAGTGATCCCAGTATCTGTTTTATGATCCAGACCCTGCATGATTACGACCCCCCTTAGGTGGTCTGAGTATCAAAGTTTAGAAATCACTGTCATGTTCTTCAAGAAGAAGCCCTTCATCGTTCCGGAATATTTTTCCACCTCTTATTTTCTCTTTCAACTCCACTTTGTATTTCAATTCCTTCATGGAGCCATTTCCACCCACCTTAAGCAGATTTGGTGTGAAATTCCTCTATGGTCCCATATCTCTTTTTACATACTCTGTCTTTTCAGTTATCACACTTTTTGTTTTTTCGCTGATGAAGATTCGCCCTGAGTTAACATCTGAGCCAATCTTCCTCTATTTTGTGTGTGGGTCACTGCCACAGCATGGCCCTTGACAAGTGGTGTAGGTCTGTGCCCAGGAACTGAACCTGGGCCTCTGAAGCAGAGCACACCAAACTGAACCACTAGGCTGTGGGGCTGGCCCTCACATTATTTTTATGAATTGGAGACAACACAGTCTGAAGACATGAGTAGAGGTGCCCACTAAGACCTCAGCTAGGAAGGTGGTGATGCAGAGCTCAGAGACACGTCAGATAGAAGAAAACATCCATGGTGTGAATGCATCTACTGCTGCAGAGCTGCGTCTAAGAGAAGCAGGTTGCAGAAGAGCAGGTCTGTTGGGATATCATTCCCATATGTTAAAAGTACGTCCTGCCAAAGAACAATTGCTGATGGAATTGCTAATTTTGTAGACAAATGTCCCTAATTTGAGAAATTATTTTTATTCTGTGACATAGTGTAGTGTAAACGTTATGAAAAATAAACTGATTATTTTCATTGATGTCAAAATGTGGCTCAATGTTATAAAGGAAGAAATGGGATACCTTGGGATCAACTTTGGGAATGCAATGATTCCTTGTCCCTGGGAAGTTTACAAACCAAAGCTGAATGGTGGCCACATAGGTGTTCTGCAGAAGGACTTCATGTCTAGGTGAGAAGATGGACTAGATGCCTTTACATATGGTATTTTTTATTAACATTTAAAAAGAGAGTCAAAATTCTGTTGTTTAAGATAGACAGTTTGTATATTATGGGGTAAAACTGAGGAGTAATGTAGAGGAAGGAGCATATGCTGTGAGCCATACAGACCCGGTGTGAGTCCTGGACCTCCACTTACTAACAAAGTGACCTTGGGCGATTTGCTCAGCCTCTCTGAGCATCCGTTTCATCATCTGAACAATGGTGATAATAATGCCTACTTTTCAGGATTATTAGGATAACATGAAAGGATTTATATGGGGTAGCTGACACATAAGCATTTAGAACATTAGCTTGTATAATCTCAATGACAAAGAAATGATTCGAACATAGGTCTGGGAGTTAAGGTACTTTTAACATCTTTCTGAAGACTACATTTTTATTATAATAACTCATGGTGTTATTGGTTTATATGACTCCATGGCATAAAAGGAAAAGAAGAAAACCCTCACACTTCAGCACAGTAATACATGTCACATTAGCACAGGCTTCATCTCAGCTCCCCATGGGTTTTGGTGAGATTTTCAGCTGTGCTCTCCTCCTCATTTTATTTTTTATTTTGTTGTTGTCTTTTTTAAAAAGAAAAGACTGGTTGTGTTGATCATCTGTTATTACTTCCAAACAAGAGCACGCTTCCATTTACTGAAATTAGATCCCCGTTCACTGCACTGGCACACTCTGGGCTGTCTTCCCCAGAGTGTTCGGGGCCTGTTAGGTGGTGCACAGTTGGAAATTGGTGGCATCGAGCCACTGCCAAGGCTGGCAGACCTTTAAGATGGCATCTGGTGACCTTTTTGCTAAGTATCCTGGGTCTCCATCTGAGAGTTGATGTTCCAGGCAGGGGTGGAATCCAAATCAAGTGTGAGGTCTGGGGAGCTGGAGTTAAGTGGAGGTGGGGCCAGTGGGGGAGCGCTACTTTGCTCTGGGCCTAGTATGCTACTAGATGCCCTCACAATGTTCCTTTCCGACCCTGAGACTCTGTGCTCTCGTGAAGGGTTGTACTGAAGGGCTGGTCTGCAGGAAGAGCCCAGTGCGAGAGAGGGAACACTGGACAGTTTTGTCCTCGTCTATTCGTCAGCCAGCAACACAGGAGCCTTCCTAATCCGGTGGCTCCTGGATGACACTAGACTCGTCACAGCGCCCCTGCGAGCAGCGGCCGAGGGCAGGCGCATGTGCCGGGAAGCTTGCTGTGTCTTGCTTCCAACGTGATGTTGATGGCATTTTTTTCCTTCTTTGGAAATGACAGCTTTCTGTTTTCAGTACTGCAGGTAGATAGCACACAGGATGGAGGAAAGAACCACGAGCCTGTGGACAGCATAACCGCCTACCTGTGTAGATGAATTGTCTGTGCTGGTAACAGACACACACCATTTCTCAGGTGGGCAGTCATTTCCATGATAATTTTAAAGTGCTATGTACGTCTTTTTAAAAAAGCAGCTTTTACTTTGAACAGATTTAACAGGTTCTTTTTGGTTTTATATCTACTGTGGCTGTTTTAGCGGACGGGCAGATACAGTTCATATTTCTTGGGTGATTCTGCCCTGAGACTGCCCACAAAAGTGTCTTGAAGGTGCTGAAAGCAAGGAGGGTGCGTCTCCTTGCCTTCATCCAGAGGAGTTGACTCTCTGTCCATTTTCCCTTCAAATCCCACACCTCCTGCTTGGGTTGACTGCTCCTTGACTTTCCATTCCTCTCACAATCCCAGCTTCCACGGATCCTTTCCTGACTCCTGGCACAAGGAACACAGGTGCAAGCAGGTAGACTTGGGTTTAAATTCTGGCTCCACAACTGAAAAGCTGTGTAGAATTGGACAAAACACATGCACTCTCTGAGCCTTAATTCTTTCATCCTAAAATAAGAATAATTTGAGCATCTCCCTATAGGGTTAATCTGAATATTAAATAAACCACTGTATGTAAATGGCTATAATGTGACTGTCATGTAGTTAAAAGCTCGGTAGTACCATTATTTTTGCAACCATTGCAGACTATAGTTATTTCTCTTTCTTATGAACTTCAAATAGCTCTATTCTTTTCAATATTCATTTGACGTTTATTTATATGCTAATTAGGTATGTTTCATATAATTTATGTAAATTTTACACCAATTTCTATGAAAACTTTATAGAAATCTATCTATCTATATACACACATAAAAGTGCACGTCTTAAGTATACTCTCTCTGAGTTTTCACAAACATGATATACCCATGCAAAAAACACCAAGATCAAAAAACAAAATAGTACGGACATCCCCGAAGCCCCTTGGCATTCCCTTCTGGGCCTCCCCTAGAAGGTAACCACTATCCAAAAGCTAGCTGTCTGACTTCTAGAAGCAAGTATGTACCAGTTTTTAACTTTATTATTTATGTTACTTTTGGACAGCCAAATGGAATGAAATTTCTTGAGGTCAAGGAGCCTGTGTTGTATGTCTTCTCTCATTGCAGGAACTACTTGTTAAATAGACATTCTTCTTCTAATATTCCCATCTTGCTCTATTGTCATTTGGCTGCACCTGTCTGGCAAAGCCCCAACCCTGGATGAGCCCCACTGCCTGCTTCTCTGCATCTCCACAAGGGCCACTGGGCAATCGTAGAGGAGAGCAGGCACCCTCTCAGACTGATGCCACAAAATCGTGGTCTCCAGCCTTCACTGGCCAGTCAGTTACGCTCAGCCAGCCTTCCTTCTTTCTCTGGTTAGCTCTCTTCCACTCTTCGTGGCAGCTATTTCAAACCATCTGCCCTTAATTCAGACTTTCTTCCCCATCACTTGCCCCTTGAGAACCAACAGGTAACCGTACCCTGTAACATCAGAGAAAATCCAAGCTGTCAGCGAGTTGATCAATATCCTGTCACCAAATGTACAGATAAATTTGCCTACATCCTCACCCGTCTCCCTGCTACACTACCCTGAGGCTTCGTCTCTGCCTCTGCCCTCTCAACGGCATCCTGTCTCACTTCGTCCGGGTTCGTCTCGTGTTGTCAGCGACACCCTCTCCTCTTCTCTGGTTCAGTAGTTCCTCTCCGTTGGCATTTAAGTGTGTTAAAGCTCAGACTCTCTTTCCACGTGATGACAGCACAGCCCACCTCTCACTCCAGCCACCACCCCATCTCTCTCACCTCTTGTAGCCAAACTTCTTCACAAAGGTCTTCATACTTGCCTTCATCTTCTTGCCCCCTCTCTTTCCTCAACCCCCTTCAGTCTGGCATCCGCCTCTATTACCTTACTGAAGCTCCCCTCGTCCAGATTCCTGATGACATCCTCATGGCTTAACTCAGCGGGTGCTTTTAAGAGCTTACCTTTCTCAGGAGGACCTAATGCCATTGACTACGCCCTCTCTCTGGAAATATCCTCTTCACTTTGCTGCCAAAACCCCACAATCCTGATTTCCCTTCTGCCTTACTGAGAATTTCTTCCAAATATCTTTTCAGGGCTCTTCTTTCCTCTGTAAACGTAGGCGTTCCTCAGAGTTCTTTCCTAGGCCTTCCTTCCTTCTCATGCTACCACAACCAAGAGGCTTACTGTAAAAAGTATATATACATTCAAATCTTAGCCTATGATTTGGCCTTCTTCAAATCAATAATTATTAGAGCAATTGATTTATTCTCAGATAATATGACGTGCTTTAAAATTAATCCTTTCTACTGTATCAATAGTAACAGCTAGAATTTATAGAATGCCTTCCAGGCACCAAGCATAGTTATTTTGAATTTTTTTCCCTAATTATAAAATAATATTTTCTCATATAAATATTTTTGAATAACAGTTTTACAAAATATAACATGATATAATATAATATAGTATCCTGAGTTCTACTCCCCAGAGGTGCTTACTGTTCATTTCTGTATGTTTCCTTCTAGATACACCGTGACTCTCACATGCAAACACATATATTACATGCATGCGATTATGTTCTCACTTATTTGCATAACTGGAAATTTTCTTGTGTCATTAAAATTATTCCTAACTATTTTAATGGCTCTATACATTCTATCTTATGAACATAAAATGAAATATTCAACATATCCACTTATTATTAAATATTTAGAGTTTTTAATTTTTCATTTTCTGCACTTTTCCCCATAATAGACATTCTTAAAAATTGATTTGCTAGCTTAAAGTGTTTCAACTTCCTGACTCAATATGTTTCGTCAGGCCACCCACGATATTAATTATATCCTTTTATGTGGCCATTAGCATTTGTTTCCTATTTTCAATAAAGTTTTCCACATTTAAAATGGTACCTTGTAATTGTTTTGACTTGTAAGTCTTCACTTATTAAATAAGGTTGAATAATTTTTAAAGTTTTGTTTATTGTTTGCATTTCTTTGAATCATTCCCACAGTTTTTTCTCATTTTCTTTTCCCTGTTTAATATTAAACTTAAATGAGGGACTACTGAGAGGACAGAAAGCCTGCAGGGGGCAGTTGAGGAGACGAGGGCAGAGCTGGAGCTGGCCGACCGTGTTGACTTTCTCCCTTTTCTGGTTGCAAACACTGGAGTAGCTGTTAGACTTGTAAGTAAGGCGTGCGATAAGCTTCTGGGTCGACTTCTGACTCTGCTGTTGCTTACACTGAAGGTTTGGAGCAGACAAATAGATGACCTATATGAGGATGAGGAAGAGGGTTGGGATGATAAAGCCTGAGAAGATGATAACATGGTCTCTCTACAGTAAACGACCGGTAGGTAAATAATCAATGTTTGTGTCTCCATCCATCACGCAGAGTTACTGCTGTGCACACTGCCAGACAAATACCTTCTGTTTCTTAGGCCAGCATATTGCATGCAGAGTCGGCACTGGGAGTAACAACGTGTGAAACTCTGTCTTCACAGCGAGGAGTATGAGAACTTGAAGGCAGCAACTCAAACAGCGCTCCAGAAGTCCGTGACTCATGATGCAGGGCAGGTGAGCAGAGACCCCTCAGCTTCTACTAATCCCACTGATCATCAGGCCGATCACAACCCAGCTGATGTGGAAGAGAGCAAGCACTCGGAGAAGAACCAGAAACCATAGAACAACCAGAAACTCTTGACAGGAGCACTCAGTGGCAGATTTCTGGATGGCAAAGTGAGTGACAAATACCTGAATTTTTCTTGGGAATTGACTAGGAAAATTCAGTTAGGTTGGAAACACAGATTCACACCAACACACACTCGTGCTGTTGGTAATTAATGTATTATGCATAAGATAGAATTAGAATCAATTATTTTTCAATCTGAAAATAAACTTTGAGGTCTCTTGTATGTTGCGTCTTTGCTGACCACCGATTGAGTTGGTCGACCTGCTCTGTCTGTGGCTCACTTAGTCACAGTCACACAGTGATGTGTTGCCGTACGTGCAAACATGGGGTATGTGGGACGTGGAGGGTCTGTCTGCTTTAACATTACAGGAGGAGATCATTTATTTTCAAAGTACAATGCTGCCATATCTAGATATCAAAAAATTATCAGGCCGAAATTACCTTGACAGAAATATGTATCACTGCGCTCTGTCAAGAAACGACCAAACAACCCACAACAAGCTAACTTGATTATGATGAATCTAAATGATTAGTAATTTTTAATTAAAAAGCAAGAATAGCAGCAATTGAAAACTGGATCCAAATCAAGACAAAACTAATGATTCTTTGATAACAAAGTGCCATTTCCAGAATTTGCTGAAATTGCAGTTAAACAGATACATAGCATAGGAATTTTGCAGCGCTGCCAAGCATTAAGTGACAGACAGATA
This sequence comes from Equus asinus, assembly GCF_041296235.1. Classification (NCBI taxonomy): domain Eukaryota; kingdom Metazoa; phylum Chordata; class Mammalia; order Perissodactyla; family Equidae; genus Equus; species Equus asinus. The sequence goes on along the minus strand of NC_091805.1, from coordinate 75,651 downwards.
TTTTAGAGGAATACTGAATTAGATTCTGCAGTAAACACCAGCATAATTATTTTTAGTTTACAATTTTAGTAGCCATTTCAAAATCACTCAGATACTACCTAGTCTTTACTTCTATGAGAAAATAAAAGCCTATGGATTGTGGTCTTTGCTTGTAAGAACTCTGCAAAGATCCTAATTTGGGTGGTTAACAGACTTCAGGCCATTCTGCAGGTTTCATTTGAACACAAGGGTCCAGAATAAAAGTGACTTCCCCAAGTGTCTGTGGCACAGCCTTTCCTGATCCCCAGTTAATGTGTGTTCTTTCAGCTTTTCCGTAACGAGAGCTTGAATTTAGGGCCTGGTTGGAACAGGACTTAGTGCATCTGCAAGCATGAAATAATCTATTATGAACTCCTAAAGACTTCTGAGTTTTGACCCAATTTTGACTCTGGCATTAACTTATTTTTTGTTGTTACTCCCCAAGGATGATCTTGGTAATAACATCTTGGTAATAACAATAGGTGTAAAACGCTTTATTATTCACTGATGGCTTCCGGGTAAATGTTGTCATTCGCTCCTTTGGACTAACCCTGTGAGGTAGGCGCCAGCATTATTTCTATCACTATGGAGTAGACAATAAAACTGAGGCTCAGAAAAGTTAAAGTGACTCATAGGTGTGCAAGACAAGGTGTTTACCCAGGTTTTCTTCTTAAAATTTGTGTTGATCTTTTTAATTGTAAAATCTTACATATTCATGTAAAAATTTTGGGAAATGGAAGAGACTATAAATACAAAGAAAATAAAACTCAACCAAGGAAAAATAGTGGTATATTTTTTTCTCTTCTTTCCTCCATGCATAGATATAGAATGAGAGTCATTATGTATATTCTCTTTGTTATCCTACTCAATTCACTTCACATCAAGAATTCTCCCAGGGCTTCAGAAAGTTCGTCCTAAGCTCATCTTTAATGGCTGTGAGTCACACTCAGAACTGACACGTGATGGCATTACTATGTGCCAGGCACTACTCTAAGTTCTGTACACATGTTAGCTAACTGATTCCTCCCAAGCACCCAGCGAAGTAGGAACTGTTACTATCTTCAGTTCATAGAGGGAAGAATAAAAAGCAAAGACATTAAGTCCTTGCCTAGGTCATAAAGCTGAGAAGTGGCAGAACCACAATTGAAGCCCAGGTTCTAGGTCCTTAGTCACCAAACTATATTCTTTCCTTATACGGATATAACATGACTCATTTAACTAATCCCTTATTGATGGCATTTAAGTCTTTTCTAGTTTTTCTCCTATAAACGGAAATTTGTTCCTTGACATTCCCCTGACCACATCAAGCTGCCCGTTCCTGGCGTAGATTCTCCATCAGCTGATGTAGTGGGCAGAATGTTCACTGGTAAGCTGTTCTTGGACCTCCATGAGCTGAATTCTTTGCTAGCTCTGTGGTGCCAGAGGGAGATGACTTGTGCCTCCCTCCCAGAACTCAATGAGCTTTCTTGTGGGAAGCTCAGCAGGGCTGACACCCAGCCACCAACACAGCAGGGCCTCGTGGAAGGTGTGGGGCCTGACTAATTGGTTCTGTCTGCCGAATGTATGGTGCTGGCCTGCCAGATGGCAGCTACGGTTGCCTGGTACCGAGACTCTCATTACCGCCTTGACTAAGCGGTAAATGGAATCCTGCCGCAGCAAGAGCGGCAACCCGAACTCCTTCGAGATTCTCACCCCTCACACATGGACGGAAATAAGCTTTCCTGGTGGGACCTAACAGGCAATTTGGACCAGCTGATCTTGCTGCAAAAGAGAAGCTGCTGATGAAGACTGAGGAGGGGAGAGTGGGAGGCGCTTTGCTAAACTACAGATCAGGTTGGAAGAGTATTGTTGCAGGAGGTAGGTAAAGCTGAAAATGTCGAGAGAACCCATCGTTTCATGTATGTGAGAACAATAAATTACCTTAGAAATCAACAAATACAAACCTTCATTTCACGCATGAAGACTGAGAGGCCCAGAAAGCTTACATGACAGTCCAGAGCCTCACAGGTGCCGCCTGCCTAGAGTCCCTTGTCTCCAAATTCTGCTCCTTGCATGTCTTTGAAAAATATGTCTGTTGTTTATGTTGTTCCTCAGAAGCATCAGCTCTGTCTTCTCTCAGAAAATGGAGAAGAATGTGCGACTAGCAACAAACTCAGCAGCACAGTTTCAAAAACAAAATTACAGTGTGCTTTTTACATCTGGCAGCATGAAAATGAAAGTGTCAGTGCCTTAATTCTAATAACCACCACAGTTGATTGGTAGTATGCTCTTTTCAAAGCCCTTTTGTGTGTTTTATCTTGCTTGCTCTCCACGACCCCCCATGAGGTAGGTAGGGCACGTGATGCTACCCTCATTTATAGATGAAGGCAGATGTCAAGGACATTTTGACTGGGCTGTGCATTGGCAGCTCAGATCCAACCTATTGGAGGCAGAATCTTTGCTCCTGCTCCTCCTCCTGTGCTCTGTGCCTCGCAGAACGGTCCCACAACTCTCCCAGCTGTGCCACCGTGCTTTCCTCCTCTCTCTCCCCAACTGTGATATACAACTCACCACTGAGACCTTTGAATTCTACCTCTTCTATGTCCTTCAAAAATGACCTCTTACTTCTGTTTGCTCTGCCGTAATATTATTCAGACCACCATTATACCTCAGCAGGGAGATTTTAATTATCTTCGAGCTGGCTTTCCTTTTCTCTGCTTCCCTCTCTGTATTGGTCAGCTATTGTAATGATACTGCTGTGTGACAAATCACCCCAGCACTGAGTGGTTGGTATCAGTAATCATTTATATTCACATCTGCAAGTGTGAGCCAAGACAGCATTTACTCATTTCACTTGGACTTCCCTAGGCTTGGCTCAAGACTGTAGATTTGACTCTGGCACCTGCATTGTGTTCAGTAAATTCCAAACGCTGATTCTAACTTTAAGCCTGGAGCGTCCAGTTACACCAAAAGCAACGAAGATACCAAGACCTCCCAAGTCTTGTCAAAGAAAGACTCAGGATATCATTTAAAATAGCTCCTATGAAAACAATAAGTTTAAGGCTCCCACTAGTAAAAAGTGAGACATTTTAAGTATGAATAAAAAAAATAATTGTAATACATTTACATGCATTAAATATATTTAAATTCATACATTTATAGTGATTCTTTAAAAAACAAACTCTTTGGTCACTGCTGTGGAAGGTTAGGGAACAAACTATTTTTAAACTGGTGAGTAAAGGAAGGCAGCATTCATTCAGTCTGCCTTTCTCCACAAGCTGTATCTTAGATAACATGGGAGTCAGTTTCTCTTTAGAGAAGTATTCCTGTTAATAAATAAGAAGTAATGATAGGATAAGAATATCATCGTTTTCCAGACCCCAAAGAAAGAGCAATGGGCTAAAGCAATGAATATCAGTGCCTGTGAGTGTCATAAAAAGAAAGACAGCCCAGCAGTGGTTGTTTCCATGGAAAAGGCCACCACGGATGAAAAAATCCTCTTGAAATCGATTGAAGTTGAACGTGATCAAAATTCTAGATCTAACCATTGTTTTACAGGAAATATATGTCAGGTTTGTTAAACCTGCAAGGGATGCAAGCAACAACATCCAGACTTTGGAAAACTATAGGACACACAACAGTTTCATCAACAAATAAATTGTGAGGGAAAAAACTGCAAAAAGAAAGGGTGTGGGAAGAACTAGAAGTGTTAAAAGGTGTAAGAAAGATCAACTAATTGCAATATATGGATCTTATTTGGTTCCTTTGTGAATAAATAAATTATAAAAATAATATTTATTAGATAATTGGGGGATTTTGAACACTGCCTGGATATTTGATGATATTAAGGAATTAATGTTAAGAATAAAGAACTTTTGAAGTGTGATAGTGTTTTTGTGGTTACGTTTAAAAAGAGTCCTTGTCCTTGGGGCAGTGGTTCTGAAACTTTAGTGGACATCAGAAGTACTGGACGGGTTAGTAAAACACAGACTCTTGGGCCCCGACCCCAGAGATTCTCATTCAGTATGTCTGGGTGGGTCTGAAAAATTCACATTTCTAACAAGTTTCCAGGTGATATGAGGGTTTTGGCCCAAGCACCACACTTTGAAAACTACTGCTTTACAGATAAATGCTGAACAAATGTGGATGAAATGGTACACTGTCTGGGGCTCACTTCATTTCCAGTGGTGGGTCATGTGGGTGTAAATAAAGTAAGAACGTCAGCTGGTCCTGCAGCTCAGTGATGCGTATATGGAGTTTCATTCTACTATTCTTGCTACATGTGCCTACATTTGAAGTTTTCTGTAACTAAAAGTTAAATTTCAAATAAAATATAAACTTTTACAAATATAAATATAATAGTCGTTATTAATTCTAATATTTATTGTATTAGTTTATTTAAAGCATATATCGAAATAACATTTTATGTATATACATTTGGAAATATTACTTTTTTTCAATTCTACATTTCTTAAAAAGTCCTATTAAACTTTTCACATGCATCTTTCTCATGGTTGTATTCCCTATCACTAGTGTCAGTTTTTGAGCTATTTAACAACTTTCTAGAACACATCAAGACCTTGGTCTAAGTTGTTTATGAAGCAGAACTTTTCAAATCTGCATTTGATGCCGTCTCTGCAAATTTTCTCTCAAGTCACAGCTATGCATTACACAGCATCAAGCCAGTTTACTGTGTTCACTTGTCTTGGAGGAGAGTGTTCACGATGTCCACTATATAGTTACCTTAAAATAGTTTTTTTAAGCCAGGTTTAAAAAAGACTTGCTTACACTTCCAACACTTGTAAGTTGCAACACCCCAGGAAAAGTTACTAAATTTGTGTTAAATTTCTGTGCTTTATTTGTACCAGTTCTTTTAGGTAAAGATCACAAAACTAGTGTTGCTTGCAGTTGTTTCTGGTTCTGTGTCATCCCCAAGCAGTCCGTTGTGATCATAATAAAGCAAATGAGAGAAGCCTGTGGTGTCAGAGACTTTGTAGGCCCTCTGGCGACTCCTGAAGTCAGAAACATGGGATTCTTGATGAAAATGCCCCATTTATCTTCTTTGACACTTCGGGGACACTTTTTCTTGTGAAGAACAGCAGCCCAGGATGATTTATAGCGGTGAAGGGAGAGACCTGGAGCCCTCTGAGTCCTTGGCCTGAACAAGACGCCGTCTGCGCTCAGATGCTGCTTCTCTGTTTGTTCTTGGTGCCGCGAGTCAGAGGACAAGACTGTCCCGGGCAGGTGAAGTCCACACGCAACTGGAGGGAGACACACAAAAAATAACAAACAATGCATAAGATAGTTTTAGAATTTACAAACTATTTGAAATGCATACACTCATTCTTCACAGCATTTCTGGGAGCACAATGTATTTTCCTCTTTCCATGGGTAAGGCCATAAAATGTAGTCTGTGATGCCTGGGACAAAAGATCTCTGCAGACAGCAATCACACCTGCCGTGTTCACCTGTGCCTATCATGCTGAAGATAAAGGCACGCAATGAATTTTGGTGTTAAAATGGGAGTAAAGGGGGCTAACGCACAGCTCAGCTCGTGGGGTGATGAAGTATTGACCAATGCTTCTCTAGATGCTGTAGCAGAGAAGTGCATCAACTCTCAGAGGCAGAGAAATATTTACAAGTGACTGAAAATGGAAATAGTTTATATTTCAAGTAATTTCCAAAGAAACATATTGTTTTGAGAACAATATGTCTCAAATACCTAACCAAACATTTTACAGAGAGAAACTGCTCTGTGAGCTGAACGTGGACTCTCTCATCCTAGGATAGAGGTAAAAAGTAGAGTTCAAGTCTTATCCACACCATTTGCTAGGGAGCAAATTTCGGGCAAGTCTGATCTAGTCAGCTCCACTGAAAACATTTCCCTGCTCTCCATCATCCTCAGAATAAAGCACAGACGCTAACAAGACATGAGGCTCGGGGCCAGCTCTGTGGGCGAGTAGTTAAGTTCGCGCGCTCCACTGTGGCAGCCCAGGGTTCAGATCCTGGGCGTGGACATGGCACCACTCGTCAGGCCACGGTGAGGCGGTGTCCTACATCCCACAACTAGAAGGACCTGCAACTAAGATATACAACTATGTATCGGGGGGTGGGGGGCGGTTTGGGGAAAAAAAAAATAAGATTGGCAACAGTTGTTAGCCTAGGTGCCAATCTTTAAAAAAAAAAAAAGACATGAGGCTCTCTGCCGCCTGTGCCCTGCCTCCCCCTCCTGTCTTCCCTTGGCCTGTTCCAAACCTTACACTGTGCTCTGGAACAGCCCCCCTCTCTGCACACGTGCATTCCTTCGAGTTTGTCTGCATCTGTACTCTTCCTTCTTCTCTTCTCCTCCTCCCTCTCCACTCTTCAGCCAGCTGAAACCGAAATCTATGTCGTCTTCCAAGCCTAGACTTAAATGTCATCGCCTCAGACCTGCACCACCGAGTCCGGGTCAGGTGGACCTGTAGGCTGCTCCGACAGTGGCCCTTGCCACCCTGTCTTGTACAGTTGCAGTTGCTTGCTGTGCCTCTCACGGTCTGCAAGGTCTGTGAGAGCAGGGGTCAAATCTGTTCTGTTCACTATAGGGCCTATCACAGCGTCTGGCCCAGACTAGGCAAGGCATAAATATTTCTTAAATGAAGAACAAAGTTACTTAACTTCTGCAAGACTCAGCTTTCCAAATACAAAACCATGCTAGTAGAACCTCCGTTACAGGGCTGTTTAAGGATTAAACTGAATGACCTATGTGGTGCCTTGACAGAGATGTGCCCAACAACTGTCTTGTCATTTCTATGCCTGTTCTAGAATTCTCTGCCACTCTTGCTCACTCTGCCCACTCTAAAGACCCTCATGATTTTTCTTAAAATGCTTCCTGACCATAAAGCATCTGTAGGTTCCTCTCCACACGAATAGGTTATGCAACGATTATCCTCTGAGTACGGACAGTCAGTTTTCAGTGAGTCCTTGTGACAATGTCTCCTGTCAATGACCTGATATTAAAAAGAACCATGTAGGGGCTAGCCTGGTGGTGCAGCGATTAAGTTCACACATTCCACTTCGGTGGCCTGGGGTTCACCGGTTCGGATCCTGGGTACAGACATGGTACTGCTTGGCAAGCCATGCTGTGGCAGGCGTCCTACATATAAAGTAGAGGAAGATGGGCATGGATGTTAACTCAGGGCCAGCCTTCCTCAGCAAAAAGAGGAGGATTAGCAGCAGATGTTACCTCAGGGGGCTAATCTTCCTCAAAAAAACAAAGTGTCTCAGTTTATTTCAATAAGGTGTGGTAAGGTGATAGAGACAAATGGCTTTAAAAGCAGAGTTTAGGGGCCAGCCCAGTGGCATAGTGGTTAAGTTTGCATGCTCCACTTTGGCATCTGGGGTTCACAGGTTTGGACTTCATTAAGCCAGGCTGTGGCAGCGTCCCATATACAAAGTATAAGAGGATTGGCGCAGATGTTAGCTCAGCAACAATCTTCCTCGCCAAAAAAAAGAAAGAAAGCAGAGTTTATTACTTAAGTTTCCCAGGAAAAGGGGGAATGCCACACCACACTGGGCTACCCGGGGAAGCACCAAGATCAGTCAGGAGGCAGGAAGAGTGAGGGGAAAGCACAGGGCACAGACTTTACGGGAGTTTCCACGGGAAAGGCAGGGCAGGGCAGGGTACACAGCTTAGCACTTGCTAATTTGAAAGTCCCAGCGGGCTTTGGGCACGGGCTATCCTGAGTTGTCTGGCATCTGGACCTGGGTTGATTAGGGGGAGTATTGGCTTGGAGTGAGAGTCAAGCGAGGGAGGTGGCTTAGGGTGTGGACCTGGATCTCATGGTTTGCATATGACAGGTGAGCCAGCAGGCAAGCTGTGTTCCATCTCCTCCAGTCAGCAAGACCCACCAGGATGTCAAACCATCATAAAATACAGAAAATATGAAAACATGATTACTACACCATAATCCATGGCAAAAGGGAATGGGATTTTATCATTGATGCTTGCTCCATCATTTATTCTATTGTAACCTTGACAAATAAAAATGGCAAGTAATAGGATATATTGGAATATATGAGGAAGCCATCTGGTATAAACCTAATTCGGCCTGACCTTGTCTTTCCAAAAGGGCCTGACCGAGGCCATTGAGCATGCATTGTATATCTGCTTTAGAGATTCCCTCTGGCAAGAGCAAAAGGCCTTTGAGATAAAGGTGCAACTTCTCTCCCCCTCCCAATGTTGGCATTTCCTTAAAGATTAAGCATCTTTCTTTAGGCTGGGAACCAATTGCAGCGCTCATCTGTGACCTCCCCCCAGCCCGAGGCAACACACCTGCCACCCTGCAGCGTTCACTAAGACAGCAGACCTATCTGCCGTTTCCACCAATCGCTGTGCTGACAGAGCAGCCTCGTGACTATTGTAAAAGGGACATTTCAATCATATGTGAAACATACTCTTTGAGGGTATATAACCACCCTATGTACCCCCACTTCTTTGGAGTGCTCTGTTCCTTTGTGGAAAGACTCTCCCGGGTTATAATCCTAAGATTTAAGCTCAGAATAAACTCACCCAAATTTTCATTTATAGATTGGTTATGGATTATTTTTGTTGACACCTTTAATAGCGTTGCTCTTGGGATGTAATATTCTGGGCTTTTTAATCTCTTCTATTCCATTCTTTATTTATTTATTTTCCGTGAGGAAGATTGGCCCTGAGGTAACATTAGTGCCAATCCTCCTCTATTTTGTATATGGAATGCCACCACAGAGCGGCTTGATGAGCTGTGTGTATGTCCACGCCTGGGATCTGAACCTGCGAACCCCGGCTGCTGAGGTGGAGTGTACAAACTTAACCACTACTCCACCAGGTCCGCCCCTCTTGTGTTCCATTCTTGACAAAGCTCACAACTTCCTTAGCTGCCTTTCCTGAACCTGCTCATTAAACAGTCTGTGGATACCCTTATCTCTAAGAACCCCATATTTGCCTATAAACACCATACTGCTACCTATTTTTCCTTTGTCTGTCACAGATCCTTCTTTCTGGCACAAATGAAACAGTATCTAATTGTTAAGTATTTGTCGAACACATGTTAATTGCACAATGCTGGGACTGTGGTGGAGAGAAGCTTTCCTCTCTGGGGCTCAGTGACTCAACGACTCCATGGGCTGGAGTTCGTTAGGACCTGGGAATGTTTTTAAGAAATTGGTGGGCTCACTCATGTTCTCCCTGCTTTCCTCTTTCTCTTCCCCTCCCTGCTTCTGCCTCTCACTACCATTTGTCTTTGTTCTTTAAGATTCCCAACCAGGCAAGTGTCCACTGCAGCTCCGTGCTGACTGGAGACCAGTCCCTGTCCTGTATCCATGGCCTCCCCAGGAGAAACCTTCGAGACTGGGCCTTGGAACAGATGGCAAAGGGCAGCTCTGGCCAGCCTGAGGTGTGTATGGTAAGAGTTGTTTTCTATTGTGGACAAAGGGCTGTTATTTGTTGACTGTGTATTTTGATGTGGAGCAGATGATAAGACAGTCTGAGGATGGACTGACGGACATCAGACTCCACACGTCCAGGCAGCTTTCCGGGAAGCTTCCCTGGAAGCACAGAGGCAAACCTTGGACTCCCTTCTTCTTCCCTCCAGTCTCCTTTTCAAGAGTCCCTGAGCTCGGGCAGGGCCACCACACACCCGCTTAACTCAGGGTCTGGCCACCATCCTCGGTCTGCTCTGCCCAGCACTGAACTCCCAAACTCAGTAGATCTCTAAGATTTATTATTCTAAATTCTTATATAATTGAAAACATGATTTTGTAGAAGATACTGATAAGGAGGCTTCTATGCACTCTGAAATAATTGCTTCCTTTCTTCTCCTGAAGGAAAAGGTCCTGAAACATTATAATTTAATGAAGACACCCAGATTAAATACTTACCTTCAAGTGTTACCAACTTGTCCTGTTCATGGCTAGGCCTGAAAGTGGGTGCTCTCCTTCTAGCCCCACTGCTTCTGCTTCCTTGCTTTGGCTTCAGCAATCTTATTTTAGAGCCATGCTCGTTTATATATTTTTTTATTGTTGTGTCAGCATGTTGGCCAGAGGCCAAGTGGAGCAAGGAGAGACAACACTTTCCTTCTAGCCCTGGTCAGAAGAGAACTCCAGCCACGACCTCTGAGTTCTGGATTGTTAGACAAGCTTCAGAAAGATCTGAAGATCCTGGACCCTATCTCTTCAGGATTTCTTCTCCAGTCTCAGCTGAGCCACCTCTTCTTGAGGCATGAAGTCCCTCTCCAGTTACCCACCATCAAGATCCTCTGCCAGAGATTTTCCAGGAAGGGCTCTCCTGAAATGGTATGGACATCCTGCTCTTTCAAGTGTGGATTGCTTTTGTTTATTTTACTTGTAACCACCAGAGTAATAGAATTAAAAGATTAGTTTCTTTCTTGAAAATAACCTTTACTCTTGGCCCCTAAGAGAAAAGCCTTATTTATATTCTTATGTAGAAATTTCCAGTCAGAATAGACTAGAATAGAAAATAGATTTATGCCTTTTAGCCCTCTTTAATTTCTCTAAATGGTTTTCCTGTCCTAACTTCCATTGTCTGGTCTTAACACTTTTGGGATGGTTACAGATACAAGACTCCCACTGGAGTCCCTTTGTAGGCTGATGACTCGGTAGCCCCTGAGGAAAGAACTGAGAACTTGACTAAGATTTCCTATCTGTCACGACAGTCCCTGGGGAGTTAGAGGTGGGAGGTACCTTTGAACTATAACTCACCGCCACCATACGGATTAGGAAACAGGTCCAGAGAGGTCCAGGAACTTGCTCAGGGCACCGGAGAGTTAACAGCAGACCCAGGGCAGAGATACGTTTCCCCAGCGACAGGCCGGGATCTCGGAGCACTGCACTGGCCAAGCTCAACCTTGTGGGTGACTGTGAAGTGTGGTCCAAGTGTAGCCAAATTCAGGGAACTAGCAGAAAATATCCTCAGACAGGAAGAAGTGATAACAGTGGGCAAATCATTAGTGGTATGCAGCCACAGGAGACCAGGGCAAAGCCAACCCCAAAGGGTGGGCCCAGGGTTTAGTAATCCGACAGACGTGGTTGCCTGGTCCTATGCTAGGAGGGAGCAGGTGCTCAGATAACTGTTAGCTCTCTCTCCTGCCCATCTCTGACCTGCAGAAATAGAATTACTGGTGTGTTTATGAGAAGTAAATAGCAATACAATGTCAACTTATTAGTACAACCTCTGTGAATCTTCAGTCTGATCAGTCTGTGGCCTGAAACCTAGTTTCTATTAGGACCTTATTTAGTTTGCCTCCCCCACGGCTTCTCCTCCACTGCCCTGGAGTTTTTTGCCCACCAAGTCCCTAGGATGCCACCCAGCCCAGCAATGGAAATGAATGAACTTCCTTCAGTCCTTTCCCATATAAGAAAAAGGTCTTCAGATTTTTCACTTAGCATAATAAGGCCTTGTCCTCAAATAATCTGAATATATCTGCTGAATATAAGCATTTATTATATATGGTAAATATATAAGCAAAGTGTGAGAGAAAGAGAGAGAGCAGAGGCTCAGTCATGCTAGACTAACGGATACCCCCAGAGTCTCAGTGGCTTGAAACGATGGCAGTTTATTTTTCATTCATGTTTCATTTCCACAGTGAGTCAGCCGCAGGCTCTTTCCTGTGCTGTCTCAGCTCCAACCCAGGCCGACGAGGCAGCCTCTCTGGGACATTCTTGGGCGTGATGGCAGAGGGGCAAAAGGAGAGCTCTGGAAGTCTCGTGTCAGCTCTTTAATCCTCAGCCCAGAAGGAGCACATGTCTCTTCTGCTCACAACTCATGATTGTGACCAGAGCTGGTCCCACGGCCCTACCCAACCCCTAGGCAACCAGGAAGTATGATTGTACCACTTGTCCAAAAGGTAAAAGGAATTTTTGGTAAAAAGCACTCATAATTATGATACTATATGTTTAAAGCTGTTTTAAAAACTTTCACTAGTAACAACCTTCCAAATACATTTTATCTCAGCAGGCCTCTTTCCCTTACATGTGAATGAGGATGTTCTGTTTTGTGTTTAATTTTCAGGTGAATTATGGAAAACTCCTCTGGTTTTTAAAAGTTGCAGCTTCAGATGACCCACAGCAAAGCAAGAGAGTCGTGGACAGGAGCCCAAGGAGAACTCAGGGTGGTCGCCCTCACAGCCAAAGGTGCCACCTCCTTTTTGTGGCAGGTTGTCCCTGGACTTCTGGGGCCATCAGGGGTCTTGATGGCTGTTCCCGCAGAGAGCATCTGAGGCAGAACCGCTTTGCTCTGCGTCAGCGCCTTGCTTGTGCTTATAGCTCTCTCTCTCTCTCTCTCTCTCTCGTCCCAGGCAGCATGGAAAGCTATTTGCAGCAATTGCCCATGTTACCTAACGGCAAGCACGTGCCTTTTGTATGAGGTCACCTTGTGAAAATGGAAACCCTCACTACGTGTCCTGGTGTCGAGCTGATCCAGAAGTGTGATTCCAGAAGTACGTTCGGTCAGTGAACCCCTGGGTCACAGGCGCCATCAGGAAAGGTTTGAGGGACAGGAATCAGTGACCCTTCCGCTTAGTCTCAGGGACAGAAATGACTCAGATTCAAAATAGCCTGTGAGGTGTGTCATCAGAGGGGAGGCACGATAGACCTGACACTCTCTGTGTTCTCTGAGAAAAATGCTGATGTGTGGCAGTGAGGAGCAGAGCCTCCGTGCCAGAAGCCTGGGCTCAGCCCTTATCTCTGCCACTCAATGGATCTGTGAGCCTGGGCTAGTCACTCACCCCCTCTGTGCTTCCATTCTCCAACTGTAAAGTGGGAGCAATAATAGATTCATTTCACTTCCTACATTTGTAAGAGTAACTGAGTTAATTAAGGCAAAGTTCTTAAAAACAGTGCTTGGTACGTTGTAAGTGCCGTACGAGTTTTTGTTACTATTTGAACTATCCTACCAGAAGACACTCCACGTACAAACAACGCGGCACGGTGGTTAAGAGCCATGGCATGGGGTTTAGCACTTCACTCTTGGGAAAGGTAGGGTTTCCTGTAAAGGTGTCCTGGGCCAAGGCTTAGACTTGATTCCTTCTGTAGGATGCCCTTTTGACTGAAACACTTCATTGGACAAATGTTGGTTTGATACCAGCTGCTTGCCAGGCACACTTTGCTGGGCTCAGTGAATTCAGAGGTTGGAGAGGCCCAGTCTCTCCATCAAAGGCTCACGGCCCCAAGCAAGTGACACTGCCATGTGGGTGCACCAGTCAGATCTCACTCTGGGAGCAAGTGCCCCACTGAGAGCCGTGAAGCCCTAGGCGTTTATAATAATCATCAATCATACTCCACATAATTCACATCATGAGGTCCGGGCCCTGAGAGGTCATAAGCTGCGCGCTGGGCACACGGCCAGGTGGCAGATATGGGTCCTGAGTCCTAGACAGGGAGCCTCCCCTGCACCCTGGACCAGTTATATCTAGTCCTATCCCTTCATAACGTCGTTGTACGTGTAATTACTCCTGTGATATTTGAGACTAGCAAGAGTGCCTGTCCCGGCCGACTCTGTGTCTGGCATAGTTCTAGCATAGTTCCTGGCACGTGACAGATGCTCAACAAATATATACTGAATGTAACTGGCACCTCCCGCGTCTCTTCACTTGCGGGGACATCTGGGTGTCTGCTCTATAAAAAGGTGCATGAAGAGATCATTTTGAACTCGTCAGAGAAGGTGCTGCTTCCCACAGTGTGTTTGTGGAAGTGTGGGACTGACGGCCTGTAGTGAACCCAATCTCTTTGTGAATTATGTGCTCTCAGGAAAGTGTCCTCCCGTGTTCTGTCAGGCAGAACCTTTAATGGGGCAGCTCTGTGATGTTTAAGAGCCTCCAGTGTCACCAGTGGCAGCAGCTCTCATCGCCTGAGCTGGACTATATGAGATAAACTACTGCGGCAGGCTTTCTAGGAAACCCCACCAGCTGCAGGAAGTGAGTTCCACACAACACCTGTCCACCCAGCACTCTGTGCACTGAGCCACTGGCCAGGCCTCAGGAATTCCTACCCCCAGGAGCTGGTGTGGCAAGAAGAGGAAAAAGGAAGGGAAAGGAAAACTTCTGATTCAAATCTGGGACAGATCCATCTGCTTGGCAAGGCCTGGGTCAGATGCCCGAGCAGCAAAGAGAGGCTGGAAAAGCAAATCACTGGCATTTCCTTCTGCTGGAGTGAGAGGTGGACTCCTGATCTGGGGACTCCCTGGATGAGGGAAGAATGGTGCAGATGCCAGGCGACCAGAACAAAGACAAATAGCCACTCCTCCTTTCCTGTGCCAAGCTCTTGGAAAATAGCAGCTATTGTCAAGTAGTTCAGAATAGTATAGTTTTGGACCAAACCTGGAGTAAGAGTCACAGGGAAAAAAGGAGATACAATATGACCTTTAAGGAAAGTTAAATACATATAAAAATAACCAATTGCAAGTACTGTACAAGACCCCCAAGAAAGAATAAGTCACAAAACAGACTCCATCTACATCTTAGGAGCAATCTACTAGGGAAGTCAGACACGAATCAGTAACTCGGGAAATAAAGATGCAACTGCATCTTGGGGGAGACTTGTTAAGGAAAAGAACAAGAAATTGTGTGTTTATCAAGGAGGGAGGTGCGGGCACCACAAGGGCCGGCTGTGAGCATCAGTTCCCAACTCCTCCTCGTTCAGCGACATCATGCCCATAGCCTGAAATCGGCCATGGTGGGCGTGTCTACACCGTGAGGATCAGTAATGCTACAAAAGGGGGCTTATTTTGGCACCTCAGTTGTTAAAAATTTACCAGCACACCCCTGACAGGAAACTGATTCACACGAGTGGATTTTGGGGGATGTCACAGAATGTCCCTCTAGGAAAGTGGCCCTTAAGTTGAGACAGTGGAAATGAGGTGAAGATAGTTTATCTGGACCTGGAAGGACACACACATCTGAATGTGGAATGAATAAACATCTCAGACTAGTTGGTAAAATAAATGACCGTAACACTTTGTCACCCTGTTGTTTTTCACCTATTATTTAAAGTTAGAATAGTCAGTTAGATAAACCATCTTAATAATTACATACGTCTGCATGCCAGATGGTAAATGAATACTTACACCCACACCTTTTCTGGGTTTTCCAGGTACAAAGAGCAGAGTCAAGGGTAATGCAGGAAGTTCACCTGGTTCAGGATTTCCTCCTGTATAGGTTCCCTGGTTATAGGATCTGACAGGATCTGCTTTGCTTTGCTTATGGCAATGGAGAGTTTGGGAATTTGATTTGCCATCGATAAGTATCTGGGCTTAGGAAAAATAAGATCAAGCAGGTAAAGTAAACTACTATGGTCACTTGTAATTTTTTCTCTCAACCAGGAAAAAAGAGTTAGAGAGTGGGTTACCAATCTTGGTCTATGTTCTGATTGAATTGGTTGATGCCTCGTGGAGAAGGGACAGTAGTGCTCACTAGAATGGAATGGATTTGAGTTAATCTATGAAATCTCCACATGCAGTTCCATGACCAAGTTACTGAGGTTTGGAAGCCTCGCTGGGTGGGTACTCTGGTTCCACAGTGTATATCAGGGATGAGAGATGTGGTATGAAAACACACAGCGGCTTTGAGTGGATCTTCTTTGCACAGCCTGTCCCCTGCCCTGCCGAGCAGTACTGCCCCTCGAGACCCCAGCTCGCAGTCAGAAGGGAACAGGAGCCTGTTGGACGTCTTGGAGATGGCACGAAGGACAACCAATGGCAAACTCAACATAGAGAACCTCAACCTGAGTTTTTGAAAAGAAGATCACTCATTCTCTGGCTACCTGCCCCCCAACAAGGTAATCACAGTTAGATTTCAGACTTGTTCATCTCTAAAAAGCCACCTTGGGGCACTGGGTCTATAGTAAGAAGTCACAGTTACGATCTGTGATCTGCCTGTGAATTACATTACACAATTGTTTGTTTTCTGTGACCGAGAAGAGAAAAACCAAATAGAAAAGGAATTGTGAAATGTGAGGAATTGGTCCAGGAATTACTCACACTGGCCTATGTTTTATGTTAAGAACAGAGAATATGACAATACTCAAATAATATTTGACAATGGAAAAGAAATATTGTTCCAAGGCAAAATGTTCATTTCTCACACCCGATATCAGATTCCAGGGTGGTCAGCTTGTGATATCCCGTTCCTTAGAACACCAAATTTTAGGGACTGTTGCGACTTACTCCTAATAGAGATTGGGAGGCTGTTTTGGAGCATTAATTAACAGTGCAGATGTGTTTCATGGAAGAGGGTCCGGAACCATGTTAACTCACATGTTGTCTTTAGCCAAACAAACCCCAGCTGCGGGGCTACCTTGGATGCAGGTGAAATAGTAATTGCCCCCATTACCACAATTCCGTTAACAACAACTTGTTACCACCAAGCTTTATTGATTCTTAGTAAGCACCAAGCACTGCCCTAGATACTTTACTTATGTTCTCCCACTTAACACCTACAAATAACAATAAAATCCAGGTAGATCTTATAATACACATTTAATAAATGAAAAAAACTGATTCTCAGAGAGGCCAGTTGAATCACCCAAGGGCCACAGCTAGCAAGTGGCAGAGCCAGGATTCAAAGTACAGGAGAGTACTGGAAATTGAGAGCCAGTATTGGAACTCCATTAAGCAGAAGATATCTGAAAGTTTCCGTTGAGACCAGGATACAAGAGTTAGAATTTCAAAGGAGTATAAGGGATTGGAAACTATAGGTAGGAAAAAAAAAAAAAAGAGCGGGCTGGCCCAGTGGCATAGCGGTTAAGTTCGTGCTTTCCACTTGGGCAGCCCGGGATTCGCCAGCTTGGATCCTGGGTGCAGACCTATGCACTGCTTATCAAATCATGCTGTGGCAGGCTTCCCACTATAAAATAGGTAAAGGTTGGCATGTATGTTAGCTCAGGGCTAATCGTCCTCAAAAAAAAAAGTCCTGTAGGAAAGATTAGAACATGCCTTTTATCTGGGGAAACAGGAGTTAGAATTGAGAGAGTCAGAGAATTTGAAAGAACAAGCAATGTTTGCTGAGGAAGAAGGACACAATACGCTGACAGCTCTCCCTATTCTTTCATTTATACAGTCAACTGACCATGCAGAGGCACAGCTTGTGATAGTGGGTACATGTGTGCGTGCGTATCTGTGAATATTACATTTGCACATGTTTCACTAGAAAGAGAGGAACACTGGAGGAGATCACACACATCAGAAATGACCTCCATTATGTTCACAAGAAGATCAGTAGAAATAGACTAAGAAGCAGTGATTCTTTGTTAGATTGGAAACTACATAACAGCATCAGTGAAGCTTAGTCAGAAGTTGTCAGGAGATACTCGTAGATTGGAACATAAATGACTTGGAAATCAAAATAAATTTGTTAAACTCTTGAGTCTCAGGTTTTTTGTCTGGAAGAACTGGGTTCCAAATATCTGCCTCCTGCGTCTATGGTGAGGATTAAACAGAATAATTACGTGAAGGCACTTAGCACACTGTTTGAGATATGAGTCACTCCGTAAATACTAGTTTCCCTACCATCTATGAAAGAATTAGGGTTTGGTGAAATTAGCACTTCAAAACAGCCTGAGGAAGGAGCTCTCTCCCAGGGTCGAGTGATGGCCACATCAAGCACTGGCTATGAGAGCAGACCTTGAGCCTTCTTCCCCTCACAGCTGGCCATAAAAGCTTAAGTCTGTGGTTCATAGCCAAGGAAACGGGGCACATTTTCCTTGAAGCTGGTCTGCCTCTTGTGAGCCATCTGGCATCTCTTAAGACATCTGGAACTCACTCAAAGTATATTGCAGTTCTGGGAGGCATGCAAAATAGAATTCTGTTTCCCTGGAACATGAGGCACATTGAGGCCCAAGGGACACTGGATACGGAAAGCCACCGCAGTTGCACCCCAGCATCCTTGCTCCTGGATGCAGGCCTTCAGGGTGGCTGGGAAAGGCTGTCTGAGTTGGGAGGGTTTTCTTTTTGATCAGTAGTTCTTAATCTCCTTGGGGGTATAGGGAGAGAATCACAGGCTTCTTTAAGTTTCTCATGAAATCCACACATTCTGTGCCCGAGGGCAAAGCATGTCCTCATTGCCAGCATTTCAGAGGTTCACAGATCATCGTAAGTTCTCAGATAAATAAATGCAGTCCTGAAGGATAATCTACAGGTGTTGTCACTCAAATCGATGGAATTTTTACCACTCTCAAGGGACAGTATAAAGACATTTCAATTATCTATTGTCCCCATTCTGTGGACTCACTCATCCTCTTCTTCTAGCACATCTTTGATGCAATGACAGCCTCAGGCAGAACTCCTGAGGCAACGTGGATCCATATACATTTGTTTATTAACCACCCTGACCATTACCCAAGTCGGCATCGATTCAGTAGGTTTGTAGAACCTAAGAAATTCCCAAGTCCGCAGGCTCAGTTTAACATTTTTCGACATGATCTGTATTCTTCACGTCTTGAACTCGTCCTCTTTCGCCTCTACGTCACCAGCCCCTTCCAAACCCCCCAGACCTTCCTCCCAGGATGGACTAGCTAGAACACAGGTTGCTCTGCTTCTAATTACTCTTTGCTTCATTTCCATGTAACTTCCTCCTTATCATCCAGGGCGAGTCCCATTAATGAGGGACCAGGGTTTGTGAATGTGAAGTTCCTTCTTGTGGCAAAGACTCCAGCTATGGCTCTGGACTAGTGACAAGGACTCCAGCTACGGCTCTGGACTAGTGACAAGGACTCCAGCTACGGCTCTGGACTAGTGACAAGGACTCCAGCTATGGCTCTGGACTAGTGACAAGGACTCCAGCTACGGCTCTGGACTAGTGACAAGGACTCCAGCTACGGCTCTGGACTAGTGACAAGGACTCCAGCTACGGCTCTGGACTAGTGACAAGGACTCCAGCTACGGCTCTGGACTAGTGACAAGGACTGCAGTTTGAAAGGCTCCTTTTTGGTATTTGGTTGTTTCTATATCAGTATACTCTGCCCTAAAACTATAAAATTATTTCTACTAACTTTAAATCAATCCCTTCTTCCAATACGATTTGGTATGTTTAATCTATTCTTCCATTCAACATATTAACCACTCGATGTGTTCTGAGGTCTGTGATAAGGCACTGAGGACAAGATACTGTTGTGATTTCAATTCCTGAGCTCTCCAGGAGCTCAGGAAAAGGGCAACATTATAAACATGTTGTCACAATTCTGTGACAAATACATTGATAGCAGTAACTTTGAACACAGAGAAGGAAACCAAACTAGCCTAGCTCAAAAAGTCTAAAAAGTCTCCAGAGGAGATGATGCAAATACTGAATCTTAGAGGACAGGTGAATTTGACAAAGAATTAGGGAGAGGGGCAGAGGAAGGGATGAGAAAAGTGTTCTAGGTAAAAGGAACAGTGTGGAATGGCGCTGAAATGAGAGAGAGTATGGCTAATTCAAGGAACTGCAAGTCATTCATACAGGCAGAACATAGTGAACGTACGGTGGCTGGGGATGGTGGGAGACACTGCTCGAGCTGATGTTAGAATGGAAAGTAGGAGCCAATCTATGAAGGGTCTTTCTAAGGAGTATGAAGGCCCAAAGGAATCATTGAAGGATATTAAATAAGTGAATGATATGATCAAATCTGAAATTTGAAAAGAGCATTCTAATAGAATGTGGAGAATTAGAGCAGGAGGCCCTTCAGCAGGCTGTTACAATAATTCAAGCGAGGCATTGTGAGGGTTGACACTAGGGCAATAACAGAAGAGACAGAGATGTTAAGGAGGTAGAAAAGTAGGTCTTGGTGACTAACTGGATGTGGGCCTTGACTTAGGAAGAATGAAAAATGACTCCCAAGGTTCTGGCTTCGTCAACTTGGTGGATGACAAGTTGGAGGGGAAGAGGAAGGGATGGTGAGTTCGGTTTTGAACATGTTGCTCTGGGTTGAGAGATTAAAGCTAAATGATCATTTAAGAGTCTTCAGTATGGAGCTGAAGCCATGGGAGTATTTAGGATTACCCAAAGACATGATGGAAAGTGAGACGGAAAGTTGAAGAGGGTGCTCATTGTTAAGGAGCAGGTAGACAAAGAGAAGCCAACAAAGGAGACTCAAAATAATCAAAGGTGGCAGGGGAGTGGTCAAGAAAGCCAATAGGAGAGCTTTATAGAAGGATGGTGATCAACCACCTCGTGTGCTGCAGAGACCATCCATAATTAGGACTGAAATGCATCCATTGTTTGAAACCGTGGAGGTTACTAGCTACTCGGAAAACACAGTTTAGGTAGAGTGATGGAGTAAGATGCAAATAGAGCCATAAATGGGGAGAGAGGAAGTTGAGACAGCATCTGCGCACCCCTCTTTCAAGGAGAATTTTGGGGAAATGAATATTTATTTCATATGTCATTTTCTAAATAACATAGATATTTTATTTACATTTAACTTAAAAATTCCTTATTAAGCAGAAGAAACTACACATAATCAAACTTTTTTTATTAACAATGGTCACAATTATGAATATTCATATTTTAAAGGATTTCAGTAGTAACCCTGAGTCCCACTAAATGGCCAGGAGTTTCTGGTAGACGTTTCTGTTGCTCCTCTACAGCGGTTAGCAGTCAGTTCTCAGCAGCTATCAATCAGTCTGCTTCTAGGAACCCTGATGTTAATATTTCTAGTCTGCTGTTCGTTTTAGCCTAGAGAAAAACGCAGTGTTGCTGGAAGTAAATGAACTGTTTTTAGAATAAACACTTAATATCAATGTTAAAAATACATTAATATGCTCTAATCATGAGGATAATTCAGTTCTTATTAATGGAGTAAAATGGCATAATGTGACTAATTTCTAGCTTTCTAAATTTATTTTTTTATTTATTTCAACCTCTGCCCAAACACACTCCACTTTTTAGTGTCTTCAAGTCGTTCATTTACTTTCTTGTTCATCCATGTATTCATTTATTCAGTAATTATTGATTCTTTATTTTTAACACTGTGCTAGGCAATGGTTTCAGGAGAATGGATGAAACCTAATCCCAGCCCTCAGGGAGCCACTGTCTTGTAGAGAACCTCTAAGGTGCCGATAATTACTGCCCAGCCTGGGAGAGATATAAAGCTGTGGTGGAGTTGATAATCTCAAAGTACAGGCACAGGTTCTTTCTCACTCGTTATTTGTACATGCTTTTCTTCTGTGTGGAATTTTCCCCAACCCTTATTCTCTGGCAAACTCTTATCATTTTTTCATTTTTCAAATCAACATTTTTTCCTCTTTTAAGCTTTCCTGACATTACTCCTCTATATCTAGTAAGTAACATATGCAAGTTTCGAACCCAGATTTGTTTCCTTCCATGAAGACAAATGAAGATGAGCTTTTTATCACTGTTTTAAAATGTGGATTTTATTATTGTTTAGGTATGGTCAGATATACAGGTCAGGAGATGATTTCCACTGAAAAAAGAGTTTTTTACTCACAGTTCCCAAGAGAAGGGGCACGGGACACCCGATAGGCCATGTGGGGAGCACCAGGTAGGCCAGGGGGAAGATGGGATTAGGGGAGGTGTGGGCAGGAGCTGTGGTGCTGCCGAGGCAGGTGAGCAGGCCTAGGATTGGCTAGTTTGAATGATTTCATTGGGCTCTGAGGTATAGGGATTGTCCTTTGTTGCCTGGTACTTGGCCATGGGGTGATTAGGGCAGGGAAATAGTAGCCCAAGGGTGAGAACCCCAATAACAGGGGTGGTTGGTTTGCATATGAAAGGCACATCTTCAAGCCAGTTCTTCACTGACTTTAGGAATCCATAGCCCTAGGAGGGGCAGTCTCTCCATTAGGTCAAAGCATCAGAATAAAAAGCTATGCTTAATACAGTCACTATCCTGAACTTTCTCACAAAATAATCATAGTAGCTACTATTTAGTCCAAACATGAAATTAGACATTTCTTTTCTTCTTTCTTTGCCCCTTCCTTCCTTCTTTCTTTTTTCCTTTCTTTCTTTTTCCCTTCTTTCTTTCTTTCCTTCCTTCCTTAGTCTTGTTTCCTTCTTTCCTCCTCCCTTCCTCACTCCCTTCTCTCCCCCTTCTCTCTTTTCCTCTCCTTTACTCTCTTCTGTCTTTCCCCTTTCTCCCTTCTGTTTCCTCTCCCCTCTCTTCCTTCTATTCTTCATTTCAACAAATGCCTACTAAGTATTCATCAAATGCCTACTAAGAGCCAGGCACTGTTCTAACTGCTTATTTTCTCACATAATCTTCACAGAATTGTAGGAGGTAGAAAATACTAGTCTTATTTAGTAGATGAAGTAATTGAGTATAGAAAGGTTAAGTAACTTCCTGAGGCCACACAGATCATAGGCAGCATATCTGGTGTTCAAAATAAGTCTTGTTTCATTCTGGTCTATGCATTTAACCATTATGCTAAACACACAACACACACTGTCACTCCACTAAAAATTTTACATGTTTGACTCTATATATCACTTAATCACCAACCTGAGAACTGGACTGGTTTGTCAGCTGGACTCAGAAAATATTAAGTACTTGGTAAACTTCAATCACACTTCATCCATTCCTCCAACAAATATTTATTACGCATCTGGTTTCTCAACTAAGTTCCATCATTTATTAACTAGATGACATTCAGGAAGTCACTTAATCTCTCTAAGTCTTGGTTTCATCATATATAAAATATAGATACTAATATTAACCCTGCTAAAAAACAAGCTTATTTTGTAAATCAAAGTGGATGTGTAAAAATATTTTGAAACTTATCTATGTAATGAAGTGAATATACTTTCTAGTCCTTGACCATCTATTCCATGGCTGACAAAAATGTAAGATCAGCATTTCAAAGTTCAATGGCTTCAGAGTAATGAACTATACCTCTGTGTTAACTAAATAAAAATTTGCTGTTGATAAGCATTCAGTTGAATATTCTTGTTCTGAATGATATCTTAATGCTACAATGCACTCCTGAGTATTAACTGTCAAAATCATATAGGTTCTAATTATGGGAGGGAAATTCAAATCTTAATTTCATTATAGTGAAACTTCAAATCCTTTCTTATTTTCAGGTCAGGGCTATATGCCGGAAACATGGATTATATCTGACTTTGAGCCTCCTGGAAACATTGCTTAACCACCAAGATTTGGGTTACAAAGATGAAATAAAGTAAGTTGATTTTTTATTCATGGAGCCCCCCAACTGGGATACCAAACACAGAGACATGTCTTTAGACTAGAAGTTTTATGCATGAAACAATCACTTCCTTCACTTAAAGACAGAATTAAGGAATGTTTGCTTATATTAAGACCGAAGGGTCTTCTTGGCCATAGAAACACAAAAGCAGTAAACTTCCACTTACAGCCATTATATACTATCAAGAATCTAATTTACCATTCCACCTTAAACAAATAAAAATAGGACAAAATATATGAAGCAATGGTTTTCAGACTTTGGATATCAGGCAGCAAAGAACAATGATTCTTGAGAGAAGGAAAATATGTGAGGTAAGCTCAGGTTACTGAACAAGAAGGGGGTGTACAAACTGAGCCCGGCATTCTCCTTGAGCTAAAGAGATAGAGTTTGAAGTTCAGCAAGGCCAAGGAAGCTAGAATGCACAGTACAGAGTAGCAGAGAGGAGAGATTCTCAGAGTTCTTTCTGGAGATTTCCAAAGAGTTGCCCTCAAGTCTTCATGAGAGTACTGGCTAATGTACGCATTTGTGGAAAGTACTCAAGGTCAGAGAAAGAAATACCAAAAGAAAGGTGGAAAAATTCTTGCATCTCACATAGAACTGGGAATAGTTTATAATTTCATCAATATCAGAAAGGAACAAACGTGGCAATGAGTAGAGTCCTCAGAAGGGTATTGTGCTGTAGTGGGGCCAAATTACCCTAGAAAAACTAGACAAACCTTAAAAGCCCTAATAAAGCTTAAAAGTTATCAAACTGTTTACAAGTCATTTAACTACATCCAAAAACAAAGCCCCCAAATTTCAAAAGGAATAAAAAAATCTCAACAATCAAAAACATAAAATTCACAATTTCTGGTATACATACAAAAATTACCAGACATGAAAAGAAGCAGGAAAAATATAATCTACTATTAGGAGAAAAACCAATAAATAGAAGGAGATTCATAAACAATACAGATGATAGAAGTAGAAAATAAG
Source organism: Equus asinus (assembly GCF_041296235.1). Lineage (NCBI taxonomy): Eukaryota > Metazoa > Chordata > Mammalia > Perissodactyla > Equidae > Equus > Equus asinus. Next base: position 51,515 of record NC_091805.1, on the reverse strand, counting down.
CACATTAAAAGAGCAATTATAAATCATTTCACATGTTCAAGATGGTATAGGAAGGCATGAACATGATGAGAGATATGGAAGACATAAGAAAATACCCAAATAAAATTTCTAGAAGTGAAAAATACACTATCTTCCCCCAAAACCAATAACCCCTGTCTAATAATGAGGAAAAGTTTAGACAAATCACAATAGACAGATGTTCTACAAAATACCTGACCAGTACTGCTCAAAACTTTGAAAACTATTAAAAATAAGGAAACTCTGAGAAGCAGTCAAGAAGAACCTAAGGAGATAAAGACTAACTGTAATGTGGTAGCCTGGATGGAATCTGGAACAAAAATGGATGTTAGGTAAAATCTAAAGATATTGGAATAAGGGTAAGGATATGAGACTTTAGTTAATAATAATGTATCAACATTGGTTCATTACTTGTAATAAAGGTACCATACTAATATAAGATACTAATAAAAGGGGAAATTAGGTGTAGGGTATATGAGAATTCTCAATATTATCTTTAAATTTTTTCTGTAGATCTAAAACTATTCTAAAATTAAGGTTTATGTTAAAAATAAAATGTCTAAAAGAAAAATACCATTGATGAGAGTAACAGCATATTAGACATTGCAGAATTAAAAATAAGTGAACCAGAAGACATAGAAATAAACACTATCCAAAATAAAATTCAGTGCAAAAAAAAAAAATGAAAGAAAAATTAACAGAGTATCACATTTGCTTTGTGATCACATCAGCAGCCTAATGCTTGGGAAATTGGAGTCTTAGAAGGGGAAGAGAGAAAAAAGGGGAAAGAAAAGAATAGTTAAAAAATAGTGGCTGCCTTTTTGCCAAATTTCGAGAAAACTATAAAGGCATGGACCCAAGAAGCTTAATGAACCTTAAGTATAATAAATTTGAAGTAAAACGTATCAAGGCTCATTATAATCAAACTGCTTAAACTGGTGGTAAAGAAAAACCCTTAAAAACACAATAAAAAAAGATGACTTACATGCAGAGCAACAAAGATAAGAACCACAACAGTCTTCTCATTAGAAACAATGTGAGCCGTAAAACAGTGGGACAACATCTTTAAGATATTGGAAGAAGAAAACTGTCAATCTAGAATTCTACATCCAGCAAAACTATCTTTCAAAAACTAGTGTGAAACAAAGACTTTTTTTCACACACACAAGAGATGAGAGAATTCATAACCAGCAGAATAGTACTACAAGAAATATTAAAAGAAGCCCTCAGGCAGAAGGAAAACGATCACTTTGGATCTACACAAAGGAGTGAAAGTATTAGAAATAGTAAATATGTGGATGAATAAAAATATATTTTCCTGACTTTAAAAAGCTTTTTAAAAGATAATTGATTATTTAAAGCAAAAATAAGAACAGCGCATGTGGGGTTTATAACATAAAAAAGTGCAACATTTGACAATAACTACAAGGCTGAGATGGGATAATGAAAGTGTACGATGATAAGGTTCTTATTGTGCAAGTTAAGTAGTATAATTTTGTTTGAAGAAAGAATGTAATGAGTTAAAAATGCTAATAAAGAAGATAAAATGGAAGCATAAGCACATTTAAATTCTAAGAAAAGACCAAAAAAAGAAGGAAAAGGAAACAAGAAACAGATAAGACAAATAGAAATTAAATACCAAGATACCAACCATATCAATAATTATGGTAAGTATTAGTGATCCAAATGCACCAATTAAAAGGCAGTGATTATGAGATTTTATTTAAAAAGCAAGACCCAACTGAATGCTGTCTATAATGTACTCGTTTAAGATATAAAGACATAGAAACACTAAAAGTAAAAGGATGGAAAATGATGTACTGTAATAACTCTAATGAATACAAAGCTGGAGTGGTTACATTAATGTCAAAGTACATTCCAAAGCGAGGGATATCGCCAGAAAATCAAGTCAACAAGAGGCCATAGCAAATCAAAATGTTCATGCCCTTAATAACACAGCTGCAAGTTACATGAAGTGAAAACATGGAACTGAAAGAAGAAATAGGCAAATTCACAATTATAGTTGGAGAACTCAACACCTGTCTGTCAATCATTGATAGAACAAGTAGACCAAAAATCAGTAAGAATATAGAAGAATTGGTGTATATTATCAGCTAACGATGTAAGTGGCAATTACAGAACATTCCACATGACAGCAGAATACAAATCCAAGTGTACATGAAATATTTAAAGGATAGGCTACATTCTGAGCCATAAAACAAGTCTCAGTAAATTTAAAAGAATGAAATCATATAAAATATGTTCTCTGATGACAAAAGAATTAAATTAAAAATAAAAAAAAATCCTGGAAATTTCCAAATATTATGAAACTAAATAATACATTTCTAAAGAATTTATGGTCAGAGAATAAATCACAGGGAACTTAGAAAATATTTTGAACTTAATTAAAATGAAAACACAACATACCAATAATCCTTAGCTTTTCTCTTTTTCTCACATTTCATATCCAGTCCATCAGTAATCTCTTAGTAAATCAACTCTATTTTCAGAATATGTCCAGAATCCAGTCACTTCTCACCATCTCTATTTTTACTTAACTACACCCCATCCAAGCCATCATTATCTTTCTCCTGGATTATTATAATAGCCACATAACTGAACTCTGTTTCTCCCTTGTCCCTAGATTATCTTCAATGCAGCAGCTACAGTGATCTATGAAAACCTAAAACAAATCATGCCATCACTCTGTTCCTAACCCTGCAAGAGCACCTCATTTCACTCAGTAAAAAACCCCAAAGTCCTCATAAACTGTTCTGTATGATCTTCTTCCCCATCGCTTCTTGAGCTTCATCTACAATTTCCTTTGCTCATTCTGCTCCAGTCATGCTGTGCTCCTCGTCTTCCTCAAACACTCCAGGCACACAAACACTGTAACCCCTGTCCTCCGCACGCTCCTTCCATCTAGAATGCTTTCCCAGATAGCATCATTTCTCAGCATGTTTTTCTCAGATGTTACCTTGTCAATGAGGCCCACACCAACCATCCTATTTAAAGTTGTAGCCCCCACCCCTTCTTCCCCTTGACTTGCTTTCCTCTTTCTTTCTTCTATATAATTATCAACTTCTAAAGTATTGGGTTTTGCTGATGTATAATGTTTATTGTTGTCATCTGTCAATCTCTGATAGACTATAGACTGTAGTGCCATAGGACAGGCAGGATCTTTGTTTTAATCAATAAGGTGTCCCAAGTGTCTAGAGCATTGCCTGGCACATAGTAGGTATTCAATATACATTTATGGAATCTAACTGAACTGGAAGGAATAGAGTCTCAAACTCTCAGGGATGCAGACACACAAATTCTACCTAGTCTTAGCTCATGATCAAACTGAAGAAGACCTTCCCTGACCACCTCATCAAAATCAGGTTCCTTGTGCTACACTCTCTCTTATTACACAGTCAGTTTCTTTCCTAGCACTTATCGCTATTTGTAGTTATGTATTTATTTGTGTGATTTGTTAGTTAATGTCTAAATAATGACCTCCATGCTGGCAAGGGACACGACTGATTCCCTCACATTATATTCCCAGCATCTTGTGATCCAATACTCTGCACATCATAGGTATGCAGCAAATATTTGATGAACTCATTTATTCATTCATCAAACATATTGAGTGCCTATTGTACACCGAGCAGTGGTCAAATCACTGGGAATATAGATACGAATATAACAAAGCCCCTTCCCTCACAGAGCTTGTATTCCAATGGGGAAGAGAAACAACAAATAAGCTAGAATAAGTGACATATCACGTGGTGAGAAGAAAAACAAAGAAGCATAAAGGTTAGAGGGAACATCAATTGATAAATAAATTGTGTTAGGAGGTTGAGTCTAGCCAACAGATTTCCACTAGACCAGCTTTGGACAAGAGATGTCCTTTCTCTAAAGCTTTGGGGGTGGTTGGGTGAGGGTGAGAGAGGTGGTTAAGCGGAAAAAGCAGAAAGGTGGGCTAAGAGTTGAGTAGAAAACAAGCCAATTGGGAGTCCCAAAATGCACTGATATAAAGGGAGAAAATGCAAGGATGAAAGCTCACATTGGACTTGGTACATGATGTACTTGATTAAAAGAAGTTGGCATCCAGAACCAGGATTCCAGTAATCAGAGATGTGAGGATCAGAGTGAATGGGGAGCAAAAGAGGTTAGGCCACTTATAATTATATCAATATTCTCAATTTCCCAGTGCTTTATGTGACCTCAGAGAAGTACATCAATTTCTTTATTTACCTGTCTTTGGCCTTTGGATATTCAGAGACATCAAAACCATGAGAACCAATGAAGAACTGCATTTATAAGTGATAAACTTGTTTCCTCTTTAAACAGCCATAGGCTAAAATTTCTTCTGTGGAATTAAATCCATTCCATTAAGGGCTTTCTATGCAAATCTATATCTTTAAGAGATTAAAGATGCAATTTAGACACACATTTTAGGAGCTGAATGCACGAATCATTATTTTAGTACATATTGTCCATTAATCTACTGTTCATTTGGGAACCTGTTTGGAATTTGGCTGCATGCTAATTAGCAGGATTCTGGTGCTGAGCTGTTTCCTGATTAAATGTCCTTTAGAATCAGTAAAACGTCAGGAGAGATTATGGTGATGTGGGATTAGCCCCATCGAACCAAATAAATGAGTGTGTTCCCTTCTTAAACTGTCACGTTGCAAGAGCTGATGAGAGAAGCAATTTCTCAGTTGCTGTTGCAAAGTTGTTTTTTTGGTACGCTTTTTTTAATAGTGAGATTTTTTTTTTTTGCTGTTTGCCTACCAATTAACAGAGATATTGGGGAATGACTGCCAGGGTAAGACGATTTTGACAAAGACTTGATTACGGTTTAAAATCTCCATCCTGAATCACTCTCATGTAAAATGAGTTCAGGTTGTGTTGGATGGAAATTAGTATCCTGTTCTTTACCAGGAACAAGTAAGTCAGAATTAGCATTTAATGTTTCTCTGTGACTTTGCAATAAATAGTAATTAATGAGGGCAGAGAGAGAACAGGAGGCACACTAATACTCTAAAATTGTATTGGCAAAATTAAATGCTTCACACTCAGTTTAAAACACAGGCACACAAGCCAAGTTGTGTTGGGGGAGGGGATAAATAATGGAGCTGCTAGAGAGGCTTCCTGAACAGAGTGGAACAGTTGACACAGCCACAAGTAGGACTTCTCAGACACATCTGGCACATTAATGAGAGTGCAATTAGATTGAAAAGGGCTGGTTGATAATCCCAGGAACAACCAGAGGATTTTAGGAGATAAAGGAAACATGAGGTCTCTGATTCAGCAATTGCTTTTTAATGGGAATAGGAAAATTGTTAGGCAGTGACCTATTGGAGCCATGGTGTGGATCTGCCCATTGCTTAGGTCTTGGAAACCAGACTTGGTTTTTAAGATTATATTAATTCTAACTTTCTCCTCCAGAAGCCCATAATTCACATTGGGTGAGAATTCATATGGAGTGAGAATAATAATATTGCTAATAAAGTTATTTTTATTATTAATAGCTAACAATTATATAGTGCTTACTATATTCCAGGCAATCTTCTAAGTGCTTTGTAAATATTAACTCTTTTAATCCTTGCAAGTGCCCTGTGAGGTAGGTATTATTTCTTTCAAATGAGGAAACTGAGGCACCAGAGAGAGGCTAAAACCAATATGTAACTGATAAATGAATTCATCAATAAGGCTGAGTAAAATGCAGGCTCTCTGCCTTCGGAGTCTTGGCTCTTGATACACTATCCCAATGCTCCTACAAGTCCTATGAAACTCAGAAGCTTGTACGATGGTGGTGAGGCACAGGGGCTTTAGGCAAACTGCTGAGTTCCATGGCTAGCTCCACCCTTGGCTTGGTACTGAACACAGTCCTGGATTTGAGAAGCTCAATATCTCCTGCCCTCTCCTCTAGGACCCAGTAGAGGTGTGGGATACAGATGCAAATATGGGGAGGCTTTTAAGTTCTAGGGGCAGGTTGTATCCAAAAAAGCTCAGGGCCTGCAGGAAACCTCTCCTCGCCAGTTTAGCACCTTCACTACCCCTTTAGCCCCCATCCATGCAGAAAGGCAGCAGGAGCCTGGAATCACACAGGCATAGATGGAAATCCTGGCTCTGAAATGCACTGACTTTGTGAACTTGAACAAGTAAATAATTTCTCTTAACATTAATTTTCCATCTGTGAAATAGAAAAAGAATTCTTTTGTCTGGATTTGAGAGTTTATTGCCTATATGTCAAGGAAGAGCTGTACTTCTCACAGTTCCCTGGGAGGGGAGAAGAAACAACTTAGGCTTCATGATCAAGAAGGTAAAATCAGAGGAAGGTGGTGCTGTTGAATGAGCATCTCAGCAGCTGACTTAAACAGTAACCAAAATGACTGGCTGACTCAGGGGCATAAGGTTTTGATTCAAACACACCTCACATGTCCAGGCACAGGCTAGACGTTCTACACGGCTCATCCCATTTCATTCTCCCAGTAGCCCCAGGAGTTGTGTTGTTCTATACCCACTTCACAGGTGAATAAACTGAGGTTCAGAGACTTTAAGTAAACTGTCCCAAAAGTCGGGCTTCTTTGAATCCTTGTTCCTGTTATGGGTTTACTTTCATCCCCCCAAAATTCATATGTTGAAGCCCTAACCCTTAGCACCTCAGAAAATGATCATATTTGGAGACAAGGACTTTAAAGAGGTGATTAAGTTAAAATGAGGCCATTAGGGTGGAGCCCTAATCCAGTCTGACTGGGGTTCTTATAAGAGGAGGAAATTTGGAATCACAGGGAGACACCAGGGATGTGTGCACACAGAGGGAAGAACATGTGAGGACAGTGAGAAAGTGGCCATCTACAAGTCAAGGACAGAGGCTTCAGAAGAAGCCAAACCTAGCAACACCTTGATCTCGGAATTCTAGCTTCCAGAACTGTGAGAAAATAGATTTCTGTTGTTTAAGCCACCCAGTGTGCTATTTTGTCATGGCAGCTCAAGCAAACTAATACAGTCCCTAAAGGCTCATGGTCCCCTCCATCGTCCCCTCCCTCTAGTATGTTTATGCCTCTCAGCTGGAGCAGAAGCTTGCAGGAATCTCAAGGGAATGGCTCCAGCAGTTAACATCTTCCAATCTTGGGACATAATTTACAGTTCTAGCAGTCGGAACATCCTGCTCTTCAGCACTTTGTATACTGCGTCTCAGCTGAGCGAGGGGGACTTGGAGGAACCAACCAGATGAGAGATGGGAGGGGCGTGTCAGAGACAGAAGAGGCAGTGTATACTAAGGCAGAAGAGCAAGCAAAAGCATAATGAGTTCGGAGAAGTACAAACCGTTCTTTATGGCTGGAGCAAGTGTCTCATGAGGTGGAGAAAGGTGATGGGTTTGGAAAATAAACACCAGCACACCCCTGATTCAAGCTTGTACGAAGCACAGCAAAACATGTTCCCTGTAAGAACTTCATCAAGATCACAAGGGTGCTTCTATAAAATTGCCCACATTTTGTGTTTAGTGTGTTCAGGCTTTTGTTTTGTTTTGTGTTTATACGTAAGACATTTTGTATAAAATGTCATCTGCTTACCAATGGTTAGCATTTCTATGAACAAATAAAGAGGCAAAAAACACACCAGTAGCAAAAGCTAATAGTTACTCTAGTGTCAGAATCTAGAAGGAATCTGCACTAACTATGAATAAATGGAATCTGGGAAAATCCATGAGTTGTTGGCCCTGAGCATTGCCCTGCTGCCTGTGAGAAGTACAGAAGACAAAAGACATTTTGTCCCGTCACCACAGCTTTCTCCTTGATTTGGAGGCCTCGCATCTTAACAGATTAGAAAGTGACACAGGTGCTGCCTTCCGTGGGCTCCTGAATGTGGTTTCCCTTCTTCCCCTCCATGCCCAAGGATACACACACGTACACTTACCTACACACTGCTTTCCTGTGCCTGTGCAGAGAGCACGACTCCCAAGAATGACAGAGCAGGAAGTCAGGAAGGGGACAACCTGGCTGTGGTGGTGCATCTGGTGAAGTGTGATTCCTGAAAGCGGAGTGCCAACCGAGGGGTACCAGACATCAGCGTCCATTATCACTCACCCTACTGAGCAGGGAGCAGGGCTGAGGGAAATCTGTGCCAGTCGTCTGTTGGGTTGTGCTGAACGGGATCAGTTCTTCATTTGATGCTGAACAGAAAGAAAACCCCAGCGTGCGAGCCCTGATGTTTAAAAATACCTCAGAACATTGAGAGGGAATCACAATCTTTCAGACTCCAAATACCAATAAGCTTTTGAAAATAATTTACTCTAGAAAGTAGAAAACATTTAGAAAACTGCCATTGTTCTCCATAGGATATAAGAAGCCTCTATTGAAATTAGTTGGAAAGTAATAAGCATAATGAGACTAAAGGCTGTAAGAAATAAAATTTTAAAAGCACAAAAAGTGAATGGAATAAATTAGAAATAACTTGGTGAAATACGGATAGTTCAAGGAAACTGAAATTTCTACCCCAGAATTAAGAGGTGACCAGGACTGTAGTGTATCTGATGATGTGGTGGGGTCATTTTGCAGTTTATATGTATATCAAACCTTTATGTCATACAACTTGAAACTAATAGAATATTACATGTCAATTATATCTCAATAAAAAATGAGAATATCAAGGAAAGATGAATATTGCTAGATGTTTGGTGATATTAAGATATTCATGTTAAATGTTTAGGTCAGCAGACCTTTCCTATAAAGGGCCAGACGGTAAACGTTTTAGGCTTCGTGAGTCTACAGTCTGTTGCAGCTATTCAACTATGTCATTGTACCCTGAAAGTAGCCAAAACAACATATAACAAGTGGCTTGGTTCCAATAAAATATTATTTACAGAAAAAGAAATAACCAGGAATCAATAAAAAGCAAAATTAACACTAGAGAAAATGTGAACCTTGACAGGCTTCTACAAAATCTAGAGAAAAAGAGAAGAAAAGGATAGAGGATGGGAGATACAGAAGAAGCAAAATAGAGATTGAAACTATAAGACCTTAGCATTGTGGAATAAGAAACTAGAAAAATTGGACAAGATGGAAAAACAAAAATCACAGCTGAAGACACTTTGTAGAGATGGGAAAAAAGAAAATATCCTCCGTGTAGAGATTGAGAGAATTCACTGCGGTCAAAGCTAAATTAAGAAAAAATGAGGGGCCGGCCCAGTGGCCAAGTGGTTAAGTTCGCACGCTCCGCTTCGGCGGCCCAGGATTTCGCCAGTTCGAGTCCTGGGTGAAGACATGGCACCACTCACCAGGCCATGCTGAGGTGGCATCCCACATGCCACAACTAGAAGGACCCACAACTAATGCACAACTATGTACCGGAGGCCTTTGGGGAGAAAAAGGAAACATGAAATCTTTAAAAATAAATACGAAAAAAAGGATTCAGGGCTGGCCTGGTGGCGCAGCAGTTGGGTTCGCACGTTCCACTTCTGTGGACCGGGGTCCACTGGTTGGGATCCTGGGTGCGGACATGGCATCGCTTGGCAAGCCATGCTGTGACAGGCGTCCCACATATAAAGTAGAGGAAGATGGGCACAGTTGTTAGCTCAGGGCCAGTCTTCCTCAGCAAAAAGAGGAGGATTGGCAGCAGATGTTAGCTCAGGGCTGATCTTCCTCCAAAAAAGAAAAAAGAAAAAACAGATCCATGTGTATTCTGACAAAACTTTCGTATTACAAAGACAAAGAAATTTATTTAAGGATCCAGGCCAAAAACAAAACTAAATGAAAGGAAATAAAGGGGAAAAATTAATTATAAATGAACAAAATCAGACTGAATTCAAACTTCTGCATTAATAAATGTCAGACAATGGAGCTCTGTTCATGGAATTTCAAAGGGAAAAATATAGCCAGAGCCAAGTTGATTACATTCTGGTGTAAGGCCTACAGTACAAAGGTTAAGGGCCCAGGATTTTGGAGTCAGCCAGCCAGGATTTAAATCCTGGCTACCCCATTGATCACTGTGTCATCATAGGACGGTTGTCTCAATTAAATGAGAGAATGCACACAAAGTGCTCTGAACACTCGCTAGAGGCTGTTTTGACTTGATAAATTCAGTTGAAGTTGGAATTTGAACTCAGATCTGCCTGAATCTGGAACCAGGCTTGCACACCCTGTCCTCCAGTCCTGACCTCTCTGACTCCATGCTGGGAGTTTGGCACCTGCTTCTGTGATTAGAATCACGGGGCCTGTTGCCGCTACCAGAACCATTCTCACATTGAAGCTGTTAATGGCTTTTTGAAGGCCCTAGGCTAATGTAAGAATATGGAAGAAAGAAAGTATCTTTTTCAGAGGATCTGAAGGATTTCATAGGTTATATACACCATTTACCATTTAAATTGGTCAATGTCCAAGTTCAACACTCAGAAAATTTTCCCACAGTCTCCTTCCCTACTATCAGCATACAGTCAAGAAGGGGAAAGAGGGTTTCTAGTGCCATTTTGTTCAGAGGCTTTATGTCATATTTGGTAACTCCTAGCAGCTCTGAAAAATAAATGTTATGAATGTGGAAATATCAATGGATCTGGGATTTTGTTACTGCATTGTTGTCATTTCTCAGAGGGTCAGAAGGTGTTATAAGCCTGTCTCTCCTAAGAGGGCCTGGTAAGAAATTACAGAAAGTGTAGAAGGCAGGAGCTACTTCCACTTTAGCTCATTTCCAGATCCGAGCTAATATCAGATCTTCATATGATTATTAATGTTTCTTGAGAGTGCTACTTTATCAGTTTCTCTTCCCTGCCTAGGCCTTCAGCAGCTGATATGGTCATCAGCTACCCAGCTTGTGGCCCTGCATACCTATGCCTTACCTATTCATGTGTCCAAAGTGACATGAAGCTCAGGAGGCCATATTTTCTGATTTGTGATATCATCTTTAGGAAAAGTTTTATGAGGTATAAACAAAGCAAACTAGTTACAAATCTAATGAATCATTTTTATTTGAAGAGAATAAGATCACATGACATTAGAACGCCTCTGGAAAACCCAAGACATATATCTCACAACTTGCTTGACTTTTGATAGGTAAAAAGGAGATAGAAATTCTTACCAGTAGCAGTTTGGTTGCTAGAAACAGAAACTTCCTTTTGTTAACATAAGCAAAAGAAATATTTTTGAAAGGATATGGAATGACATATAAAATTGAGGTAAAATAGAACTTCAGGAAGAACCAGAGCCAAAAATTAATGAGAGTTACAGAGACAGAGAGTGGGAGGAAGGGAAGAAGGGAGGGAAGGACGGGTGGAGAAAGTGATAGAGTTAATTAGACAAGGTGGTCACAGCATAGGCTAAGGGAGGGGATGGGATATTGATAGTAGTCCATGATCCCAGAGAAGAATGTATTTATATATAAATGGGAAACGGTTACTGGACAAACAAGGGTAAGTGATTTTCACTAACAAACAAAGCATTCCTAAAGTACTCATGAGCAGTAAATGACTCCCTGATTGTCACATGCACAAGTAGTGCTCAATGCAATTCCTGCTTGGGGACTTCACTAAATGTCATCTATTTGCACTCAACACCCATTTCTATCACCTTCTACATTCTTTCCTGTGTTGCAGTACTCCCCATACTTGAGAGGGCTAAAAAGAACATTTCCAAAACTCCCTTGACACCATGGTTCTAGAACTGATTTAAGTTCCATCAGTGAGATGCAGTTTCATGAGATTTGAAAGGCAGAAGGGGTGGTGAAGGGCGGCAGGGACATTTCATATAGTTATTTATTTTCCTGCATTAGTAGCAACTGCAGGCCCTGGCAGGCATTAATCTTTCCAGTGGCCAGAATGCACTTTGCACTGCCTAGTCACCAACCTCATGTCAGGGGCACTGAGACATCAGCCAGAATTTCCTGCAGTTCCCTCATCTCTGGACTACATCTGCTGAGGGCTGACCCTGAGCCTAGCAGCCGACACCAACCTCCATTCTACTAGCCCTTGCAATAATTCTGTGGACGTCTAATTTCCTATATTAAAGTCCTTTCTAGTGGAGATACTTAAAGCAGTTTCTGTTTCCTGCATGCACCCTGAATGATACAGGCATCAAAAACTCCTTCAATATTGCTATCAATTTAACTTCAAGCTTTATTGCACATTCTTTCAGCGCAATGATGTTGATTGACACTCTTATGTCTCCTTTCCTTGCACAGATGGCAGAGTTTTGTTGAGTTGCTGAGCAGAGCTTCCTCTGACTTGTCCTCTGATTTGTCTACAGGTGAGTTCAGTTATTTTGTCATTTTGTTCCCTGAGAGAACCCCTGTTATCCAGAACTGTTGTTGACTATGCCGCTTTGCTTCAGTGGTTTCCTTGTTGGGTTTCGTCTCATCACTCCCAGAAATGTAAATACCTCACCGGTGAAGAAAAACTATGAGTGATGATTGCCTTAATGGCTGTTCTTTTAGGCAAGTTGGATCATAAAAGGCATAATTCTCCAAATATTATTATATCATGAAGCATTCTCTGGTGATAGCCCTTTGATATGTACACTTATAGAAGAAGTTGGTATTATTTATTAGAATTTCAGTCAGATAGTCCCTTAGGTCTAGGAATCCCACAGCTAGGTACTTATCTTACTGATATCTCACAAAAAAATTCTCCCAGATTTATATACACGTTTAGTGCAGGAATTTTTTTTTGCTAAATGTGTTAAAAAATGAAAATAGTAAAAAGATCCTTCAGGGGCCATTTAATTAAATTACAGTCTATTCAATTGATAAAACTATGCAGCTGTAAAATAATATGGTTGGCCTGATACAGGAATATTTCCAAGACATATTATTAAGTGAAATTATAAGGATAAATTGGGCAAAATATTTAGCAATTAGCAAGTTGTAAATGTGACAGGTGAAAAAATATGCATTGGTCTTAATCTGCTGTTGCAGTTTATTTACTACACTCATCAACTGTTCACTGATTCCCCTTGGGATCAAAATACAAGGTTCTGAGAGTTTGGGGTTGGGGGTTGGTATATTAGTTTGTATTCCAGCAGAAAAAGAGAAACCTTACAAGGTATTTCAAACACAGGGACTTTACAACAGGGGGTTGGTGGTTGGTTATGCCGGATTGGACGACTGATAGTGAGGGTGTTCATTTCCCTAAGGCTGCTGCAGCAAATTAGCACAAACTTGGTGGCTTAAAGTAATAGGTATTTATTCTCTGATAGTTCTGGAGACTCGAAGTCTGAAATCAGTCAGATCAGCAGGGCCACAATCCCTCTGAAGGCTCTAGAAAAAGTCCTTCCTTCCTCTTCCAGCTTTGGGTGCCCCCAGCATTCTTTGGCCTGTGTCCCTGTAACTCCAAACCCTGCCTCTGTTCACATGGTCTTCCTTCCTCTGAGCCTCCTTTGTGTCTCTGCATCCAAATCTCCCTCTCCTTTTGGTTATAAAGACACTACCCTTCATTGGACTTAAGGCCACCCTAATCCAGAATGACATCATCTTAACTTGATAACATATAAAAAGACCTTGTTCCCAAATAAGGTCACATCGACAGGTACTATTGGTACCTGTGGTGGGGGGGGGTCACAGTTCAACCCCCAACAGAGAGGTAACTCAGAGATCAGTAGCTGTAGGAAGCAGCCATTGTCTTTAGGGCTAAGAGGACATAAAGAAAGGCATAGTATTAGCAGAATCGAGGAGCTAGTGCTACCACACAGCTAGTTCTAGGATCTCCAAGAACATGACAAGCAGCTGGAGATACGGTTTTGGAGGCCATGTGACTGCTTTTGGGAACACCACACAGTTTGAGGCTCAGTCCTTCGGCCGCAAAGGTGGCTGGTACTTGCATCTCTGACAGAGCACCATGTGGTCAATGCTGCCACAGCTGAAGGAGTGTCCTGTGGCTGTTCATTTGACTTCTGAGTTTTCATGCATGGCTAGTGCTGACAATATTGAAAAGCCTTATAGTAGTAGCTCTTCCCTACTGCTGGACAGACACTGACAAACTCCGAAAACCATAAGAGTGTAGTTCTATCTCCTTACAAGTGTCTCCTGTTGCTGGAGCTATGATGATTGCCTGCTCTTAGGCAATGAGTGAGCCATTTAATTTGCTGTTCTCAAGCCCAACAGGTAAATGTTATAAAATGAAAGAAGGTGCATCATAGAGAAACTAAAGAAAACCACTCATTATGTGTGGGTAGAACTGTGAATTTTCTCATCCCTGGGGTCCATTCTCACTCAAAGATTCTATGATGACTTGATTAAAATGACTCATTTTCATTTGTACTGCCTTATATTATAAACTTTATCTCATTTGGAATCAGGAAAATCCTATGAACTTCTTTGTTAATGCACGTTTGATTATCACATAAACACTTAATGTCTGTGACTTAGACTAATGACTAGAATGGACTTGTTTACAGCAGGCAAAACTTCCTGACAAGAACAACTAGAAGAATAGATAAAATGCAGAATAACATTTCTTTGAGGCCTGTTATTTGGAATTCAAATCAAACTATCAGACAGGAGGGAGGGGGAAATCCTCTGTAGAAGAAGATAACATCATACAAAATCTCTAGAATTTTTTATAGAAAATTCCCAGCATTCAATTAGAAATGGCCATGAATAATGCAAAACAGGACATGGATTTTCAAATAACTATAATTAATACATTCAAGAAAATGGATGACAAGATGGAGACTTTTCAGAAGATAATTTGGATCTATAAAAGGAATCAAATGGAATATCTAGAACTAAAAAATATAAACTAAATTTTTAAAACTCAATAGATGGGTTTAACAGAAGATTGGGCATAGCTGAAGAGAGGATTAGTGAACTGGAATATAGTTCAGTAGAAAATATCTGATTGAAGCATGAATGAGAAAAGAGGATGAAATATACAAAAAATGTGTACAAGAGACATGTAGGAAATGCTGACAATACCCAGCACACATGTAACTGAAGTCGCAGAAGGACAGGAGGAAGAGAATGGAGCTGAAGCACTATCTTAAACAATTACAGCTGACAAATTTCTGAAAGTGGTGAAAGAGTTCAAGCCACAGATCTGAGAAATGCTATGAATTCCCATTAAGACAAATAAAAAACAGCTTAGAGCCCACCAAACGTGGTATGGTCTAAGTTCTAAAGTGGTATTTCACAATAATGAAGTGTGGGCCCAACTTTGCATCTCTTCACTGTGGGGCCTGTGAGTGAGGGAGAGGAAGAAGCAACAATCATGGAGCAGGGCTATAGCATGGCTGCTGATGGGGGATAATCAGGAGGGAATGAAGGTAGCCTCAGAGGTTCACTGATCCCCTCAAACATTTCTTGAAGATCTATACCTCAAGATGTCACAGAAAAATGGCTAAGAATTTGGCTTCCCTTTTAATACCTATAGTAATTCCTACTTAGAACTACATATACAAAGGGACAGAAAACCCAACTCAGCTGGTACAGACAATGAAGAGATTTACCAAACCACAGCACTGGGATGGGGGAGGAGTGGTCCCCACAAAGCAAAATATAGTTGCTAACAGTAGAAGTGGGTAATCACCAGAGGAGGAACAAATGCTGGAAGCCAAAAAAAAAAAAAAAAACAACTGAGATCACATGGCATGGCAATTGACCCGCTTCTCTTCCCTTTTCATCCTGGGTCAGCTCAACTCTCTTCTCAGCTGTTGCTTGAATGCACCAAACACCCCTTCCTTGAGGCCTTTGCTCTCCCCAGAGCTTTATCCTGGAATGCTCTTTCCCCAGACATTTGCATGGCTTTCTCCCTTGTTTCTCTATTCATGGCTCTATTTAAATGTCACTTCAGAGAGGCCTTTGGTGAATTCCCTATCAAAAATAGCAACTGTATTTCTATCTACCCCCATAATTGGCTTTGGTTGTGTTTATAGCATTTGTCCCTATTTGACATCATTTTATGTCTCTGTTTGCTCTCACCACTGGAATGTACTCTCCATGAGAATTTTCTCTCTTGCTCATTGTTGTATCATGGTGCCTAAAACAGTGCCCAGCATGTAGTAAGCACGTAACAAATGTTTGTTGAATGAATGAATGAGTTAGAATCCGAGACCTAACCCCACCATTCTAGTCTTAAGCAGGGAACTGAAGCCTTTATTGCCTCTGTTACCTCATCTGTCAAATGGAGATGCTTTCTACCATAGAGCATTATTCTTCAAGTAAGAAAACTTGTGGGAAATGTCTGGCATGTATAGATATTTGATATATATTAGTTTCCTCATGAAGCTTCATTCAGTGGGCCCAATGAGGCCAGAAGCCTTTATTTGAATCAGTTGTTGTGGACCCTGGCTTTACCTTAGGATTACCTAGGGAATTATTCACACTCACTGAGCTCAGTTCTCACCTCCAGAGTTTCTGATTTAATTGTCCTGGTGTGACACCCAAGCATTGGCAATTTTTAAAGCTCCCCAGGTGGGTCTGATATGCAGCCAGCACTCAAGACCACTAATTTCCAGTCATTAGTGGGCTTATGGTAGGGCTGGCTGTGTAACCATCAGACTCATGGAAGCATTGTAAAACCTGGCCCTTCCAACACCTGGAAATCTCTAGAAGCCAGCTTGGCTTATTTTCTCCAGTACAAACCTTCAACTGGCAGACTACACAGATGGTTATCATTTATCCTTCCTGCTGTGCTAGAAAGAAAAAAAAAATCAGCTCTGCCTCAAATTTTTCAAACGATTTTTACATGTGCAAACCATGACCTGTTTCCATGCTTGTAGATGTTAGGGGGAGAAAGGGAAGCCAAAAGGAGACCAGGGAGACTAGTGTGTATTTTCTTCTAAAGAAACTTTTAAAAGTGCAGAGAAACTGGCCTGGGACAAGGTCTAGGATCTAGATCTTATACTAACAGGGATGATGCATGTGAACAGTGCCCAGGACAATTCCTGGCCCATCGTAATTAACGTTCAATTAAGCAAACTAGACTTGCCTAAGGTGTTATGATAATAATGACACAACAACAAACAATGAATCCTTTTTTGAGCATCCTCCCTGTGTTAAGTATTTTAGGTAGGTAATTTTTTTTATCTCCACAACATTACTGTAAATCACTGGTTTTCTCCCCTTTCACAACTGGCAAAATTAGGAGCTGAAAGCTTGCAGCTGGGAAAGGGAAGACTCAAGATTAGCATTCAGGGCTGACACCAAAGTTCATCTTCCTGCCTGTATACTATATACTGTTTCTAGAATCCTCTTAACTCTCAAACTCTATGACTCAGAATAGCTTGAACCTTTCTCACCTGCAGTAAACAGGAAGCTTTTCCTTCATGTACTGAATGAAAAAGCAGAGGCCAGTGCTACCCGGTGATGATCCATCCCCAAGACAACTTAAATTTTCAGTGGATTAAATCAGATCTGCCTCAGAAGGGCTGCCCTACCTGGCTGCCATCATGATCCTCCTTAAGCATCTATTAAGTTTTACTCTATACAGCATGTGGGTTAGGTGTGGGAAGATAAAGAAATGCAGAGGAAAATCTCTCCTCTCCAAGGGCCTAAAAAGGAATTGGAGAAACAGAACTATATGTTCAGTGTTTTTATTTTCTAAACTCCAAATTAGGGCACATGGTCATTCACTCAGTCAACAAGCATACATTGAGCACTTATTCTAATGCTGGGACTGGGGCTTCAGAGAAGATTATGAAATCACATTGTCCCTACTCAGAAACAGTATGTATTTGTTAGTGGCATATTTGAATTATGCACTAAATATTGATGCTCACAGAAATCTGTGCTGTGTGGTTGTCACACGGATTTGTAAAATACAGTTGCCAAGTCTGATGAAGGTCCTGAGTGGTGAATGAATGATGCCCACAATAAGCCTTACAGGATTTCAGCAGAAAGTCTTCAAATCTTTTTCCCACATCCTAAGGAAATTCTTCTGTTTGTGAAGACAGCAGCCTGAGCAAGAAGGATCTGGGCACTAGAATCCCTGGGTCAGGGGTGCTGTTCAGACGTCATCCCATTCAGAACCTCTGACAATTGAAAGGAGAGGGAAGGTAGAAGAGAGAGGTTTTGCCTGATCTTTGAGGCATACACCTGTGTGGAGAGATGGGGAAGAAATGCCTGGTTTTCTGTTAAGAGGTGGGGCCATGGGAAGAAGCTGCTGCCCACTCCCCAAACTGTGCAAGTCCTCCTGATTCAGGGCAGTTCTACAGGCTCTTGTCTCGGCTGATCAGGAACTCTCTGCTCCTTGTGAACACCCACCATCGCCTTTGCCTGGAAATTTCTATTCATCCTTTGGATCCACAGTTTAAGTGTCACTTCCTCCAAGAAGCCTTCTCTGATTCTCCACCGCTCCCACCCCTACCCTAAAACAAAATATTTTCACATCTTCTTTTGTTGTGTTTATGGTAGCGTGTAATTAAATAGTAATTTTGAGTAATTGTTTAGCACCTACCTCCCCTTTGTCAGCTCCATCAGGGCAGGAACCAGATCTTTCTGATCTACCTCCATATCTCCATCACCTAACACAGTGCCAACCACATAGAAGGGCCTCAACATTTTATTTGCCTGGGTGTAAGTGTTACAATGAAGAGACCAAACTTAACCCTTCCATTTTTTCTTTCTTGCCCAGGAAAGAAAGGAAAGGAAACCTCTGCAACTCCAGTGCAGCCTGACATTCCTGAGATGCCTCAAGGCACAAGTGAACATATGGTATGCACCCGGGTGTGTGGAGCTTGGGGAAGAGCTTCACCTGTCTTTGCCTTCTATTCTCTGATGCTGGGTAGGGTCCTTCCTTCTGGGTCCGTCCTTCCTTCCTTCCTTCCTTCCTACCTTCCTTCCTTCCTACCTTCCTTCCTTCCTCCTTCCCTCCCTCCCTCCCTCCCTCTCCCTCTCTTTCTTTCCTTCTTTCTTCCTTTCTTCTTTTCTCCCTTTCTCCCTCCCTCCCTCTCTCTCTCTCCCTCCCTCTCCCTCCCTCCCTCCCTCCCTCTCCCTCCCTCCCTCCCTCTCTCTCCCTCCCTCCCTCTCCCTCCCTCTCTCTCTCTTTCTGTCCTTCCTTCTTTCTTTTTCAAAATTGGCCCTGAGCTAACATCTGTTGCCAGTCTTTTTTTTTTCCTTCTCCCCAAAGCCCCCCAGTACGTAGTTGTACATAGTTGTGTATTTTAGTTGTAGGTCCTTCTAATTCTGCTATGTGGGCCACAGCCTCAGCATGGCCTGATGAGTGGTGCTAGGTCTGCGCCCAGGATCTGAACCAGCAAAACCCTGGACCGCTGAAGTTTAGCGCACGAACCTAACCACTCAGCCACGGGGCTAACTCCCCTTCTTGGTTTTTTATTTCCACCCACTGCCTTGACATCACACTGTCTTTGACTTTGAGAGTCTCCTCTGGCAGAGAAGGGAGGTAGAAAACTCCTCAGGTGTGGGCTGGTTCCTGTCTGAGCTGATATGCCTGCAGAAACGTCTCTCCACCACCTGGTGATGGGCTTGGCACCTGCCCCAAGAAATTGGACCTGTAGCATGTGCACTAGTTCTGAAGCCTGTGACCAATCCTCCCACTGCCATCAAAATAAAGTGTGGTTCTGAGACCTATTTCAACATCTTAAATTCAGCTTCCAGAAACTGAGGGCGACCTTTTTCCCAGACATCACATTTTAAAATGTAATGTGCTCTTTGACTTAAAAAAATATCTGGCAAGCAGTTGAATTCTGTTTTAATATTCCATCCACTTAGCCAGGAAAAGATACAGACAGAATTGAAAAGCAGCCTGAGTTTTTCTGTCGTTGTCGTTTTTTAAATGCCCGGATTTTAACATAATTCATCTTAAAATGACGGGACACCTCTTCATGCACTTGACACTTTGAAATATTTTAGAAAATAGTATCCATTTTGGCAAGCCTCTTGCCATGCAAGACAACAGCAAATGCTTTTGTCGTTGAGTGTTGTCTGTTCTCATTGAATGTGAATAAGATTATAGAAAATACACCTTGCTCTTTTATTTTGCCTCTTTTTTGAAGATTTTATGGCATCTCTGCAGTAATTGATTTGTGTCACATTCCTGCATAAGTAGGATTCATTGTCCCACTTTTTAGAAAGGGGAATTGAAGCAGAGGTGTGGTAAAGAAACTTTCCTATTGTCCCAGGGAAAATCATTCATGCGTTCACTTGTTCATTCAGTAAACATGTCTTGAGAACCAGCTATGCCCTGGTCACTAACCAGACCTTGAGGATACATGAATGACTATCTCACCGGCCCACCTCCTGATCTCTGGTAGAAGAGAGAGTTATTCTAATAAATGATTACAACAATCCACAATAAGTGCTGAGGTGGATAAAGGGGCCTCAAAGAATTACCCCTCAGCCAGCTTGTCTGTAAGAGAAGGCTTCCCACAAGAAGCGAAATATGAGTTGAATCTTGAAGGATGAGTAGGACCCCAACCGTCCAAGGCATAAGTGGCAAGAAGGGCTTTTACAGCAGAGGGAGCAGCATGCACAAGGCACAAAACAGCTTCGTGTTTTCTGGTTTTATGTGGCTGGAGAGAAAGATGTACATGTAGGAGTAAGAAGATAGGCAAGAACAAGAACTTGAATGGTCTTACGCGCCAATCACGGGACGTGGACTTCCTCCTGACACAGTGGGACCAAAAAAGTATAGAGTGTGTTAGTTAGTTAGCTAGTTACTCACTTACTTAGTTCAGCCTAATTCAGGTTCATACAAATTCCCCCTTTCCCTGTCTTTAGTGGTCAAAGAGAATGTTGATCTATCTGAAGAAATAGAAAATTATTAAAATCACTTTCTCAGATCCAAGGATCTCTTTGAACTCTCTAAAATCATCCTGCATGCAAATGTGCATTTGCCTGGGTAGACTATCTAAAGTTTCGTTGGATTTCTAAAATGATCCAAAACTCTAAAAAGTATAAGAATCACTGCTCTATTTGCTTTATTTATCTATTTATCTATTTGCTTTCAGCCCTTCCCAAAGTCGATTTTATCTAAGTAGAATTCTTTTATATTAATCTCTTAAAATTTACTGGTTGCTGGTCATCCACGTGGGTACCATTTCATATACCATTCTATTATTTCAAACAAAACAATTCTCCACAGTCCCCAGCAGCAGGTTAATCCAAGTTTGTTAACCAACTGAAAACTTGACTTCTAATTGCAATTACTATTCTTTAGAGCTATGGGATTTTCACACTTTCTATGTGAGAAGTTTGAGACAAAGCTCCTATATTGGAGAAATTCAGGTATTTGAAAGTTGGGGGAACACAGATGGTTTTCAAAAGTTATAGGCATAATTCTATGGTGAATTAGTTAAGATTATTTGGATTGCAATTAAGAGAACAAACTCTGCTAAATTTATTGGACGTATAGGAAAGCATATTATGCTACCTAAGCATGGAAATGTAACATGTGACAATGAAGTAAAATCAGGGACTTGAACTTCATCATGATTTCCTATATATTTTCTCTTCTCTCTGCTGTTAGCTTCATACTTTCTCTCTCTGTCTCTCTCTATTTTTCTGGACAGACCAGCTTTTTCTTGTTTCCAGTACACAGTGAAGAAAACCTGTGAGCATTCCTACCTCTCACACAGAATGATCTCTGTTTGTATATCTCTCTGTTTTCATCCCTCACAAATCGTTCCCAAATCACTGGACAATGGGTGTACCAGTCCGTTTGCATTAGATGCCCAGTCCTGCACTGTACACTTAGGCATGGCTGTTCTCTCAATAACCATGTGGCTCAGCAGGAGAGATAATTCCTGGAAAAGTGAGGTTGTGAAGATAAAACAATGGATGCCACTCTGTACATGGTAGGTGACAGAATGCCTGCCATGGCTGCTGGGACTAAGTTGTTCGTTATTCTAAAAGCATCTCTATTTTGCACTAGACATGAGATTAGGATACCAAACTGAGCTAGACATAACCTCTACACCTCCTTATAGTTCTGCATCTTCCATTCACTGCGTGATCTCAGTAAGTCACTTCCACTCTCTGGGCCTCAGTTTCTTTAGTTAAATTAACAGGACAGACAGAACTAGAAGTGCTTTAGGGTCCATTATAATAAGCCCACAAATCTAAGACAATGTTACTATTCTTTCAGTCACTCTTTGTGAAGAACCTCAGGCTCATTGTCCAGAGGTTTTCCCATGGAGAAGTTAGAAGCATTTCCTGAAGCCCCTCCTCCAAGGATCCCATGAGTATGTAACATCACGAAAAGCCTCAGCCGGTTACAAAAGCCTTTTCTTTGTGCAAATCAGAAATGCAAACTGATTAAAGTCATGATTTCACCCTTAAAAAAATAGAAACCATTCAACATAGTAATTTACATCCAGGAAGTCTTCACAGATGTAGTCCTACAGCACTGAGGACTTGAAACCCATCCTCCCAGCTTTGCAAAGCCAGACGTTGCAATAAATATTGCTAGTTGTACGGCCTCATCTTTGGCCAAGAGACTGGAGAAGATCTAGGTGGTGAATGTGTTGCCAGTGAGATAGTTGTGTTGTTTTGGTAGAAAACTCTAGAAGAGGATCTGCAGCCAGAAAACCCTACTGCTGAGACTTCAGCCCCCAAAGATCCCCTGAGCTCTTTGAAAATCAGGCCAGTCTCACAGCCTTTCCTGAACCCAGTGATGAAGAACGAGTCTGAAGAATCGGAGACATGGATCGAAAGGTTCAGGAAGCTAGAAGATGCCCTATACTTGTGTGATCTGAATAATGCAGGTGAAGTGCGAAGCTTAAAGCTAATGTACTTCTGTTTGTGATTTAGTCTGAAAGTGGAGATCTCATTTTCTTTCACTTGTTAACAAATACAATTTGTATATAAACCATGTGCCTGGCACTGTGCTGAGCACAATCAGGGAATACAAAGATGGATCAGATGTGTAACCTCCACCAGGTTGCTTAAAGTTTCTCTGTGTCTCTGGAGGAATCCACTCCACCACCTGGTTCTAACCCACAGTCGAATCTTGCAATTCTCCTGATTGACATTTCCAGCATGCTTGCTAACAGATGGAACTCCAAATTTCACAGCAAAGCAAAACCTGGTCCTTGTATACCTGACCGGTCTCTGCTCCTTCGCTTGTTATTCTTTCAGCATACCCTAGACCATCAGAGTGAACAATGTGCCTTCCTCAAACGTGATTTCTCCTGTGGCCATGCCCTCCGTCTTAGCTGTCTGCCTCTCCTCTACCTACCTCACCCCCTGCCAACTCCCCATCTTGTCTAACTGGCTAATTAATGCCTAAACATATTTTATGTTGGGACTGAAGCTCCACTCCTCTGAGACTCCACAGACAGACCTAGGCCCACCTTTATCTGATTTCCCAGAGTTGATTAACATCCAGTATCATATTTAATATATTTTATATTTTTCATTTGAGAGCTTGTTACTATCTCACCAGTAGACTATGTTCCCTCTTTATCCCTGACATCTTGAGCAATTCTGTTCAACCCTTTTTTTGAGACAATAAGTAAACAAATAAATGTACATAAATAACTAAATCCAAGATGGGAGGTGATAAATGCCATTAGGGTGTGCTACGTGGGCATTCAGAGAAAGGAGATTCCTTCCCATGAGGTGATCAGGAAGTCTCTGGTAATGTGGGACTGATCATTAGCGATCAAGGGCAGTTTGTATACAAAGGAATGAAATAGAGCGCCCTTTCTGGCAAAGGCACAGGTTAGCCAAGCAAAGTGTTGTTTATGAAGCCCAATGCAAGGAGTTTGCTTTGTCTAAAATGTAAGGACTATTAAGAAGAATATCAGATGATAAAGGATGGGACCAGATCCAGGAAGATCTTAGATGATAGACCAGGAAATCAAGATTTCATTCACAGATAGTGAGTAGTAGTGAGGGTTTCTAAGCAGCAGAGTGGTTGACCAAGTTGTACTCCAGAAAGTTGGTGTTTCTGTGCAGAATGAAGGAGAAATTGAAAGCAGGAAAAGGAGGAAGGAGGCTATTGCAGTGTCCAACTGAGAGAGGATGTAATCCAGAACCAGGTCAGAGGCCTGCAGAATGGAGAAGGGGAGCACATACAAAAGCACATGGGCTGAAATTGTTGTACTTAATCACACGCTGTGGTTCATGAAGACTTAGTGTACTGTATGTGGATCTGAAAACATGAAACTTGTAGAAACAGAGATTAGAGTGGTGGTTTTCAGGGGACACGGGGAGATGTTGTTTAAAGGGTACAAACTTTCAGTTATCAGATGAATAAGTTCTAAGGATCTAATGTACAGCACGGTGACTCTAGTTAACAATACTGTATTGTGTACTCAAAAGTTGCTATGAGAATAGAGCTTTAATGTTCTCACCATAACAATGACAACAACAAAATGGTAATTATGTGAGGTAAAGGATATGTTAACTAACCTTATTATGGTGGAAATTTTACAACATAAACATGTACCAAATCACATTGTACACATTAAACTTACACAATGTTAGATATCAATTACATCTCATTTAAAAAGGAGTTAATGTGCATATCGGTACACTCTAGAAGTAATCATATAACAGTAACAATGCTTGTCTTTTCATTCTCTCCATAGGTTTTTGTTTTTGTTTCAGTTTGTTTTGAATTTCCAAAGCAGCTTAGTTCTAGATCACATGAAGTATAACTACATTACAATACCCAAGGACTTCTAATAGTTATACCAAAGAGAGGAGAAAATAAAAATTTCAAATGAACAATTCATGTAGCTGAATTAGAAAATTATTTATTAAGCATCTGCTATGAGCCCAGACTGTGCTAGAGGCTGGACCAGGAGGGAAACTAGAAAGGATGGAACATGATCTTTGACCCCGGGGAGATTTTAGATAAGATACAAAGACTGGCAATAATTCAACACCAGTTAAAAAAAAACCAAAAACTGAAAACAGCAGGTAGTAAGGTATTATAATTGAAGACACAAATGACAGTTAAAGAGTCCAAAAGAAAGAGAGAATAGATGAAAAGAAGTTCATCATCTAGTGTGAGCTGGGTGCTTAGAGAGGGCTCCATGGAAGAGAAAGCTGGAGCTGAGCCTTGAGGAGAGGTAGACTTTGGATACCTGGGTTGGCATTCCAAGTTCAAAGCCATCTTCTGCAAAGGTGAGAGGACGCGAATGAGTGTGAGGGGGAAGAGAGTGAGCAAGACAGGACTGGACTTCATGTTGGATCGGACAGTGAAGTTGAGACCCTTCTGTGAATCCTGAGGGGTAGGATGGGCGTGAATTCTCTACCCAGGGTCCACCAAAGGCTCAACCAGAGGACACAATGAAAGCTGAGATGGATAATACAGGGAAGCTACTAGAAAAATGGAGATCAAAAGGTTATTGAAATAACCATGATTCTAGGTATTAATAGCATGACTATGAGGTTGACGATAGTGTTACAAACAAAAATGAAATAAAACAAAAAGTTGAGTGGAGAGAAAAGACACTTCCAAAGAAACAAATGCTGAGTTGCGATGATGGATGACGGATCATAAACTTTGTTGCTAAGAGACTCCCCAAAGACTAGGACCTTTCTCATACTTCTGAACTGTTCTAAGGAAAAACAGAGTTTTGTTGACTTTGGAGGCAGATTCTAGCAGACTGTAAATGCCTTTCTCATGGCCTCTTCACTATTTATGACTGTTTCCTCTGTTTCTATGAAATTTGTTAGTTCCTCAACCGCCAAGGAATGTGTCAGTGAGATCTGGGAACATCTACAACTATCTTTAATGAGGAAAGAGGATAACTGAGGTCAATTTGTTGGTTTATTAACCACAGTATTTAGCAGACCACCACGGCCCCATTCTAGGCACTGAGCAGATGATACCTGCTGTGCCCACTGATGAATCACTATCTTTATTATGTGAGAGGAAATATGTAGGCCAGGGCGTTCACCATCCAGGCTGAAGGCAGACCATCCATCATCAAATTAGTGTTTCTTGGAAACTACTCTGTGCTTATTCTCTAATGGAGATTGTCAAGAAAATATCCTTGAGGGGAAGGAATAAGGAATGGCTATGAATAACTGATCATGTTTTCTAAAATAAGAGTGGTTGGGATAAATGTTTGGGGGAATAGCAGTTTTGCAATTTTCCCAGTGAACTAAAGGCTAGATAGAAAATATTTTAGAATTCAAAGAGGCAGAGTGCAATGAGAGCTCTCAAGGACATTCTCTGCATGGGTCTGGACTTTACATACACTGCATCACTAACTCTTCACATGGACCACGTGCTGAAGGGATTAGTGTCTTTATTTACAGAGGAGAAAGCTAAGCTCAAAGTGATAAAATAGCAGCCAGTGGGAAGTTGAGCCATAATTCAAGCCCAGTTCTATTAGACTTCCTGCTATCCTAAACTCCCACAGCATACCAGGAAGAGCATGAGGGTTTGCTTGTTGATTTGTTGGTTTATTTCTTTGTTTGTTTTTACCAGAAGACTTAGATTCAAGTCCAGACTTCACCAATTGCTGAGTCCTGAGAGCCAGATATTCATATTCTCTGAGTCTGTTTCCTCATCTATGAAATAGAACTGATAATATTGAAACATACCTTCCGGATCTGCGAAAGGGTCAAATGAGGTTTGGAAATTCTTTGTAAACTGTAAAATGAAATGGATGTCAAAGAGGTTCTTCTTATTTCTTTTCTTTTGGCTCTGATGGGACAAGGACAGGCTTTCCAACACTGAGATGGATTGTAAGGGCTACTTTATGCAGCTGTCCTGGGCCTCCCAAAGTGACGGTGAGTTAGGCAGATACAAATTTCAGTGAATGACTTAGGTTTGACACGAGGACTCTCCTCCCAGTGGTAAAACTCAGGAGACAGTAGAAAATACACAAATGCACCAGTGATGATTCCTACATGTATTTTTTAACATTACTTTTAACTTTTAATTACAATATAAAGTAAATGATATATATTTTAATAATTTATTCTTATTAAAATGCCTTATGTATACATTAAATAATCTTGATAACTGTTATATTTATCTTAAAATAATATCTGTATTAATGAATGCTTACTAATTCTGGACACTGTTCTAAGAACTTATTATTTTATTGGTTTTCATGCAGTTTAATTATCCCTATTTTAAAGTTAAGGAAACTGAGGCTTAAAAAGTTAAAGTCCTTTTCCCAGTCAAACGCTTACTCCAAAGCCCGTGACTTCTATTTTCAGAGGCAGGGTCTGAGGAAATCCAATGTAGGGATTGCAACCTAGGCCAGATCAAGAGCAGCCACACAATTCGGAGAACTTCACAGATGCAGTTGACCACCTCAAAGGAAGATGTCTGTGGGGGAAAGGACCAACATTCTAACAGGAGCGAGAGACAATAAACAAACCTGAATAGAATAGGCAGTAAGCAAACTGGAATGGGAAGAGAGGGTTGGGTGGGATGGGATGAGACGGAATAGAACAGAACCAAAAGGAATAAATCATCCCAGGACTGCGCTGTTAAGAACACCCATGCTGAGTTCTTCGGAGGGCGGCATCATGCTCAACAGTCCTTACACGTTTAAATACGCCCGGAACTTGCAGCTGAAGCAGGGCCCATGGGTGTTCACTAGATCCTGGCTTAATGGCCTGGCAGGGCTTTTCCACAGAATGACCGGGGGACTGCCTCTGGATCCTCTGAGAAAGATTTTAGAATAATTATTGCAGGCTGCACAAGTACAAGGCAGTAGAAGAGCATGTATCTTTTATCCCCATGAAAGATACCTAAAGCCTTTCATTGGTGCCTGTAGGGTAGCTCTTCTCAATTCAAGAAACATAGCTAGGAAATAATGTGAGCCTGAAATAATCTCTTCCCCTCATTCTAAAAGTTAGTGTGGTGATTTGATGCATGGACTCAAGCAACCCTGGGCGACTGACTTACCACCTCTCTGCCTCAGTTTCTCCCTCTGTCGTGTAGGATTCAATGAGTTGATGTTGGTAAAGTCCTTGCAAGGGTGCCTGAAACATGGCAACGTCTACATAAAAGTATCTATCATTATTGTTTTTGTTGCGCTCTAGTTAATTTTCTGCATATCTTATTGCCCCAACTGGTTCAAGAGCTTCCTGAGGTAAAATAGACCCCTTCTCTAAATCCTCCATCACAGTTCTGACATCCATAAGCTCACAACCAGGGGCTTATGAATGAATCACTGATCTTTGCTGATGCTGTGTTCTACACTTAAACCCTTCTCTGCAGCTATCAAATGGAGCTGACCTTAACGTGGACAGCACAGGAGTGCTGGCGTTGGTGTGGATGAGGTGTGGGTACTGGAGTGCATCCTGTGACGATGAGGACCGCCACCTCTGTTGCACAGACTTACTCTCTGAGCCACAAGGTTACCACAGCAAGCTGGAGGGAGTCACAGTAGACACATCTGCAGAAATGCATAAAAAGGAGCTGTTTAAACCCTGCATGTTTAGAAACGTCAGTTAAACACTTCAATAAGATACAAATAAACCAGAACAATTAGGAATTGTTTTTAGCAGGCACCTCACCTATTTCTAAAATTGGCCTTAAAAGCTTTATGGCTACAAAGAACAAGTTTAAATTGCTGTAGAGTCTGTCCCTCGATTTTGCTGGACCTCATCTCCTTTCCCTCAAATCGCACTCAACTTCCTCCTGATGTCTATAACACGTGTCCAGGACTTTAATCATCTCTTTGAGGTGTCACTTGATTTTTAAAAACTTAAAGTTTCAAAATGTTAGCTTTTATGTTCACTCCAAAGTCATTCAAGCTCTAATACATTTTTTCTCTTTTTTGTTGCCTCTGTCAGCTTTTGAAAACCTCCCTCCACCAATGACAGGGGTCCTGGAGAAGGAACGAGCCAGACGCCTCATTCACAACTACAACCTCATTTACGACCTGGCCCTGAGCCCTCGGAAGATTGACCAGGCCTCGCGGAGATTCTGTTCTGCAGGAAATATGCTCTTGGAGCCAGCACTTCGGTACTTAAAGGAGCTGTGACAATAGGCCCACGTTGTGAAAACAGGTGTGCCCTTTTCTCCCTTTGCACCCAGACTCCTGTTTCTCCCTGGTTGGGTGTAGTGGTATAGGCACTGTCAGAGTGGAGGCCAGTGCAGCTGGTGTAGACCTTGGGACTTGGATGTGGTTTCTGGCTATGATGCTCACTCATAAGCTGCTGAAAGTGATTGGAGAAAACCAGGTTTCCTCTGCTAATGTGGTAAGAACCAAATTATTTAAAATCCCTTCTGTTTAAGTAAAGCACCTTGTTAATATTACATAATTTTTTCCTATCTTGCTGATGAAACTGTGATTTTGTAAACCTTACAATTCCATATAGTTAAAAAAAGAAGTCAGATGTTGTCAACTCCTACCAACGCCTGTCACACAGTAGACCTAAATACACCATTTTTGGATAAGTACGCCCTTCCTCCAGTCGCTGTTCCGGGAAGGATTTCCGCATTGTTAGAAAACAAAAAGCAGTAACAATATATTATCTTTACTAAGCAGTATAAGCAGAATTCCAAGTGAGGTTTTCTGACCAAGTACAGCATTTTCTCTAGCACAAAACCAGATGAGGTTGCACTGTCTCCAGGGATATTTTCCCAGAGTATTGGGTAGAAGTTAGGAGGAGGGGCTCCTGGGACAAAGGATTCTGGCAGTAGGTCACATCTTCTTTGCTCCCCCGGCAGGAAATTCAAGAAATCTTCCCACCAGTCTCCATGGCTCTTGTGTCCTGAACATCCCCTGACTTGGCACCTCCCACACAGTGCACGCTTGCTTGCACGCACATCACACCACACAGGGAGCGTGAGTGCATTGAAGGAACACTGGCCCAGGCTTCCAGACCGATGTGTTCCCAGGACTGTCCCGGATCCTGATTTTCACATCTGTGTGGGAGACGGGATGAAGGAGTTAGGTCAAGGAAAATATCCAATGGAAAGGTCTCTGCGTACCCCTCTTAGCGTTTTATATAGTGGGGGATCTCGTAACATCTTATGGACAAAACTAAGAACAAAGTATTTTGGATGCACTAAAATAAATGATCTCTAAGGGCCTTCTAGTCTGACATGCTTTAGTTTTTGTAATTCTTGAGTTGCTGAGAGCAATGCCTGTTGAGGCGGACTCACCACCTCCCTAATGTTCTGGAACCCTTGTCAGAGAAGTAAGCAAATATGGCTTTTTCGTGTCGTCACAACACAGAATGAGGAAAATTAGAATGTTAGATCAAATAATTCAATATGTTTTGGCAATTACTGTGTGCTGGGAACGACGTATCTTGTTTCATCCAACACTGACGGTTCAATAAGGCAGGCTTCACAGGTTCAAAGATTCATTTCACAGCTGAGGAAAGAGGCTCAGAGAAGCGACGGGTAGGAAGACTGTTGGACTGTGCCTGTTGATAAATGCCAGAGCGGTAGGGCCTTCTGGAAACCACTGGTCACAGGATGCTAAGAACGCCCTGGTCTACCTCACGTCTCTGTGGGGAGGTGAAATGGAGGGAGTGGGGTGAAAGGAAGCTCTAAACATGAAGCTGGGGCTATCAGACTACCTCTCGTAAGGTCCCCAGGGCAGTGACTTCACCTTCCCAATTCTTTATGTCCGACATCTAGGACAGCTCCTGATAGACAATAGCCTCAGCATCCGCCGGTCACGCACTGGAGGGGACCCCACTGATGTGGAACACAGCCTGAAAGGAGGCCCCAGAGCTCCGTGACTACAGGCTGTGTACACCCTCCCTCCTGTAGTGTGGGCGGAATGAACGCTTCCACACGCGGGGCAGCCTTGGCCAGATCCACCATACCCACCACACCCACACTTCAACAGAGACTAGAAAAAGAATAGGCATTGAAACCAGCCTATTCAGCTCCGGCCCTTAGTAGGTAGTAGCCTTGGAAAATTGTGTCATCTCCCTGAGCTTCAGTTACTTCACCTGTGAATCAAGAGTAATCACACGTCTTCAGAGGAGCGCTACAAACACTGAAAGCCATACCTTGTGGACACTTCCTTGCACATAGCAGAGATGCACCTTTCTCACATCTCGTTCTTTGTCACAGGGTGTCGGGAAGCTTGAATGCGGTCTGTGTGAAACGGCATAGGGAGGCAAGGCAACCACTACAGCAAAGAATAATTTTTAGATACCTCTGCCTTCTGGAGCCAAATGACCATTGCTCCTGGATCGTGTCCTGTCTGGAATTTTCTACTGCTTTACGCCAAGATGTGTATCTGCGTGTGTGCATGTGTGTGTGTGTTCGTTTGCAAGACTTGCACATTGCAGAAGTAAATACTCGTTAGTTTTTCTCTGAGTGAATATTAAAAGAAGAAAAATTCAACTTAAGTCATAGAGAAAAGCTTAGATATCAAGGTGACAATGTGACAGTAGGGGTTAAATGATGTCTGGCTGTGAGGAAAACTGCTGAACACAAACAGGGAAACGCTATAAGGTCATTATGCTTCAAAATATTGTTATGATCTCTAAGCTGGGACTTCTCCATGCTTTGCTTATGGAAAATCTGTTTCCTTTCTCTCTGTTTTCTCAGATCAGTGGTGTTCTGCACACTCCTGGTGGCTGTGTCATTGCAAATTTGTAATAAACGCTGAGCAGAGAGAGTTTGCTGTCTGCCGTCTTGACAAGCTTTCTCTAGTAGAACCTTTC